>NC_063355.1:38135346-38154069 GCF_021869965.1 Rhincodon typus | reverse complement strand
GTGCTTCTGGTTAGGCCGATATTTATTGCATCCTTAATGCCCAGAGGGCAGTTCAGAGTCAACCACATTGCTGTGGGTCTGGAGTCACATATAGGCCAGACCAGGTAAGGATGGCAGTTTCCTTCTCTAAAGGACATTAGTGAAACAGATGCGCTTTCCCCCACCCCCCCGCGTCAAACCCCACCCCAAAAATAGACAATAAGTTCTTTTTTGAATGCAAATTACACCATCTGCCACGGTGGGATTTGAACCCAGGACCACAGAACATTAGAAACCAAAAACAGAAAATGCTGGGAATTCTAAGCGGTCTGGCAGCATCTGGAGAAGAATGGTTCTGAAAAAGGAGCACTGGACCTGAAATATTACCTCTGCTTTTTCTCCACAGATGCCGTCAGACCTGTTGAGTTTTCCCAACAATTTCAGTTTTTGTTTCTGGTTTCCAGTATCAGCAGTTCTTTATTTCTCTTTCTCCAGAACATTACCTGGGTTTCTGGATTAACAATCTCATGGGGATACCACTACACCATTGGTTTGTTTTATCTTACCTTCATTTCTTTTATAATCTTTTGTTTTATTGTTAAAACAAATCTACGACATTGTGTGGCTGTGTTTCATTGAAAAGCCACTACATTCATTTTTTTTAATTATCTATCAAGCTAGATTCAGTCCAGAATTTGACTTGTCCAGTAGTAACATCAGCTGGGATCATAAAACTTCAGCTAATTCATTTGTTTCAAATGATGTAAACAATGCCATCACATTCTTTCCCACAAATTTTCATAAGGCCTATACAAATCTAATCAAGTCCTTACTGGACTTTAGATTATGTCTAGAATTTTCATCATCAGGGCCAGAAACACAAAGAGAAAAAGCCAAAACACAAATATTACGAGTGGAGAGAGAAAAGAAAAACAATTGTAAGAGAAATACAATTCTGTATCACCAGTCCAAATCACCGAAACTAGATTGGTTCTTGGATGAAGAAACAGTAAAACTGCCAAATGTTTCATCCTGGTCTGGCATGTCTTACGTTCTTCAAAATGAAGCTTCAGTATGATCAGTATGCTCATTTCCCAGTATTACTGCTTTTATCCCTGGGTTGTTTTCACAAACCTTTCAGTTCTTTCATCTTTTCATCTAAACAGTGATAATTTGTCATTAGTTCACTGGTTGATTGGTTGAACACAGGTTCTTTCTTTACTCTTTGGGTATTCATATTATTTCTTTCAGCATCTCTGAATGTATTTCCTGTCTTCATTTCTTTCTGACCGAGAATTTAAGAAAGCAGTGATGCCAGTAAGTTGGCCCATTGACCTTACGCTTTTATTTTCCACAATAACCTTTGATGTGGCAACTTATCAAAGGCCTTCTGGAAATCTAAATACAGTACATCCACTGTTTCCCCTTTATCTACAGCACAAGTTATTTCTTCAAAGAACTCCAAGACATTAGAACAAAGAACAAAGAAAATTACAGCACAGGAACAGGCCCTTCAGCCCTCCAAGCTTGTGCTGATCCAGATCCTCTACCTAAACCTGTCGCCTATTTTCCACAGATCTGTATCCCTCTGTTCCCTGGGGCGACGCTGTGTCTCAGTGGTTAGCACTGCTGCCTCACAGTGCCAGGGACCTGGTTTTGATTCTGCCTTTGTACAGAGTTTGCACATTCTCCCTGTGTCTGTGTGGGTTTCCTCTGGGTGCTCCAGTTTCCTCCTACAGTCCAAAGATGTGCAGGTTAGGTGAATTAGCCATGGGAAATGCAAGCTTGCAGAAATGGGTAGGGGGTGGGTGAGATGCTCTTTGGAGGATCAGTGTGGACCTAATGGGACAAATGGCCTGCTTCCATACTGTAGGGATTCTATGAATTCCCTTTGACAAAGCCATGTTGGCTGTGCCTAATCACCTTGAACTTATGCAAGTGTCCTGATGTAGGGTCACAATTTAAGCAACTGTACTTCAACAGTACTTCTGTCCTTTTAAGGAAGAAGGAAATAAAATCAGGGGAAATGTAAGATAATGGAATATTGTTCAAGATCTCCAACGAGATTGGAATCCGTAAATTGAACAAAATGATGTTTCAGCTATGCAGTGAATTTACTCAGTCACCATCTGGATTACTGCATTCCATTTTGGATGTCAAATCTTTGGAAAGATGTATTGAACTTGTTAGACTGCAGATTCACCCAGGTAATACCAGAACTGAGTCCATGAACCTGTTTTATATTACCTTGAGTTTGGATGGCAGAGTAGCTGATCTCAATGAGGTGTTTAAGATAATTATGGGATTCAATAGGTTGGAGACAGAGAAATGATTTCCTCTGATGGAGAAATTATACTGGAGATAATCCTATTATTGATTCTCACAGAGCCTTACTCATGTATTTTCCTCTTCAGTGGCTTCTCATCATCTGACAGTTTCGTGAAAGTTTCCTTCAAGGAGCTAAAAGGACTGGCTGTTTGATCAATTGCTCCCTGAAGTTTTCAGATGAACAAACTGAAATTCTAGCTTGAGAGACAAGGGTGGTGCGAACTGCCAGAGGAAGTGGTGGAGCTGGTACAATTACAACATTTAAAAGGCACCTGAATGGGTACATGAATAGGAAGGGTTTAGAGATAACTGCTGGCAAATGGGACTAGATTAATTTAGGACATCTGATTAGCATGTGTAAGTTGGATTGAGGAGTTTGTTTCTGTGCTGTACAATTCTATGACTCCACAGATGACCAGTCTGATAATGTGGCCATGTTGCTTGAACCTCACTGTGTCGTTTCATGTTGGACAGCCCTTGCTAGTTCTCTAAGTGATAATCGTTGGGATGTTGTGCCTTGGAATCTTCTGACCAGGCTCAACTTAATCCGCTATCCTGCCACCTCATGAACCAGACAGCTGTAACCAGATTTCTTCTTGGCCAATAATTTCTCAGCTTACAGCGCAAAAAGGAATTAGGGACCCAGGGAAAATATGCAAGCACAACAAAGAAAAATGAAGGTGTATGACTATAACTCAGTAACGGGTGTATCTGTGGGAATAGGAAAGGTCAAAACACAAGGGTAAAAGTTCTGAATATAACAGATGTCACTTGATAATGCAAATTTGAAATTAACAGATGGCAAAACACTCTGGGATATGCAGGAGTTGTAAAGGTGCTACACAAATGAAATTTCTTTCTTGTCTACAATGAATTCGGAACCTGTTCTATTAGTTAGATTTACACAATTCAATTGTCCTGCTCTCTGCTCATATTCCCTGTTTTCCATGTATGTAATTGCAAACCATGATTGAATGGAAAGATGGAATCGTATTAAGGTCTAAAATAACATTATAAATCAGCATTGCCTTACTCTCAAACTCCTGTCTGTACTCGTGCATGAAATAATTGTGACTTGCGTAGGATGCCAAAGGGTAGCTACTGTTGATGGCACTCCAGCCTGCTATGCCTGCTGAGGAATCAATGTCTTCAGGAGCATGTCAGAGGATGTAGTATAGAATATTACACAATCGTAATCTTTATAACCAAAGGCCACAGAATAAGGAAGTGAACATGTGGAAAGTATTCAATATTTCTCCTGCTGGCTGTTTTATGGTCTCAGCTGATTGTAATACTGGACAAGTCAGATCCCACAGTTCAATCTTGCTTGATAGACCATAAGGTTTATTTTTTCATTTGATTATGCCAGGATCGGTCACTGAGCATATTCGCAACAGACTGTCAGTTACTGTGAGGCCATTCAAGAGGCAATTCAAAAAGCAACAGGGTAAAATTGGACTGAGATCAATAACATTTTGCTGGATAGGAGTATCAAGGGATATGGAACAAGGGTAGCTGAATAGACTTAAGGTACAGGCCAAAAAAACAACAGGATCTATTTACGCTGCACCTGTACAATTCCCTGAGGGACTTTGCATGACCATTACAAAGTGTTTTTGACATCAAGCCCCAAAAGAAAATTTTAAGGCTGAAGAACAAAAGTGTGGTCAAATAGTTGTATTTTAAAGGAGGTAGAGAAGTTAAGAGAGGGAGCTGCGAAACATTGGCAGCTGAAAATACGGCAACTTTTATTTTATTTATTCAAGGGTTGTTAATGTCACCAGTTAAGCCCAGCAGTTATTGCCCATTGCTAATTGCCTGGGAGAAGACTACCTTCTTTAACCATAAACCCATAAGAAATAGGAGCAGGAGTAGGACATTCGGCCCCTCGGGCCTGTTCTGTGATTCAATAGGATCATGGCTGATTCAACACTCCTCATGTCTTCTTTCCTGCCTTTTCCCCATAAGCCTTGATTCTCGAACTGGTCAAGAATCTATCTGTCTCAGCCTTAAACGTACACAAGAACTCTGTGCCCACAGCTCTCTGTGGCAGAGTTCCAAAGACTCATAACCCTCTGAGAGAAGAAATACTTCCTCAGTTAAGTGTTAAATTGGTAAACCCTTTCTTCTGAGACTATGCCCTCTGGTCCTAAACTCTCCCAAGAGAGAAAACATCCTCTCAGTACTTACCCTGTCAAGCCCCCTAAGAAACCTATATATTTCAATGGGATCACCTCGCATGCTTCTAAACTCGAGAGAGTAGCATCCCAATCTGTTTAGCCTTTGCACATAAGCCAATCACTCCAAACTGGAGATCATTCTAAACTGCCTCCAATGAAATGATACATTTCCTTTTAAATAAGGGGACAGAAACTGCTCACAGTACGCCATGAGTGGTCTCACCAGCACCTTGTACAGTTGCAATAAGACTTCCCTACTCTTACATCCAACTCCCTTGAAATAAGGGCCAACATTCCATTAGCCTTGCTGATTACTTGCTGCACCTGTGTGCTGGCTTTCTGCGTCTCGTGCACAAGTCCCCCCAAGTCCCTTTCTAATGCAGTTTTCTGCAGTGTTTCTCCATTTAAATAACACTGTTATTTTGTTCTCCCTTCCAAAATGAACAACTTCACATGTTCCCATATTATACTCAATTTGCCAACTTCTTCCGCATTTATTTAACCTATCAATACCTGTCTGCAAAATCAAATAACATCTCCTCTACACTGTGGAGATGAAACACAAGCTGGGTGACCATTTTGCTGAACGCTTACATTCTGTCTGCAAAATGACCCCGAACTTCCAGTTGCCTCCCACATCAACATATCAACCTTTCTGACTCCACTGTGACTCAGAGCAGATTGGAAGAACAGCATCACATTTTCCGGTTGGGGACCCTGCAGTCTTCAGGGCTCAATAGCAACTTCAATAATCTAAGGACCTAAACGCCTTCTTCCATGTCCTTTACACATGGGCACAACCAATGCAATTTCATTAAATGATGGTCATCATCATCAGCTTTTCTCCTCCCCTGTCTTACTATGAACCATACCTTCATTGTCCAACTGTCTTTCTATCTCTCTTACTCCTAAACCCCACTCCCTATCTTCAGCATATAGAATCCCTACAGAATGGAAGCAGGCCATTCAGCCCATTAAATCCACACCAACCCTCCAAAGAGCATCGCAACCAGATCCACCCCCTACCCTATCCCTTTAACCCTACATTTCCCATGGCTAATCCCCCAACCTGCACATTTTTAGACTGTGGAAGGAAACCAGAGCACCTGGAGGAAACCCACAGAGATACAAGGAGAGTGTGAAACTTCACACAGACAGTCACCCGAGGGTGGAATCAAACCTAGGTCCCTGGTGCTGTGAGGCAGCAGTGCTAACCACTGAGCCACTGTGCCATCCGCACATATCATCATTTCCTAGCCAATACCAGTTCTGAAGAAGGACCACTGGATCTAAAGCGTTGAGTCTGCTTTCTGTCCACAGATACTGCCAGACCTGATGAGTTTCTCCAGTAATTTCTACTTTTGTTGCTAATATCTCTCTGTAAATTGTTTATATCCCTCTCACAAGTTGCCTTCTTGAACTGCTACAGTAACAATAGTGAAGTGATTAAAATCAACAATATTCACGAGGCCAGGATGAGATACACTCAGGCCATTGGTGAGCTAATGCCAATCAGTGAGCACAAGGAGGATTGGAACTCAGTGCAAGTTGTGACATTGGCAGTGGAATTTGGAGGACTGCATAGTTTGCAGTAGTTATAAGAGAAAGCAGCCAGGAGTGGAATAGAAAGGTTTAGAGGTAACAAAGGCATGAATGACAGCTTCAGCAATTTTGAACAACACAGGGCAGCACAAAAGCAAAGTATTGCGGATGCTGGAGAAAATAACATAAAAAGAAAAGAAAGTGCCAGAAAAATTCTGACGGCGTCTGTGGAGACAGAAACAGAGTTAGTGTTTTGTGTCCAATGTAACTGTGCTTCTGAACATGGGATCTTTTACTTGGCTTTACTTTTTGAAAGATAGCACCCCTGACAGTGTGACACTATCTCAGTATTGCATCGGAGTCAACTCAAATCCTTGAACTAAGGCTTGAACCCATTGCCATTTAATTTAGAGGGAAGGCTGGCAGAACAGAAATATCTTTTACAGTAGACAATATTGTTGCATTCATTCATGGATTAGGACAGCCAGACCTAGAGTACACCCCCAACTCTTGTGTAACTCTGTACAATGTATTACCCAAATACTGGTTATGATTTAGCATTAGCGGAGAACAGCTATGCTGTTGTTTTGTAATTTGGTATCTCGGCCGTGTGCCTCACCGAACTCCAGAGATCTTCAGTCTGAGTCACAGAGCACCAGAAGGATGGAAACTGCAGACTTTGTGATACAACTGGCAACTTAGGGAAATTCTGAAGCTGATCAACTTCTTCAATGAGGGTGCGATTTGACAAGAGTGGAGTAGATGCCTGTTCTACATCGGTTATAACAAGCTGTTGGCCTGCCCCTGCCAATTTGCTCTACCCATTAGAAAGTAAAATTATCTCAGCCATGATTTTTGATTCAAGTCTAGGTTAAATTGGATCCGAAACTTGCAAGAAACCAAATGAACTGTGGATGCTAAAAATCAGAAACAAACCCAGAAACCAAACTCAGCAGGTCTAGCAACATCTGTAGAGAGAAAGCAGAATCAACGTTTTGGGTTCTTCTTCAGAACTGACTGTTCTGTATACTATTGAGAGTTGTAATCTGATTGTGATTCATGCAGAATTAGACATGTAGTAGCCAGAAGACTTACTGCTGAATTTGGAACAGAGTGGGGTACTTCTTGAAACTAAAGGTCTGAAGTTGGACCTAAGGGAGAGAGAGGTTACCTTCATCTTGTTTTGCCCTCTTAGCACTTTAAACCTTAGAAATTAAAATGACTGCATGGCCACCTGCAGCTGAAGAGGAGCAGCAGTAAAACAATCCTGGAGAACTGTCTCTCGGATCTGTTACCAAAAGACCACCCTTCAGGCATCTGCAATGTTCCCAAGACTACAAAGGGTCTGCAGACTGATCCGAAAATTCCAATCAGCCTCTGATCAATGACCTTATGATAACCCTCATGATTTGAGAAGCAAGCATTTTTGTTTTGTATGTTTCTCTTTACATCTAAAGTGGGCTGTTGGAGTCTTCTGAAAGTGGGTTACTTTGCTTCCTGGTTAGGATATTATTAGGTCCCAAGAAATGTGATCTAGGACTGCCATAGTATAGCTCAGAAGCAAGCAACAAATAGAAAGTCAATGGATTGCAGTAGTTCAAGAATGCAGCGGTTCAAGAATGCAGCTCATCACCACCTTCTCAATAAATGCTGGCTGTTGGGGCAGCCCATGGTCAGAGATGGCACAATAAAGCTGCCTGTTGGCATAAATATGGCAGAAATGTTTAGCTGCAAGAACAAAATTAGCTTGCTTGGTCCAGAATTAAAGTGAGATCATAAGTTAGCGCAATGGTAGCTTTAAGAAGGGAATAAATCCAATGTAACAGGGTCTATTTTGAACCAAGAGTCCTTCGAATTAATATACGGGGAGTTCTGTACAAACACAGCTGCAGATGCCTGTAAGAGACGGTCTGATAAGAGATGTCTGGGAATAGACAGCCCGAAGCTTGTAATTTAGCAAGAATTAGAAGAAAAGTATGATCCCACAATAATGAAGGCTCTTTAGGTATTTGAGTATTGAGAAATTAAGAAATGCAATCTACACCTAACATCAAGAAATTTGACTGAATTCCTTTAAACAAAGGGCTATAGATAGTGCAGAAGAGACCCCATCCCATCAGCAATGGGGAAAACAGATAACCTCTAAAGAGCTAGTAGGAACTGCCGATGCTGGAGAATCTGAAATAACAAGGTGTAGAGCTGGATGAACAGAGCAGGACAGCTGGCGTTTCGGGTCTAGACCCTTTTTTGAAGCAGGGCCCAGACTCGAAACGTCAGCTTTCCTGCTCTTCTGATGCTGCCTGGCCTGCTGTGTTCATCCAGCTCTACACCTTGTTATCTCTAAAGGGCACCAGCTTGACTTCGCGAAAATAAACAATGGCAGTTTCACATGCTAAATTACCAAACCTCAATAATAATGATGCAGACAGCTCAAATGAATTTATTCATCCAAGGATCAAGGGAGGAAGGACAGAGACAAATGATAAGGTAAAAACAGAATGAGAACATATTTTGTGAAACCTTAGGAGTTCAGACAAGCTTATTGAGCCGTGAAAGTGATTGAGTTTCAGTCTTACTAATGGAATTTGAATACATGTTGTCTTATTAAGTAGAAGAGTTAGTGTAGAAATATTTAGTATGAGGATAGTAAAGTTCATCTTAGCAGCAATCTTGTGTTTAAATCACTCACAGATTGCATGTGAATAGAAGGAGTCATAGGTGCAGTTGTAAGATAGAGGGGCAGTGTTTACCTGACCTTCTAAGGTCAGGTAGAACAGAAACAGCTCACAACTCATTGGCTAAAGAATTCAAGCATTAAGTGTGACCAAAATATAACTAACCTTATATTAGAAATGATATTATGAATTTTACTGCAATTAGTTAGAATTAGCATCCATTTCTATCCCCTGTGATTAAGACAGTAAGAAATATGAGTAACAGAAGTAGATAAGGATAGCAATGAATACAATGAATAACAGAATTCAAACAGTCCTTAGAGATAAGCAAATCTGAGAAATGGCAAATAAAGAGTATAACCATTAACGTCGGAATGTAAATTAATGGGGTACATTGTAAGATCACAAGGCCTGATGATAACAATGTCTGGTAAACATCTTAGATCATGGGGACCCTGGGTTTGTCTGTAGAGATTGTGTGCATGGGTTTATAGGATTGGATGTATAGATTGGGGAGACATGGCTAACAATGTCATCAATGTTGCATGTAATCGTTGTAAAGAGAAATGTATAAAAATATTGCACTTGACTGGGAGGGCCAGAATGTCCAGTGGACACTGTTCCAGGAACCTCTCCCATGCAGCGTGGTAAAAGAGCTCAGGATAGAGATCAATTGTGCTGCTAAACACAGATCTCAAGACTCCTCTTTGACATCTGTCCCCAACGTGCAAATCCCATGAGTAAACACCAAAAAAAAAGGTCACAGTGACATTCATTTTCACTCTGTGCTTTCTGTTTGGCAGTTCAGAACACTTGGAAGTTTGGTGAGAGAAAACAAGCAAAGTTAGCTCATGTGAATGGAATGCTTTTCTGTTTGGCAGTTTCGGAACAGCTCATTGTTTTGAAGTGAGCTTTGAGAATTGAGTAGAGGCTGTGTTTTTGTCTATGTTATATAGTTGTACATGGAAGAACATTGAAGACAGGAGAGATGAGCGATTGTTAATTCGATAAGACTCAGTGCTGCTGTTTGCATGTTTCCAAAGCTCACCAGATCAGGAAAGGGAGTCTCTGAGGATTCTTTGTCTTTGAGAACAGGTTTGAAGACACGCAATTAGAGCACATTCAGGATCTTTGGATGAAATATGGCTGCTGATGAAAGCAACTCAAGGGCTAACATGATTAATGGGATGAGAGATCCTACCAATTGAAGGCTGAGTTGGAAAGTCTGAGAGATTGCCCTTGTTACCATATTTATGCTCAAAATTATGTGAGTGATTACAAATATGTGAGGTTAATGCTACTTGCATCAATTATCAAATATGAAATCTAGGTATTTGTTTGAAATATCCTTCACATGCTAATTCATGTGTGAATTATATTGGTTTTAGTTGATTTGTTACAATAAAAGTTTGAAGAAGTGACAACTCCTGCAGTAGTTTCCATTCCATTGACATTCAGAGGATCCCTTTTCCATTTCATGAACAAGCTGCCTCTTGCTTGTTGGTAGGCAGCCATAACTCATTCAATCTAGCTTCATGAAAAAGACAGACAATAGCAACCTACATGTCCTTACTTCCATGCCTTCCCCCTTATTGGAGCCAAAATACTGCGCTTGTCTTTGTATGTTGATTCAGCTGAGAGAGCCATAAGAGAATTTAAAGGTAACATTAAAATCATAGACTCATATAGACTGGCACAAGGCGATTCAGACTACTGTGCCAGGTCCAATTATCCCCACATACCCGTGCTTTTGCCTTAGCACTGCAAATATTTCCTATTCAAGCATCTATTCAATTCCCTTTTGAAATTGCTTAGAGTCATACAGTTTGGAAACAGTCCCTTGTGTCCAACTAGTCCATGCCAGCCATGTTCCCAAACTAAACTAGTCCCACCTGCCTACACTTGGCCCATATCCCACCAAACATTTCCTATTTATAAACTTATCCAAATATCTTGTAAACATTGTAACTGTACCCACATCCACTGGTTCATCTGGAAGCTCATTCCAGACAAGAAAAGCTCTTAGTGTAAAAAAAGTTACCCTTCATGTCCTGTTTAAATCTTTCTCCTCTCACCTTAAAAATATGCTCCCTATTTTTGAACTCCCCCACCCTACGGAAAAGGCCTTTGCTATTCACCTTATCTGTACATTTCATGATTTTATAAACCTCAATAAGGTCTCCCCTCAACCTCCTACGCTCCAGTGAAAAAAGTCTCAGCCTATCAAGCCTATCCTTATAGCTCATGTCCTCCATTCATAAGAACATAAGAACTAGGAGCAGGAGTAGGCCATCTGGCCCCTCGAGCCTGCCCCACCATTTAACAAGATCATGGCTGATCTTTTTGACTCAGCTTCACTTACCCACCCACTCACCATAACCCTTAATTCCCTTACTGTTCAAAAATTTATCTAGCCTTGCCTTAAACACATTCAGCGAGGTAGCTTCAACCGCTTCACTGGGCAGGGAATTCCACAGATTCACAACCCTTTGGGTGAAGAAGTTCCTCCTGACCTCAGTCCTACATCTGCTTCCCTTTGTTTTGAGGTGATGCGTTCTAGTCCTAGTTTCACCTGCTAACGGAAACAACCTCCCTGCCTCCACTTTCTCTATTCCCTTCATAATCTTATACGTTTCTATAAGATCTCCCCTCATTCTTCTGAATTCCAATGAGTATAATCCCAGTCTACTCAGTCTCTCCTCACAATCCAACTCTCTCAACTCTAGAATCAACCGAGTGAATCTCCTCTGCACCCCCTCCAGTGCTAGTATATCTCTTCTCAAGTAAGGAGACCAAAACTGCACACAGTACTCCAGGTGTGACCTCACCAGGACCCTATACAGCTGCAGCATAGCCTCCCTGTTTTTAAACTCCATCCCTCTAGCAATGGGAGACAAAATTCCATTTGCTTTTTTAATTACCTGCTGCACCTGCAATCCCACCTTCAGCGATTCATGCACAAGGACACCCAAGTCTCTCTGCACAGCAGCGTGCTGCAATTTTTTACCATTTAAAACATAGTCCATTTTGCTGTTATTCCTACCAAAATGGATGACGTCACGCTTATCAACATTGTACTCCATCTGCCAGACCTTTGCCCACTCACTTAGACTATCTATATCCCTCTGCAGACTTTCAGTGTCTTCTGCACACTTTGCTCTACCACTCACATCCCTGAGGCACACCACTAGCCACTGACCGCCAACCAGAAAAACACCCATTTACCCCTACTCTTTGCGTGCTACTGGTCAACCAATCCTCTATCCATGCCAATACATTACCTGTTTAATACCGTGCAACTTTATCTTATGTAGCAGCCTTTGGTGCGGCACCTTGTCAAATGCCTTCTGGAAATCCAGATACACCACATCCACAGGTTCCCCATTGTCTACCATGCAAGTAATGTCCTCAAAGAATTCCACCAAATTAGTTAAACATGACCTACCCATCATGAAACCATGCTGGGTGTTCCCAATGGGAGAATTTATATCCAGATGTCTTGCTATTTCTTCCTTAATGATAGATTCAAGCATTTTCCCCACTACCAAAGTTAAGCTAACTGGCCTATAGTTACCTGCTTTTTGTCTACTTCCTTTTTTAAACAGTGGCGTCACATTAGCTGTTTTCCAATCTGCGGGAACCACCGCAGCGTCCAGTGAATTTTGGTAAAGAATTACAAGTGCATTTGCTATTTTCCCCATCACCTCTTTTAGTACCCTGGGATACATTTCATCAGGGCCAGGAGACTTGTCTACCTTTAGCCCCATTAGCTTGCCCAGCACTCCTAGCAACATTCCTGGTAAATATTTTCTGAACACTGTCCAGTTCAATAATATCCTTCCTATGTCTCCACACCTTTCCAAGCAGCACATTCCAATGAAAGGAGTCCACTGCATTAAAAAAAATTCTCTTAATCCCCAAACTCTGTCTTTTTACCAATTTCGCTGACTACTTTACCTTCCTCAAAATGTTGACACTGAAGCAGCAGGAAACACGAATCAAATTAGAGGGCTTATTTTTACCCACGGAAGAGAGGGAACGGTGAAGAGATTGTGTTTCTAATCATTTGGATTGAAAAGACGCAGCCCACACTGATTTTAAAAAAAAAAGATTTGTGCTCTTCCTGTGCTAATTTACATCTAAATGAAACACTAAGCTGGACCTGCCAGTATACTCAATTGGAGTTTGCAACATATGGAAGAATATTCATGCAGAAATAATTGTTGTACATGAACTGATACTCGAAGAGTTGTCTATCTCTTGAAAAGCTGCACAATAAACTCAAGATTCTGTCAATCAATATGTTCCGCAACACTTATGCACTCTGTCTAGTTTTCAATATGCATATGACAAAAATAAAAACCGAATCTAAATGTATGAAATATAAATATAACTCAGTGCAAATGTTGTTGGTGGCTTCTTCTTAAAGGGAAGAGGCTGCTTCCTGTGGCTGGAGAGTTCAGAATTATCTACTTTATTCACTCATGGGATGTGGGCGTCACTGGCTGGGCCAGCATTTATTACCCATACTTAGCTGCCTTTGAGAAGCTGGTGGTAAGCTGCCTTTTTGAACCACTGCATTCCTCCTGCTGTGGGTTGACCCAAATGCCATTAAGGACGGAATTCCAGGATTTTGACCCAGCAACAGCAAAGGAACGGCGATATGTTTCCAACTCAGAATGTTGAATGGCTTGGAGGGGAGCTTCTGTATGGTGGTTTTCCCAAATATCTGCTGCCCTTGTCCTTCTAGATGGTAGTGGCCGTGGGTTTGGAAGATGATGTCTGAGGATGTTTGGTGAATTTCTACAATGTATCATGTAGATAGTACACACTGCTGCCACTGAGCATCAGTGGTGGAAAGAATGGATGCTTTTGGATGTGGTGCCAATCAGGTTTCCTGGATGGTGTCAAACTTCTTGAGTGTTGTTGGAGCTGCACCCATTCAAGCAAGTGGGGAATACTCCACCACACTCCTGACTTGTGCCCTGTAAATGGTATACAGGATCTGGGCGTCAGGGTGTGAGTTACTTACCACAGTATTCCTAGCCTCTTACCTGCTCTTGTAGACACTGTCTTTATGTGGCAAGTCCAGTTGAGTTTCTGGTCAAAGATAACAGCCAGGATGTTGATAGTGGGGATTTAATGATGGTAACATCGTTGAACGTCAAGGGGATGGTCATTGCCTGGCATTTGTGTGGCACAAATATCACTTGCCGCTTGTCAGTCCAAGCCTGGATATTGTCCAGATCTTGTTGCATTTGAACATGGACTGCTTCAGTATCTGAGGAGTTACGAATGGTGATGAACATTGTGCAATCAGTGAACATCCTATATGATGGAACGAAAGTCATTGAAGAAGCAAATGAAGATTGTTGGGCCTAGGACATTACCCTGAGGAACCCCTGCAGAGATGTCCTAGAACTGAAATGACTGACGTCCAACAGTCACAACCATCTTCCTTTGTGTCAGGTAAGACTCCAACCAATGAAGACTTTCCCCCCATTGCCTATTGACTCAAGTATTGCTTGGGCTCCTTGATGTCACACTCAATTGAATGCAGTCTTGATGTTAAGGCTGTCACCCTCACCTCACCTCTGGAAATTAGCTCTTTTGTCTATGCTTGAAACAAGGCTGCAATGAGGAGCCATAGTCTCAGAATAATGGAAGAGAAATAGAATTAACAAGCCCAATTTTGACTCTGTCAAACTGAATGGATTTTGAGTGAATTAAAATCAAGCCTAACATTTTAGATCTGTGGTCTTGCATCATTTAGGAACTGAGTGAATGATGAAACCATTGTTGGATTTTTTTTAACTAATGGGATTTTATATTTGGGAAAGAAACAGAGGGAAAGTAGGGGGGCAGGATAAATTAGAGTCCAATCAGGAAATGCCTTATGGTCCCAACTGATGCTATTACCAGACAGGATCCCAGACAGGAGCATAGCTTGATAGATCTTATTTTGATTTGTTTTGGTTTGAAAAGAGTGGTCTCTCACTAAAACATAAGCATACATGCTGCAGATTATGCTTTCACAATAAAATAAAATGAATTTACTAACAAAAGATAAAATAGATTAAACCAAACCAACAATTTATAATACATATTCAAAGATTTTTAAATGTACAGTATAAGTATAATCCCAGTAATCTTAAATCAAAGTTATAAATTGAAAAGAAACAAAATAGGTTTTGTAGAGTGCCCAAAACACCACTCATATAATACTCACAACAGAGTCCCTGTATCAAGCATCTTGGTAGTTTAATTCACTTGTGACTTCAACTATTAGAGTGGAATAGCAGATAGTTTCTTCCTGGAGCTATGATACAACTGAGCTTCAATGTACTTCACTCTTCAGGGTTTTATCCCAACATTTCTGGTCTGGGACTAAAACAAACTCCTCACTCTAAGCTAACTGAGTTTACTATATGTTCTTCCTTCTCAGGAGCAGAGGTCTATGCAGCCATCATATTCTAAAGACTTCACAAGATTGCCCCACTCAAAGTGAATACTGAAAAACACAAAATTATCCCTGTCTAAGCAATGGGTGTTTCTCTCCAGCTTAAACAAAAAGACAAATTCCATAAGTCTCTCACAAACATTGAAGCCCTATTAATTATCTTGCTGGGTCACAAAACAACTTGCTGCAGCAAGAAATGAGATTGGACAGTTCAAATTGTCCCTTTTCTATGCCAGAGATGGTAATTGATATTATATTAACAATTGTCACATCATTTAAAACAGTGAGTTTACTGGATGATTAATTTATAAATACTGTGAATTCTTAAAAAATAATGGTTTTTTTTTATTTATTCACAGGATGAGGACGTTGCTGGCTAGGCAGCATTTATTGCCCATCCCTAAGAGTCAACCACATTGCTGTGGGTCTGGAGTCACATGTAGGACAGACCAGGTAAGGATGACAGTTTCCATCCCTAAAGGACATGAGTGAGCCAGATGGATTTTTCCTGACAATTGATTCATAGTCATTATTAGAGTCTTAATTTCATATATTTATAGAATTTGAATTCAATCATCTGCCATGATGGGTTTTGAACCTGGGTTCCTAGAATGTTATCTGGGTCTCTGGATTAATAGTTCAGCAATAATACCACTAGGCCATTGCCTCCCTTTGTTGAGGGTGGAATGTCATTCTCAAGAGGTAGAAAGCAGAGAGAACTATACTGATTTGCAATTAATGGTGTATGTCTTCACCCCTGAATATAATGGCTGATTTACGCAGTAATAGTAGTATATGGCATGAGTTCTACGTTAATTTGGGGTGTAGATTTGGGTTGATAATAATGCAGTTTGTCCGCTATGTCCACTAAATATTGGAAGGTAAGACCAAATGGAATGAGACTTATGTGTTTCTTTTTTTTATTTATTAATTTAAATCAAGCTTCTCCGATATGCTGTAATGCACCTCCAGGGCGGTGGGACTTGAACCTGATCTCCTGACTTGAAGGTAGAGATGCTGCCACTGCATCTCAGGACCCCTTCAATCTTAAACTTAATGTAGAAACATAGAAACTAGGTGCAGGAGTAGGCCATTAGACCCTTCAAGCCTGCAATATCATTCAATATGATCATGGCTGATCATATAATTTGAGTATCCCACTCCTGCTTTCTCTATATACTCCTTGATCCCTTTAGCCTCAAGGACCATGTCCAGCTCCTTCTTGAATATATTGAATGAATTGGCCCCATCAGCTTTCTGTGGTAGAGAATTCCATAGGTTCACAACTCTCTAAGAGAAGAAATTCTTCCTCATCTCAGTACTTAATGGCTTACTCCTTATTCTTCGACGGTAACCCCTAGTTCTGGACTTCGCCAACATCAGGTACATTTTTCCTACATCTAGCCTGTCCAGTCCCATCAGGATTTTATATGTTTCTATGAGATTTCCACCCCACCGCCTCATTCTTCTAAATTCCAGTGAGTACAAGCCCAGTCGATCCAGTCTTTCCTCATATGTCAGTCCTTCCATCCCGAGAAACAGTCTGGTGAACCTTTGCTGGACTCCCTCTGTAGCAAAAATGTCCTTCCGCAGACTAGGAGACCAAAACTGCGCACAATACTCAAGGTGTGGCCTCACCAAGGCCTGTATTCAAATCCTCTGTAGAAGTGACGGAGTGATCATTTAGAAATTCTGCACTGTTAAATATTTGACCTTTTCAGTCAAATAAACAGTGCTCAGCTTGTTCCAAAATTCAACACAAATGGGGAGTAAATGAACTGTAAGTTCACTATTCATTTACAGACACATATCTCTTTTTAATTGCACTTTAGTAAGATACAAGGAGCTGATGAAGCCACAACTTTGTTGATTTTGGGCAAAGCCTTTCATGTCAGCAAATGATGTGATGAGAGGAACCAAAATAGTTGGTTCATTTAAGTTGAAATGTGTTGTACCTTTTTAGTTGATGACAATGGCATTGGCAAACAATCAGTGCTATTTTCCAAATTTATTTCAGAAAGACAGGAGAAATGAATTAGGAAATGAAGGACCTATTGGTTGAGCACCTCCTGTGGGTAAGTTGATTTTATTATGGACAGTGACTGACCATTTGGACACATTAGAACACATCAGAGACAGCCAGCATCTGTGAAGAGAAATCAGAGTTAACTTCTGGGTCTGGTGACCCTTCCTCACCTCACAGATGCTGCCAGACCTGCTGAGCTTTCCCAGCAACTTCTGTTTTTGTTTCTGATTTACAGCATCTTCAGTTTTAATCAGGAACAGTCAGCATGGATTTGTAAAGTGTAAGTTATGTCTAGCAAACCTGGTTGAATTTTTAGGAAGGTATAAATCATTAGATAAAGTAATGTGTACGGATGTTATCAATATGTTACCTGTATGGCCAACCAGATGGTATTCAATAAGGTTCTAGATGAAAGATATGTAACAAAAATGAAGGCACATGGAATTGTTGGCATCTTGTTGTTTGATTAGGCAATGGGTATGAGGCAGACAAAAAAAAATTGGCAAAATGAATAAGAGCTCAAAAGCACAGTGTGATTAGTTGGGTCTATCCTGAGGCCTTAGCTTTTCATTACTTGAATGAAAGCCGTGAGGAGTATATCTATGTTCGCTGATGATACTAAATTAAGTGGCACAGTAAGTAGTATATGAGTAAGAAGTAGGAAAGGACTGTTAATAGATTAAAAGAAGAAGCAAAACTGGGATAGATGAAGGTCATCCAATTCCAACCTCAGAAACATAGATCAGAACATTTTCTGAATGGTGGAAATGGAAGAACTCTAGAGAAGCCAAGAGATTTAATATGTCCAAATGCAAAAATCACAAGAAGCTGGTCAGCAGATACAGAATATAATTTAGAAGGCTGATGGAGTGTTGGCATTTATCTCAATCACACTGAAATACAAAGGGCTAGTTGAGGTGTCCCAGTTGTGTAGATAGACCCCATCTGGAGGAACTGGGTTCACTTCTGGGCATTTTAAGAAGGTGCAATGGACAGTCACCAGAGTAGTATCTTGATTAAACGATGATAACAGATTGTGTCTGCTTGTAATCCTTTGAACATACAAGATTTGGGGGGAGTTTGAGCTGATGTGGCTGGGATGATGAAAGGAGCTGAGAAGTTAGATTAATGAAACAATTATTTCTGCAGGAATAGAAAAAGAAGACATAACCTTAGCACATGTGAGCATGACTCAGTTCCCAACACTCACCTTTCTGTCTCACAGAACCAAACATTGAGTTTATGTCCCACACCAAGATTTGAGGGAAAAAAGAAGCTTGGCTGACACTCTAGTGGGTAATGAAAGAGTTCTGCACTGTTGAAAATGCTATCTCTCAGAGGAGATATTGAACTGATGCCTTGTCTACCCTCCCAGGTGAATGTACATTGCCCCATCGAGCAGGGAAGATATCCCTGATATCCTAGACAATGTTTATCTGTCAATCAGCATCACAACAAACAGATTATTGGCTGATATAACAAGGTGTAGAGCTGGATGAACACAGCAGGCCAAGCAGCATCAGAGGAGCAGGA
>NC_063355.1:38093484-38134946 GCF_021869965.1 Rhincodon typus | reverse complement strand
AGGCCCGAAACGCCAGCTTTCCTGCTCCTCTGATGCTGCTTGGCCTGCTGTGTTCATCCAGCTCTACACCTTGTTATCTCGGACTCTCCAGCATCTGCAGTTCCTACTATCTCTGAGATTATTGGCTGATTAGTGTTTTAAGGAGCTCCCTCTGTGTAAATTGGCTGTCATATTTCCTACATGGTAACAGTGACTACACTTCAAAATATTTCATGGGCTGTAAAGCATTATGAGGCTGGTCACAAAAAGTGCAAGATAAATAATAGTTTTTTCATGTAAAGAAAGAGGTTAGCAATCACTTCTTCACTCAGATATGTGGGACACTCTCCCAAATAGCTGTTGTAGGTAATGGTCAATGGAAAATTTCAAAGCTGAGATTGATGGACTTTTTTTTGTTTGAGAGGGCTCAAGGACTTTCTCTTGTTCCTGTACTCCATGTCCCCATTTCTAGCCCTACGACTCTGGGCTCCTCAAATTCCAGTCTATATCAACCCCTGTTTGTCATCGCCCCATCCTTGACAACCAGCTAGGGCTGAAACTCTGTCATTCTATCCTTAAATCCCTCTGCCCCACCAATTCTGTCTCGTTTTTTTAAAGACACTCACTTAAGGGTACCGTTTTGGATAGGTTTTTGACCACATATCTTAATAATTCCTTAGGGGGCTCGGTATCAAATTTGAATGGACAATACTCCTGTGAAGAAATTCAAGACATCATGCCATGTTAAAAGATGCTATATAAATGCAACAAAAACAGAAATAGCTGGTAAAACTCAACAGTTCTGGCAGCATCTGAAGAAATAAATCGGAGTTGATGTTTTGGATCCGGTGGCCCTTCCTCAGAACTGAAATTTCTGTTTTTTATTTCTGATTTCCAACATACATAGTTCTTTTGGTTTCTACATAAATGCAAGTTTTTTTTTCCCAGTCTAAGTGGTAGGGAATACGTTACTGCAGAAATCCATAACATAATTTTTGATATTTTTTATCCCCATCGGAAAGCTAGCAGTTACTGTCCTTTTATCGTAATTATGCCAAAAATAAAATTAATCCATAATTACGATTTCAGCAGAGAATGCCTTGGAAGAGGAGTGTGGCATTGGCTTAAAGTTTGTGATAGTAAAGATTTTGTTTTTTGCTGCTCTGTGTTGATGTTAATTTCAAATTAAGATTTTAAATTAGTTCCTTCAGGTTCTGGTTTGGCAAGGTATTATATTTTCAATGCTTTTCATTATTTATCAACAAACTACCTCTTAGTAATAAACAGAGCTATACAGGCAGGCATCACACAATGGAATAAAATAAGGATTTGCATTCATACAGCACCTTCCACGGTCTCAGAATATTCCTAAGTACTTCACAGACAATACGCGGCTTTTGAAACATCATCATGCTGTTCTTTAAGGAAAGCATCGAACTACCATGGAATAGTGATCAGATAATCTGTAAAATTGGTCAAGTTTTTTATTATTTTATTCATTCATGGGATGTGGGCATTGCTGGCTGGGCCAGCATTTATTTATTGCATGTCCCCAATGACCCTTGAACTAAGTGGTTTGCCAGGCCAGTCCAGAGGACAGTTAAGGGTTCTGAAGTGGGGTCATATTGGACTTGGAACATTAACTCTGTTTGTCTCTCCACAGATGCTGCCAGACCTGCTGAGTTTCTCCTGCAATTTCTGTGTGTGTTTCAGATTTCCACCATCCATAGTATTCTGCTTTTAACAAGATTGCTGAACTTCTGAAGTCTTAAATAGGTGAGGCCAAGTTAGGATGGCAGATTTCCTCCTCTAAATGTCAGTAGTCAATCAGATGTGTTTTTACAACGATTGATAATAATTGCCGTTAGAATAGTTTTTAAAAATTAAATCCAAGTTTTTTTCTTGAATTCCAGTTTCCCCAAAATGCTGGTGAAATTTGAACCCACATCTTTAGAACATTAGACTGGGGCTTTTTAGATTGTTGGCTAAGTAATGTTACCAGCACACTACCAGCTCACCAGATAGGACAGGGCTGCTCTTCTAGCTTATGGTATTGCTTGAGATCCTCAATCTAGGCTGCATCTCTGCCTATGTTACATCTCCACCTGCCACTCATTGTAGAAACCGCTTTCTCAGTTTCAATGTAGAATGTCATGATTGGAATGTATGCAGATATATCTATCATTAATATTCTATGGATAATAGACTCTACAACATGTCAGTTGAGAATTAGTGAGTTATTTTTGGATTAAGATAACTACTAAACTACTACTACTTTGACTAAAATTCCAAATAAGTCTGACTTTAAGGTTTGGTTCTGAAGACCAGATTTAGGCTAGACCTCCAGAAGTATTGATTTACACATAAATAACCAGCAATTGTCATGAATGATGACTGCAATTTGGTAAGGTAGCATGTCAGAGCCTAAACAGGCTAAAGCAACTAAGGCATTAAAGAATATAATGAAGCTGCGGAAATCAACAGGAAAAATAACGTCAACAATGCAAAGCAAACAATTCTGTAACTTACCCCGAAACAGGACTTTTTTTTTAAATAGAGTTTTTGGATAAACCTTCACCTGTGAAGAACTGCTAGAAGAAGAACATTTCAATGCAGATGTGGCTGATGTTTCCAAGAACTTGAGATAACCACTTCCAAGAATTCTCCTACAATTCTGTCTGTCAGTTCCTCATTGTCCAATACAGTAGCAGTCTCTGATTCACCGATATTCATTGAGTAACTCTTCCTTTGCACACAGATTGCACTTGTAAGCTCGCTCACTAGTCAGACTTTTTTTTCAAAATGATTTCCCATTGATGAAGGACTGTGCAGTCAGGCTAACGAAGTTGCACTCTGAAAGGTAGAAAAGTTGACATAGGGTCTACGATGAATATCTTTTTTCAAGAATTGCACTTAATGACTACAAATCTCATCCCTCAACGCTAAATGGTAGTGGTGATACTGGTGCAGCTGCTTGCAAATGTTTATAAATCCACAACCAGCAATTAGCTATGTTTATACAGCAATATCTGAATTAATACATATGTAAACAGCTTAATGAAATGCAAAAATCCAAATGGCACAATCTACTAACTCTTCAGTGAAGGCAGTAATCTCTGTGCGAACGCTCCATTGATAACATGAGTAAAATGAGCTGTTTTGAACTTTCCGAACAATGCCCTTTGATCTCCCTGCTAAGCCCTGTTGTTTTTGCTTTTGCTTAGGAATAACAGGCTTCCAAACGCTTGCAATGTCTGCAAGGGGTTGTGAGGGAGGGAAGACTGCATGTTGATTTTGAATCGCTGTTCTGTTTAAATAGAAGTTTTATTAATAAGAGTTATATGAGTAAGCATTTATCAAGGAGGTTCTGGAGAGATTTACCAGGATGTTGCCAGGAATGGAGGGTTTGAGTTAATAAGGAGAGCCTGAATAGGCTAGGACTTTTCTCACTGGATCAAAGAGGTTGAGAAATGACCTTATAGAGGCTTATAAAATCATGAGAGGCATATATAAACTGAATGGCAGGTGTCTTTTCCTTAGGATGAGGAATTTCAAAACTAGAGGCATATTTTTAAGATGAGAAGAGAAAGATTTAAGAAAAAACATGACGGGCAATTATTTTACACAGAGTGGTTCATGTGTGGAAAGAACTTCCAGAGGCAGTGGTGGTACAGTTACAACATTTAAAAGATATTTAGATAAGTACATGAACAAGAAATGTTTGGAGGGATATGATGTGAAGGTGCTGGTGTTCGACTGGGGTGGACAAAGTTAGAAATCACACAACACCAGGTTATAGTCCAACAGGATTATTGAAATCACAAGCTTTTACAGCAATGCTCCTCCATAGGTGGAATGGCCCAGCGCTGACAGGAGGGATTAGTTTTGTTTGGGATTATGGTCGGCATGGACGGGTTTCCATGCTGTATGACTCTATCCCTCAATGACTCTGAGACTGATTTAAATTTGATAGGATACAGGAGAATATCTAACAAAAACCTGGAACTAATTCTCAACATTGATTTCAAAGTTATGTGGACGCTGAAGGCAATTGAGAAACAAATAGTTAACCCATATTTTTAAAAAGTGCTACACTTTTTTCAAGCCTACCTCCCCCTTAAGCATCTTGCAAAAGACTCTGTATCCATGATGCTTGAGATATTGGCTACTTTAAGTGGCTGGATCCGATTTGTGTCATTGAAGGGTATTGAAGGGAACTTCTCCTGTCTGAAACAAATTTCCTAAAGGTCCCTTTGTATAGCACCAAACATCTCACTGGCATTCCCATAGGAATCAATGCCTGTTTGGGAAGCTACCCAGGAATGCTAAATACTGAGTGTTAATTGTGGTTGTTTGGCTCGCCGAGCTGGTTTGTTGTTCCGCAGACGTTTCATTACCCTGCTGGTAACATCATCAGTGCAGCCTCCGATGAAGCGCCATTGTGTTTTCCCGCCTGGTATTTAAACTCTGGAGTCCGTTGAGCTGGATTACCTCACTTCTGGTTTTCCTTTGCAGTGGAGTGTATATGGGGTCGAGTTCTATGTGTTTGTTGATGGCTTTCTTCATGGAGTACCAGGCTTCTAGGAATTCCCGTGCCTGTCTCTGCTTTTATGTTATGAATTTTGAGATGGGCAGAATGGTTGGTCGTTGACCATCTAAATTTGTCATTGTTGCACCTGTTTTATGCCCAACCACATACTCAGCACATAGTAAATTCTGAGCCAGTATCTAAGAGCAGATGGTGTACATATAGTGTGTGTTTAAAAACAAAACAAGAGATTTCTGTTTTGTCCTCATCAAGTAGATTTTAAACCTGTGAACCCCCAGCTCTTTAATTTTCAATTTCCTGTCATTTTCTACCGTTTCTCTCTTTAAAGTGATAGAAACAAGGATTTTATTTATGTAGTACCCTTCACAACTTCAGGGCATCCCAAAGCACTTAACAGACAATAAAAATATTTTTAAATCGTAGTAACTATTGCAATGTGGCAGCCAATTTGCATAATGCAAAACTCCCACAAACATATAATATTAAGTTTTTGTGTTGTTGGCAGAAGGATAAATATTGGCTAGGACACCTCCCTTGCTCTTCTCTGAAATAACATCTTGGGATCTACATCCCATTCCAAAGACAACGCCTTTGACAGCATAACATCCCCTGAGTATAGTGGCAGCTGAGGTTTCTGCTCTGAGGCCATAGGAGTGGGATTTGAACTACCAACCTTTTAACTCAAAGGTAAGATCATTAGCAACATTGAGCTATGGCCAGCACAGTGAGTCACATTGTTGTATGATTTCAGGGTTGTAAACATTGCTTCATCCAAGTAGTGGCATTCCATGTGAAATTTTCTACAGTGTTCAACAACAGGAAAATGCATCCATTGGCATTATTAGATTATTGCAGAGTGATGAGGAGCGAATTGACATCTCCACCAAAGCCTTCAGAAATCATACCCACTTTGAGCTGAGTTCTGCAATCCTAATCAGCACATCCTTTAGGATCTAAATTAGGATTTTCTGAGAAAGGAGAGGAACAGGATTGGACCATTCAGTCTGTTCTGCCATTGAGCCACACAGCTGTTCTGTATCTCAACTTTATTTAATTGTTGTGAGTTTGGTGACCCTTAATACCACTTCTTTCATAAAAATCTACCAGCTTTGACATTTTCAATCAATTCCCACCTTTAGAATCACAGAACTGTTGGAGTGCAGAGGAGGCTATTTAGCCTATTGTGTCAGTACCAGCTCCCCAAATTCACTTAGTGCCACTATCTTGCCTTCTACCCATAACCCCACACTTCCTTCCTTTTCAGATCATTCTCTAAAACCTTTTGAATGTTTCAATTGAACCCACAGTTGTCACACTCTTAGGTCACTCATTCTAAACCTTAATTGCTCACTGTATGATTTTTCTTCCCTCTCTGTCTTTCTGCTTCTTTTGTATTTTATTTTAAATCTCCACTTTCTCATTCCCGATCTCTTCACAAGTAGGAACAATTTTTTTTCTATCCCAAGCCCTCATGATTTTGAACAACTCTACCAAATCTCTTCTGTTCCCCAAAGATGTTAGTCCAATCTTGTCCAATCAATGTCATTCACGTTTCTCATACCTGGAAGCATTCTCATCAATTTTTTTTACTCTGTTCCCTTGAGACTTTAACATCTTATTAGAAGAGATTGAGTTTCAGTTTTTTTTACTGTGTGTGTAGGAGTGACACAATCTCTGTAAGGCCTGATTCCAATTTTAAGATTATGACCCATGTCCTGGACCTCTGTTACTGGAAGAAATGGCTTCTCCCTATCAAATCCTGTACGAATTGAGGCTAGGAAGGTACAAACATTGAAAGACCAGAGGCACCTGTTTGATAACTAGACCTCTGTATTCCATAAGATATTGTAAAACAAAGCCATAGCAAAGAGCAGCTCAGATGTTAAAGCATAAAGGTTTTAACGATAACTTTGAGGTATGAAAGTGAGACAGAGTTGACTGATGTGTGAGAAGCAAACATTTGAAGTTTTGATTGCAGTTTCCCAACACGAAGCCAAACAATTAGCTTCAAGGGGTCCATACTATGTGAGCATTTTGCAAGAAAAGGCAGAAGACTGTGAGTACCAAGAGGCCGTAACACTACCATTAACATGATTGTCAAATTGATTTGTAGGCATTCCTTTGATCTGTATCTTTCCTATCACCACCAACCCTCAAATCCAACAGCAAGATGGTACTTTCTATAGAAATCTGAAACAACTTAATGATCTCAACATTGTTAGCCTCATTTTTTTAAAACATCATTTTGGCATTCCACAGTGAGTGTCCTGACCAATAAAATCCAAACTTTTTCACATTTCCATACACCAATGTCTATTAGAAGGGAGCTGTGTTACAAAACAAGAGGTAGCTTGACTCATTTTATTTTGTTTACACAGTTATCTCCTTAATGGACCTGATCGATGAAAGTGACAATGAAAGACTAACATTTAGTTAACATGGAGACGAACTGTATTTTACGTTTAACGTGATCTGTACTTCCATGATTAATATTAGCTCCAGGTTCCATGGCATTGTTTGACAAGTAAGAAAAGTTCTTCTCCTTTAACCAACATCACTAAAAATAAATTAACTAGTCACTCATCTTATTGCCACCTACAGAATAAAATTGCCGATCCAAAATCCCTCACCCTTCCTTTCATCAGTGTTCTGTCCTTTCCAATTTTATAACACAGAGTAAACACAGCCTCTACTCTATTGTCATAGTCCTGCTTCAATACCAGAATCTATTCTGACACCGCTAAATGGAAGGCTGTTCCATTCAGAGAAAATCTTGCTTGTTTTCACTCAACCAAATTCACAGTGTGCGCTGAATCACCAATCAGAAAACACAAAGTGAAACTCAACACCACAGCAATTAACTTTCTGTTTACCCTTTGCTTCTTAGCCATTCATTCTGATGGCAACTCTGGGTCACATGAGCATTTCTTTGAAAGTAAGTACACAATAATCAGGAAACCAAGTAACACTCTTTCATAATGCTCCCAAGTCTTAAAGGGAGATCACACAAAGAAACAGTACATGCTCCCTGAAGCCATTGGCATTAGCAGTCACTCACTAACAGATATGATTATCCACCTAGGATATTCCATGTCACTAGCCATGGGTTCTGTGGGTCATTATGTGGCTGACTAGCCTGATCCTAGAGCCACATCTCTGACCACACATTTGGCAGTGTTTCTGGGATATGGAATTGGTCTTGGCCCTGAGATCACTGGAAATCCTTTCCTCGCTTCCTTTTCTGTACTTTCCAAAGCAAGTGGGTCTTCACAAGGCCTATTAGACTATTGATCAGAGCTTGACTATAATTTTCCATTTGTGATGTTGAGAGGCAATCTTCCAGGAACAGTACTCCATGATTACTTGGAGGACCCTCTCGTATAGCAGCCATATTAACCTGGCCACAGCTGCACCTGGGGGCTGCCCTGTCAGCATTTTTAATTTGAAATCCTTAGAAGAGCTAAGAACGTTCCAGAAGAAGGAGATATTCTCTATCTCCCATCTAAAGGCGTTTTCACTTTTCTTTTTTTAAAAATGGTGTTTTTTGTAGGAGTCTCTGGCTGGGCAACCATTTTTTTAATTTATTAATGGGATGAGGGCGTCGCTGGCTAGGCAGCATTTATTGCTCATCCCTAATTGCCCAGAGGGCAGTTCAGAGTCAACCACATTGTTAGGGATTTGGAGTCACATGTAGACCAGACCAGGTAAGGATGGCAGTTTCCTTCCCTAAAGGACATTAGTGAACCAGATGGGTTTTCCCCAACAATCAGCAATGGATTTGTGGTCATCATTAGATTCTTAATTCCAGATTTTTTTTAAAAATTGAATTCAAATTCTGCTGTAGCAGGATTTGAACCTAGGTCCCTAGAATATTATTCAGGGTCTCTGGATTAACAATGCAGCAATAGTACCACTAGGCCATCACCTCACCTGTGTTTATTGCCCATCACTAATTTCCCTTGAACTGAGTGGCTAGCTAGACTATTTCAAAGGGCAGCTAAGAGTTAACCACATTACTGTGGGTCCAGAGTCATATGTAAGCTGATATCCTTCCCTTAAGTATATCAGTAAATTATATGGAGTTTTTAACATCAATCGACAATGGTTTCATGGTCACTTTTAATTCCAGATTTTTATTGAATTCAAACTTCAACATCTTCCCATGGTGGGATTTGAACCCATGTCCCCCAAAACATTAGTCTGGGCCTCTGGATGACAACTCCAGTGATATTACCCTGACACATCCCCCTTCCTATTAGCCACCATTGGTCATCCAGTTTTGACAGCCCACACTCCATCCTTACTTCGCCAGTAAGTACATCTCCTGTCTGGCAATTGTCCAATGTAACAAGTCTCGCTGGTGGGTTACCGCACCTGACACAGTGCAAAGCTGGGACATGAGCCCAAATGGAAAATCTTAGCCTGAGGTAATTATAGTTTGCGACAGATGCAGCAAATTGTCATCATCAGGCCAGCAGCCCATAATAAACTCACCCAATATCCCTTTTCAATTAAACTGCTGATCCCCTCCTGTCAATATTCCACCCTTACCGAAGCAGCAAATCAGCTTCAGAATTCCCAAACTTGTCTGTTTTACCATAAAATCTGCATTGCCATGTTTATCATATTCCGTGACTCCAAGGTGAGGGTCTCTGAAGTTTGCTGAGATCAGACGGCTGTGATATCAAATAATAAAGCCAGGAAAAGTCGCCATGACTTTAGCAGACCATAGAGCTACTGCCTCATTAGAGAGGAATATAACGGGTGGTGGTTTAACCTGAGGGTCTCCACACCTCAGGTGCAGGGAGAAGACCTCAGCCAATGTGGAAATTGAACCTACACTCTTGCTGTTACTCTGTATCACAAACCAGCCATCAAATCAACTGAGTTAATAAAACAATTACGCATCCTGTTCTCAGCTAATGCGAGCCCATAACTGAGGAGACCTTGTGGTGTTATCACTTGATTATTAATCCAGAAACTCAGCTAATATTCTGGAGACCCGGATTCAGATCACACCATTGCAGAGGGCTGAATTTGAATTCAATAAAATCTGGAATTAAGAGTCTAATGTTGACCATGGATCCATTGTTGATTGTCAGGATTAGCCCATATGGTTGACTAATGTTCCTGAGAGAAGGAAACTGCCATCCTTACCTGGTCTGGCCTACATGTGACTCCAGGCCGACTGCAATGTGGTTGATTCTTAACTACCTTCTGGGCAATTAGGGATGGGCAATGCTGGCCTAGCAATGAATAAAACAAAAACAGTATTTGAGTGCTGAAAAAGTCACTTCTGAGGAAGGGCCACTGGATCTGAAACATTAATTCTAATTTCTCTCCACAGATGCTGCCAGACCCACTGAGCTTTTCCAACAATTTCTGTTTTTGTTTCTGATTTCCAGCATTCGCAGTTCTTTCGGTTTTTATTTAGCATTTGGGTGCTGTTGTGTGGGTAACTTAATTTTCCCAAAGTAAAACGAGAGCTGTTGGTGTACTCCAGGTCCAGCTGTCTGCTTAGGTTCATTACTAAATAAACTAACATTGTTTACAGTAAAAGATACTTCTGCTCTGCAAACTTTCCATTGAACTTAGATAGCAATGGCTTCAAACTCAATTCCAAGGATTTGAACACTTGAGTTGTGGTGTTCTGAATGCCCTCTACAACTGCAGTGAAACTTTCCTACCTTTATCTTCCATTCCCCTTTCGATAAACAACAATATTCCATTTGCCTTCCTATTCACTTGCTGTGTCTGCGTACTAAGTTTATTTGATTCATGAACCAGGATGCTCACATCCCTTTGTACCACAGAGTTCTTCAATCTTTATCTATTTAAATAATTCAAGATTTTATTGAATTCAAATTCAACCCTCTTTGTCCTGCCAAGAGGACAAAGGTCGATGTTTTCCTAAACAAACTCCATCTGTCAAATCTTAGTCTACTCACTTAACTTTTGTGAAATCTTATGTCACTTTGACAATTTTCTCTTCCGCTTTGGGTCAACAGCAAATGTATCCACCATATCTGCCATCCCTCGGTCAAAGAGGTTGTTTTAAGGAGCAGTGAGGTAGAAACATGCAGAGATATTTAGGGAGAGCGTTAAAAGCTTAGGTCCTGGGCTGCTAAGGGTAAAGTGAAGAAAATCAGGGATGCACTAATATGGAAAAATCACACTAATCTTCAAGAGTTAAATGGCTGAAGGAGTTAAAAGGGATATTGGTGATACAAGAAATTTGAAAATATGGTCGCAACTTTTAAAGTGAAGGCATTGCTGGACTGAGAGCCAATTCTGGTTAGTGAGACAACTGGAACATTCTGAAACAGAAGGAAAAATTCGTGAAATACTCAAAACAGTTCATCAATATTTGCAAAGAAGAAAGAAATGTTTAGCTCGGCATTCCTTACAGGACAAGCCAATCAAATATCAATCTCAAATCTGATTTTAAAAAAAAGAGAAAATGCAAATTCTAGAAAACTGAAGACAATAAAAAGAAACAAGAACTGTTACAAATGTATGGAATCTGTGAAGAAATGGAAATGTGGTTAGTGTTTCAAGGATAACCCATTACATAAAAACATGTTCAATTGTCTTTTCCTCTTCACTGTTTATGAATGATTTGTGTATCACCTTGATTATCTGTGTTTCTTTTGAGGCTTAATTCTTGCTCTTTGGATTTTGACTGATACTTTACCTCTTCTATTCCTGGTCATGAACTAGTCCTGTAACACAAGCTGATATTTGTCCAGGGAATGTTTTTCCGAACAGCAAACTGAAGAATCTGGCCACAAGAGATCAGGATGTCTGTCAATGGTTATTATTGTGCCTGATCTGTGCATTCACCACCAAAGCAACATTGCTTTCATTAACCATGAAGGAAGCTGCCAACAAAAATCATGTATGTTCTGTGGTGTGCCAAGGGCAGTGCAGTTGCAGTGATGCCAGCAATTATCCAATCATACTGAAGACACCTCACAGACAGAAAAGCAGAAAATTAAAAGTATCAAATCCCTTCAGAGAACATAGAACTATACAGCACAGGAACTGGCCTTCAGCTCACAAAGTTGCGCCAAACATGAAGCAAAGTTAAACTAATCCCTACTGCCTGCCCATGGTCCAAATCCCTCCATTCCTTGCTTATTCATGTACTTATCCAAAAGCCTGTTAAACACCCCTATTGTATCTGCCTCCACCATCACCCTGGCAGCGCCTTACAGGCACCTACCACTCTCTGTGTAAAAAACGTGCCCCTCACATCTCCTTTTGAACTTTCCCCCCTCCTACCTTAAATGCATGCCCTGTAGTATTAAAATTTCAACTCTGGGAAAATGATTCACTTTTAACTTACATTTTAAGATAGAGAAAGAAAGTGACAGTATGATTGCAGTGAGATAGAAGCAGGTAGATGGATAGGCCCTTGGTTTAATGTCTTATCCAAAAGAAGACTCATCTGGTAGTGTAATGCTTCCTCAGTTTTGCATTGTCACCATCTATTTTTGTGCTCAAGCCCTGAGTTTATGGACTGAGAACTTTGTGACCCAGAGCCAACTGGACTACCCTCTAAGCTACAGCTGACACTTAGTCAAATCCAGATGATAGTGTCTGTCAACCTATCTACTGTATGTGCATGCAGTGCCAGCCACTGTGAACATATGGTTGGATAAACATGACACCACCCTCATTTCTGACTGGGTTTTCGGGACTTACTGTGTCTAAGGCAAATGAGGAAAACCACTCAGTAGTTAAATGAGAAAAGTATCATGTCTTAACATGAGATAGGAAGAACTGCAGATGCTGGAGTCAGAGACAATACAGTGTGGAGCTGGAGGAACACAGCAGGTCAGGCAGCATTAGAGGAGCAGGAAAGTTTGTTTTGGGTTGGGACCTTTCTTCAGAAATAGGGAGGGGGAAGGTAGCTGGGAAATAAATAGAGAGAGGAGGGGTGGGTCAGGGAAGGTAGATGGGATGGTGGATATTTCAGGTCGGGACCCTTCTTCAGAAATGGGGAGGGGGAACGGAGCTCAAAAATAATGGAGAGAGGAGGTCAGAAATGGGGAGGGGTACGAGAGCTCAGAAATAAATAGAGAGAGGAGATCAGAGTTGGGGAGGGGGAAGGGGTCTTAACATGATATAGTTTATTGCATGATAATAACTCAGTACAAGTTACGTTAGTAAGGTAAATGTTATTACTAAGGTTATTGAGTGACCAAAGATAATAGGTCTGTGCCTAAAGAGATTGTAAAATATTCTGCAATTCTTTCTGGTGTCAACATTCAAGAGATACTTGGACAAATACATGAATAGGAAGGGAACAGAAAGATATGGACTCTGCAAGTGAAGACGGTGTTAGTATGGAAGGGGAAAATGCATCAGCGCAGACTTGGAGGGCCAAGGGGCCTGTTCCTGTGCTGTACTGTTCTTTGTTCTTTATACTTTGTTCTAACATCACATTGAAGTCTTTTCATAGACAGTAAGGCAGGAAATTAAAAATAGTGAATCCTTTCACTTCTAATTTATATTTTCATATAGCAAAATAAATGATAATATGATTGGCTTATGCTTGAATCTAAAATAAATTAATCAAGCATCAAAAATAATGTTTATTTTAAAACATTTTTTAAATCATAATGCGTGGAGCTTAATGCAGTCTTCTCAAACAACCTTTTCAGAACTATTACCTTGACCTACAATATTATCCACTCTGTATTGTTCATGTTCCTTATGGATGATACAATGAATATTTTTGGTATGTTTTGTTATGTTAAAAATAAGACTTCAATTAAAATTCTAGTTGCATTCCTGAAATTACAACTTTAATTGAAACAACTTTAAGTGAAACATTTGTTCCCATAAAAGCCAATGTTAAGCCTGAAGTTGTGTTCCGCAGAACATTTCCATCAGAAAAAATATTATTTAAATATTATACCCTCGAAGTTGAAATATATTACAGTGCTGAATTCCTAAAGTGGGAAACAAAATCATTTTCAAAATTAAAAAATGTTAAAATATGAAAGAAAAATGTAACCTTCTACTTGCAGTACCACCTTCTCACCAGCAATGCTGCTTCCCAAACCTCCTGCTCCCTGATCCTTCTGGTCACTGCAGACCCTCCCCACTGCTGCACCCTCTGAGTTGTGACCCTTCTCTCACTTCCCAACTCATCCTTTTGCTGTTTCATTCTCCTGGATTTGCGTTCCCATTCAAAATCCGGATTCACTCTGTAGCTGGATCTCTGAAATTGTTCAAGTCCCAATGGTTCAGCAGTGCTGGGCCATTTAAAAACTCTATGTTTATTTTAAAGGTACTGCCCATCACTTCTATTTCCTAAACAATCACAGTGAGTGGGAAGAGCAGCAAAACAGAAGCAGTTTTGAAAGTTATTCAAAAACAAAGGTTTGTAAAATCCCCAGCACTGCTAAACTATTGGGACTCGCACTTTCACAAAGTCAGAGAACCAGCTTCTGACTGAATCTGGATCTTGAATGGGGATGCAAGTCTAGGAGAGAGAAATGTGTAAGCTGGGGTGTTGGGTGAGACTGCAACCAGGAGATTATGGAGGGCGTAAGGCCACAACTTGGAGGATTAAGAATGGGAAGGAGGCCATAGTTGGAAGGCTGGGAGGTGGGTGAAGTTGTAACTCAGGGAGCAGGGAGATGCCACAAGTCAGAATTCAGGAAGTGGAGAAAGGCCACAAGTCAAAGATCAAGGAGCAGGGAAAGGCCACAAGTCAGAGGTCAGGGAGTCAGGAAAGGCCACAAGTCATGGGTCAGGGAGTGGTGAAAGTCTCTAAAGAAGTTGCACAAAAAACAACATTGGAACTGAATCATGTGCTGCTCAGTGAGACCAAAGGGCCCCATTAACTTACCAACATTAAAACAAAATAATGGGAAATGGGGTAGCATTTACTCAGGTGTTACTGTGTATAAGTGTAAGAATTATAACCCAAGGGGAAAATGATGTAAATAGGAAACCATTGCATAAATATTAATAGTAACTTAAAAGTACTCACTGGTCTTTAAATTATGGTTTTGGAAAATGGATATTAATATAAAAATGCAACTCACTGTCACAAGGAATTAAGAATTTACATTTGTTGAAACTTATGCATTTCCTGCTCCATCTTTAGTGACAGTCACATGGACAGGGGTAGACAGTGTAAATGTATTTTTGCTTCAGATTCTCAAAGGATCTCAGAATGAACCAACTCCATTAACTGTTCCTCCACTTTATTTCAGTTCAGCTCTCCAGTGGTACAGGGCAGCACCTTAGAAAATGGGACTGTCTAGTCTTCAAATACATTACAGCATAATGAAAGGACACTTTGGAATCAGATGCTCAGCTTGTATTTGTTCTTCTTCTACTGCAATTACCATTGAGTGTTGCTGCTGAGGGTTACCTTTACCTTATCAAAAGTGCCATTAGGATGCCCCAAAGCACTTTCCAGCCGATGATGTACTTCTCCAAATGCAGTCACTGTCATAACATAGGGAAACATGTCAACAGAATTTGCAAACAAGCAAGGAACCACAAGCAGTGATGTGTTAAAAATCAGATATCCAACTCAGTAAAGTTCCTTGACAGATAAAGATCGATCAGAAAACTGAGGACGTCTGCCCTGCCCATCTTTGGTTTCTGTCTCAGAATCTGTTAAGTCCACTTCTATTGTAAAGGACATGATAGGAGGACACTGAGAAAGCATCAACATGATTACACAAATTCACATGGATTTATAAAGGGAAATTGTGTTTGAGAAACCTATTGGAGTTTCTTGAGGTCATGACCAGTAGAATACATGAGTGCATATAGTGTCTTTGGATTTTCAGAAAGCTTTTGGTAAAGTCCTGCATAAGAAGTTATTGTACAAGCACATGGGATGGGTAATATTGTACTTGTGTAGATTAAGATTAAGAATAAATTAGCAGACAGGAAATGGAGAGTTAGTACAAAAAAACTGTTTTCAAGGTGGAAGGGAAAGTCAAGCAGGGTATAGCAGGGACCTGTGCACAGGCTCAAGCATTCACAATATTTATCAATGATTTGAATAAAGGAATCAAATGTAATATTTTCAAGTTTTCTGATAACAGAAAACTAGAAGGGATTGAGTGATGCAGAGGATGTAGAGAGGCTCAAGAGTGATTTAGACAAGTCAGGTGAGTGGCCAAACACATGGCACAAGCAGTAAAGGTAAAGTCACCATAATCCTAGAGGGCTGCTCTTTCACAAGAGAGAGAGATGGCTAGTTGTGGCTTAACCTGAGGGTCACCATGCCTCAGACAAGGAGTGAGTTTGAGAAGACAAGACCTTATTGATAACCTCAGCCAGGACAGGCTGTTAGCATCACTCTGCATTACAAGCCAGCCATCCTGCCAACTGTGCTAGTCAGTTCAATTCAGCTCTGAAACTGTTTGTGATGCAGACTGATGCCAACTGTACGGGTTCAATTCCCACACCGGCTGTGGTTACCATGAAGAACTCTCCTTCTCAGCCTTTCCCCTCACCTGAGATGTGGTGACCATCAGGTTAAACCACCACCGCTTGTCTCTCTCTGATGAGAGAGTAGCCCTATGGTACATAGAGTCATTAAATCATTGAGGTTGATAGCATGGAAACAGGCCTTTCAGCCCAGCTTGTCCATACTGCGCAGTTTTCACAACTAAACTAGCCCCATTTGCCTTTGTTTGGGCGATACCAGTAGGACTATAGCAACTTTTATTTACTTTTACTGTAGGGTGAACCTTAACTTCTCCAATGAATCATTAAGGCATGCTACTTGATGAAGAATGGAAGAACATTCCAGTGGGTTGATGGTTTATGTAGTAACTGGCAACATTGGTTATTTTGATAGATCAATGCCTCAGTATTAACCTTTAAACCTATAACTTCTCCTGACACCCCATACTAATGGGAAATATTTAGTAATATGAAGTTGAGTTTAACAAATCACCAGCAACAAAGGTGATTTGGGAATAACGTAATCCCCTTTGACACAGCAGATCTTCAAATGTCACCACACAGTAAAAATGTAGCTCAAATAATATATTTGTCTGGTCTCCAAACAAGGAGAGTTGAGAGGAAAAGAAGAATTGACCTAATGATTTCTTTGCTTACTGCTGACCTGAATATGTCACATCCAAGATAAGAGAGTACAGTGAATGTTATATCGTGAAACAGGGTCTTTGACAAATTTTGCCGACATGAGGTATAAATCATCTTTTAGGTTGGTTAAAGAATAGAAACAACAAGAACAGAAAAAGGCTATTCTGCCCACCTGGACCATGCCAATGGTTATTTCACACGCCATCATAACCTCATAAACTGCATTTATATAGCATGTGAAATTGGAGTAACAGGTCGACAAGGTAGTGAAGAAGGCATTTGGTACACTTGCCTTTATTGGTCAGTGCATTGAGTATAGGAGTTGGGAGGCCATGTTGCGGCTGTACAGGACATTGGTTAGGCCACTGCTGGAATACTGTGTTCAATTCTGGTCTCCCTGCTATAGGAGAGATGGTGTGAAACTTGAAAGGGTTCAGAAAAGATTTACAAGAATGTTGCCAGGGTTGGAGGGTTTGAGCTGTAGGGAGAGGCTGAATAGGCTGGAGCTGCTTTTTCTGGAGCATCGGAGGCTGAGGATTGGCTTTATAGAGGTTTATAAAATCATGAGCAGCATGGATAGGGTGAATAGCCAAGATCTCTTTCTCGGGGTCGGGGAGTCCTAAACTAGAGGGCATAGATTTAAGGTGAGAGGGGAAAGATTTAAAAGGGACCTGAGGGGTAACTTTTTTGTACAAATGATAAAGCGTGTATGGAATGAGCTACCAAAGGAAGTTGTGGTAAAATTACAACATTGAAATGGGTATATGAATGGGAAGGGTTTAGAGGGATATGGGCCAAATGCTGGCAAATAGAACTGGGTTAATGTAGAATACTGTATCTGGTCGGCATGGACAAGTTGGACTGAAGGGTTTGTTTCCGTGCTGTACTTCTCGATGACTCTGATTCTATGCCATGACTTCATGACATCCCAAAATCCTTCACAGACTTGTGAATACTTCTGAGGTTCACTCATTGTCATGATGTGGAGAAATAGTATAGCAAGGGTGAACTGTTAAAATAAAAAGTTATAAAGACTCTCTCATGGTTAATTTATTCACTTCCCACATTGAACTGAGTTATACAGTAAGTTCTCACATTATGTTGGCCTGCTTCAAATCATCCTGTTCTAACATTGTTTTGCTTTTTAAGGCCTGTTTCCTTGAGATACGTTCCTCGAGTCCGAGTTTAACGACACTGGTTCCTCACTCCTCAACCAGCCTTGTTTTCTGGGGTTAGCTCTTGCCCCTGTCCTTTCTCATTGTCCTCCAGATTGGCTTCTCTCTGGCATTGCCTGCTTCCACCCTTACCCCAGCTGGGCTTGTCCCTGCCTACCGTGGTGAGCTCTTGCTTCCTCTCCCTTCCTACTTTAGGCTGCCCACTTTGCCATTGAAATTGTTTCCTTCTCCCGATTGTGGTCAATCTTGTACCAAAGGAATCCATCTAATGGCAGAAGGTGCTTGGTGCATCGTCCCTGCTGCTCCATGCACAGACTAACCTCTCCCACTAGTTGGAGCCTAGTCGACCCAAAAATATCACCATGTATTTTTAAAAACAACACTGCATTGAACAAGGGCCCATGGTATTGTATTTCTTTTATGTTTAGTGATGAATTTTATTTTGCAAGTTCTTTCAACTAGGAATGCAAAATTCTGTACATATATGGCACAGTATTTCAACTTGCACGTTGTATAATTCCAGGCAAAATATGTCCGAAGGAACCTAACCCTGACTGTAACATTAATTCCTATGGGAATGCATGATTCACTTAAAGTCATATCCTATAAAGTTGTGATTTTCAGGAACACGTCACAAGTTTAAATAAGGATTTACTACACAGTCCGAGACATCTCTTTCTGCTCAATGGAGCAATTGTCTTTGCGATGTCGTAGTTCAAAAGCATTCCAGGACCACCAATCTTCTTCTGGGTAGGTTTGACAGAACAGCAACACTTTCATGTCAGTGGTGGCTCAGTGACACTCTCATCTTGAAATCAGTCAATTAAATCCCACTCCAGGAACATAAGCACTGATTCTAGTTCACTGATTCTTATTCTACCAGAAGTGCTGACCTCTGGATGAAGTACCAAAGTGAGAGCCTGTTATCCCTCACAATTAAAAGTCAGATATTCCTTTGCAATATTTCGTAGGGTCACAAGGGATTTGTCCTACTAAAATTTATTAACCCCCAAACCCATCGCTTTATAGAAGTTTGTGTGAGCCAGCTGTGCACAAAGCAGTTGTATTTCATACATTACAACAATAGCTGGAGTTCATTGTTCATCAAAGGGTTTGGGTTTGGAAAGGTGCTATAGAAATCCAAATTCTTCCAAACATTTTCATGAGCTTTTGGCTTGAGGATAGGTAGGATGAAACTGAAAAGAAACTTATGAAAATATAATAATTCGATATTCAAATAAAAACAAAGTACTTTGGATGCTGGAGACGTGAAACAAAAACAAAAATTGCCTGTGAAGATCAACTGGTCTGGTAGCATCTGTAGAGAGACAATCTGAGTTAATGTTTCGAATCCAATATGACTCTTGTGTCACAGGTAGACAGAATGATGAAGAAGGTGTTTAGCACACTTGCTTTCATTGCTCAGACCGTTGAGTATGGAGTTGGGATATCATGCTGAGGTTGTACAGGACATTGGTGAGGCCTTTTCTGGAGTATAGTGTGTAGTTCTGGTCACCCTGTTATAGGAAGGTAACAGTTGGTTCTACTGTAACGTGATAATTGTGTTCCTGTGCAACATCGCGTTATAGAAATAATGGGGCATATCGGAAAAGTAGGGTTGGGGCAGACCACCAAAAAAATCACTCAAAAGCCTAACACAAAGGATAGCACAATTTGAATAAATGTTTAACTTATATCTAATAATGAAATAAAAATAAATTTAACACCTTACATTGAAATAATATCAAGATGGCTTGATGGGGGAGGAGGTTGTGCTGTACCTCTCACAGAAAGCTCTTCATGACAAACCTGCAAAATGATCACGTGATGCTGGTGCGGAGACTATTTCGATGCTAACATCGTACGTATTCACGGCAAAGCCCACGAAACGATCATGTGATGTCGACACGTACACCTCCAACACAAGTTTGCCTTTTAGAAAGAGTGTTCCATGATTTGTCATTCGCATTACAGCCAACTCACATCACCAGAACACGCTTATAGCAAAACGAACTGAAGGGGGTTCAGAAGAGATTTACCAGGACGTTGCTGTGAACGGAGGGGTTGAGTTGTAAAAATGGACTGGAAAGGCCGTGACTTCTTTTCACTGGAGAGTAACTGGTTGAGAGGTGACCTTATTTAGGTTTATAAAACCATAAGGGGCATAGATGAAGTGAATGACAAGTGTCTTTTCGCAAGGCTGAGGGAGTTCAGAACTGGGGGACATATTTTTAAGGTGAGAGAAGAAAGATTTAAAAACGACATGAGGAGCAGCTTTTTTACACAGAGAGTGGTTCATGTAAGGAATGAACTGCCAGAGAAAGTAGTGGATGTAAGATTTAAAAGACATTTGGATAAATTCATGAATAGGAAAAGTTTGGAGGAATATCGGCGAAGCGCAGGCAGGTGGGACTAGTTTAGTTTGGGAATGTAGTCAGCGTGGACTGGTCTGTGTCCATGCTGCATGATTCTATGACTCTCTGACTCTATAACTGAAGGGAACAGATGTTTTTTATGCTGTTGACAAAGGGGGAGGAGGAGCAAGTAGAGGACATGGTGAGGGAACCCAGAGCAAAGACATAGAGAAATGGTAGTGGAGTAGTGGAGTGGAGGATGTCTTGCTGCATTTGAACATGGACTGCTTCAGTATCTGAAGAGTTGTGAATGTTTCTGAACATTGTGCAATCAGCAGTGAGCATCCCCACTTCTGACCTTATGATGAAGGGAAGGTCATTGATGAAGCAGCTGAAGATGATTGGCCTGGGATACAACGCTGAGGAACTCCTGCAGAAATGTCCTGGAGCTGAGTTGTCTGGCCTCCAATAGCCACAACTTTTAAGACAGGTTTGATTCCAATTTTCCCCTGATTCCCTTTGACTCTGTTTTTACTAGGATTTCTTGATGCCACACTCAATCAACTGCGGCCTTGACATCAAGGGCTTATAGAGAGAGATTAACTGTTGGTGAGCTGTGGTACCAAAATATTAAAATGTTTACTGAAGAGAAAATACTCAAAGGTGACTGAGTGTCCTTTTGATTTTGGAATGGGGTAACAAGTGAGAAAAGAAGTGCCAATTAATGTGAAATTATCAGAAAGGTTAAATTGTCCCTGGAAACAAATTGCACCATTAAAACAAAATGTTTGCAGTAGTGCCATGAAGCTATTGTTTCCAATGAGTTCATATTTCTCATCAGAATCAATGGCATCACAAGGCACATATATGGGAACAGCATCAATCAAACTGGGTGTTAAAGATGATTTCAGCACGAGGATTAAGAAGAGAACAACAGGTCAACCAGCAATTTTCACAGATCTCCAAAAGATGATTAAGATCAGCTCCCATGCCAAAAGGATGGATCTTAATAAACTGGAAGACTGGTGGTCACAGAACAATTTGAAAGAACACTCAGCAGTCCATGTAGCCTGTAAAAGTGGAAGGTTTTGCTATTAAAAAGCATCATTTCAATCATCATTCAATCTCATATAAAAAAAGGACTTTTTTACACACGACAAAAACACAGAGATTTTTAATTCTACAAAATGGATTCAAATCTAGCTCAGATTGGCAAGATTAAATTCTCCATTTTCTACAAGGGGTCAAGAGTTTAATGAGATTTGAGATTTCTCATTCAATTCATAATGGGCATAGATGGGCAATACAAAACGCACCAGAGCAGAACTTCATAACTTAACTAGCTTCTCTAACATAAAATTGAACAGTATCTGTTACCTTGCAAATATTCCCAGTAACAATGAAAATAAGGTCACATCCATCATTTTGATGTTGGTAAGTAATCATCCATCTAGCGTTCCTAACATTACTTTCGTGGCAACAGAACCTCTGGTAACTTTTAGATTCTAGTATTTATCATGTTCTGTTTCCTCAAAGTGATAGAGGTAATTGTCATCATTGTTTTCATGTTAGCTTTACTTTAAATATCTTAAATCGACCTGTTTAGATGTTTATGAAACAGGTCTGGGGTAAGTCAGACTTGAAATCAGGCAACCAGCCCAGAGGTGGGGACACTACCATTGAGCCACTACAGCCCTTCTCCTTAAGCATTGTGTGGTCATAGGCTTAAATATATTATATATTGAGGATTACTTGTAGCATTGATAAACCAGCATTAAAGGCAATGAAGGTGTCTTCAAACCAAGCGGAGATTTTTTTCTCCGACATTGTAAAGTATTTCTTATCTTACTCTTCTGTTTTCAAGGGTCATTCTCCTTGAAGTAAAGGAGGTGGACAGTAGATTTGAAAGTGTTGGATAAGGCTGAAGATAACAGGAACTGATTATGGGCTGTTATGTGAATTGAATTGCGCTGAGCCATTCAGGTCTCTCAAGACTGCAGGAAATCAGTAGCCGCCATCACTGAAAAATAAGGCATGCATTTGGACAAAACATTCAAGATTGATCACATGAACGGATAATTCAAAATGAGGCATATACTTGGCACAGCGACTTGTGTAAAAAGAGCCTGAAGAAATTCCTTCATTCAGCAGCATTTTGAAGATTCACATTGTAAGAAGGTACCCTACATCAGAAGGCATGGCTGAAGATGTCAAGCAGAGTTTCAGCCTGGCTAGCTGCCAACTCTCCCTGGAAATAAAGTTTGGGTTTAGTTACAGAACCCAGGGTAGTGAAAAACAGTGCCTGACATATCTCTCGTAATTAATAGCGTATGCTACTCATTTAAGTACTGAATAAATTAATTGTGTTTTATATAAGAGCTCTAAGTGGCGTATCTTTGTCTATGCATGTACTCTTGTCTTTCAGAGAAGTTACAACAAGACAAATACAAGATGATGGTGACGATCAGATGATCTGGTCAATGAAAATCTCTGCCTATCAACCAAAAGACTAGAGGGCACAAATTTAAGTTTTCTTACAACAGGGACCAGGGGAAGGTCAGAAAGATTGTTTTTATGCAGCAAATGAAAACGACCTGGAACTCACTGTCTATGAGGGTTATTGAAAGTGGAGCTGATCAATGATTTTGAAAGGAAATTGGATGAGCACTTGAAGTAAATAAACCTGCAGGTCTGCAGGAATGCATCCAGGAGTATGGGCCTGATGAGATTGCTCTCAAAGAGAGCTAGTATAGACATGATGGACCAAATAGCCTCCTTCAGTGCTGTAATGACTTCAACTTTCCAAAAGCTTGCAGATTATGAACATGATCTGTCCAAAATAGCAGCTTTTTTTCTTCTCCCGTGTCCTGGACTGAAGTCTGAAATGGTAGATTTGGAAAAAGATCAAATTGCAATTTATAATGAAAGAACCTTTGAGGGAAAAATGCTCTGATAATTACGGAGGTCTTGGTATCTTGGAAATGAATTTGATCTAAACCTTGCCACTGCAGGTCCTTTCATTGCATTAATTGGACATGAGACAGCACATAGTTCTCACCAGTGGCATTAAATTTAATGAACAGTTCATTCATTGGAAAGAGCAACTTAAGGTTAAGTATGGATTAAACTACAAACCCAATTACTCTGTGAGGTCTTCAAGGATGCAGTAATCTCTTCTAATCATGGTGCAGACACACAGCTTCAGTCACGTGACTTCATATATCGATTTTACTGTTCTCCTAACTTGCAAACTAGTGCTTTCAGAACTTAAGAGTTTAGCTCAAATTGCTGACTCCACCACAAAAATTTAATAGAAAACTGAACCGCATTAACTTTCTAATTTATAAAAGAATAAAGTTGATAAAAGAATGGAAATTGCAGGAAAAGGGTAATTGCAGTTCGTGGGTGGTTTGCACATTCATGAACTTTCAGAAGGTAAGTAGATGGCAGGCGGAATGTGGAGGAAAGCAGGTGTCTTGTTAATGGGAACTTCCATTTAATGGAATTCTTGGCTCAGGAAGTGAAGCATTCCTCTCGCAGTCTAAAGGAACATTGTGTAATAGACTCAGTTTACCATTACAAAACATTTTGTAAAATTGAGGATTTAAAAAATTACATTTTCCTTCCTGCAAAATTTGATACGAATATAATGCGCTAACAGGCGTACTATCTGCTTCAATTTGCAACATAAACAGGTAAGGATTTGTATTTATACAGTGCTTTGATCTTTGTGGAAGATAGAGCCAGAAATCATTTGACTTAATATTAGATAATTTACCATGTCTAGAGACATGAGGCAAAAGCTTATGCTTGTTTTCCATAGCTGATTTGTTCTGGAAGACATCACCAGTTGGTTGCCAGAAGCTATAGTGGAGAGGTGGTCCTCTGCATCAACCATCATTGACTTGCTGACGCTCTCGCTCTTACTGCATTAGAAGGAATCACAGGCTGGGAATCAACCTGCTTACCATGTTAAGATGCCACCTCTTGGAGTATCTCCTTTGCGTTCAAACCTGGAGCTTCTTGCCCAAATGAAGTGACACCACCCACTGCATCAACCACTTCAGGAGAACATTAGAATTGTGCAATTGACCTCACATAATGAAGCCTCTTTGTTCTATCTTGCGTGGCCAGTTAAAAATTCACTGTCAGTGCTCTCCAATTTTGCTATGCTCATGATTTGTAGTAAAGATTTGTGTGTTTAATTTCTATTCCATTAACCCTTACCTTAGGTCTTCCTCTTCCTCTCTTTGAACTCATTGTTAAGGACCTAAAAAGAACTCTGGGCACCAAGGGTGAAGGGGCAGTGTTTTAACCTCAGTGGGAGTAATTGAGGCAAGGACAGCCATTTGACCTGACCAACTTTGTTTCTATTAACCATAATTGGCTTTTTTTTTATCTGTTCACTATCAGAAATAATGTCTGTTTGTTTATTTGACACCTTTCCTGTTGTCCAACTTGTGCCAGAGTTGAGTTAATCAGTAACACAAGCCATGAAAGCAACTGTTCTCTGATGGGCTCTTTTCGATTCAAGACAGTATAAATTTGATTTTGCTAGTGGAAGCGCCTTTTATTTGCAGTGAAGAACAAATGATCATGAATTGCAGCATTTCAACTTAGTGAGCATGTCATCAAGAGCTGCAGTTAGTTAAAATTATTTTTGAGGAGATTGCTTGAGAGAAGATGAGTCCATGTTTTCAGTTAAGTTCATGACATTAGAAATTAAGGAACAATTGATTCTCTCAAATTGTTAAGTGTATGATTGTGGGCCCACATGATATCTAGGAGATTTACGTCAGCATCAAATAGTAACATTATCTTCAGCATGCGGAACTTAAGCTTGAGTGTTCAATACCTTTCACGACTCCTCAGATATTGAGGCAATCCTAACTCATATACAATAAGCTCTGGACAACATTCAGGCTTGGAATGATAAGTGGCAAGTAACATTCCTACACCACTCGTGCCAGGCAATGATAATCTTCAACAAGAGAAAATTTAATCAACTCCCCTTGAAATACGACTGCATTAAAATTGCTGATTTCCCTACTGTCAATATCCTGGGGGGATGTGGGGTGGGGGTTACCATTGACCAGAAATTCAATGAGAGCAGACAGAAAGTTAGGAAATTTGTTGTGAGTAACTTCCCCTCAAATCCTCTCCACTATGTATAAATCATAAGCCTGGAGTGCAATGGAATAGTCTCCACATGTCTGGATGAGCAAAGGTAAAGTCATCATAGTCCTATTCTGTCATTAGAGAGAAACGGCTGGTGGTGGTTTAACCTAAGCGTCACCACGCCTCATGGGAGGGAAGAGGTTGAGCAGGAGAGTCCTTCATGGTGACCCTGGCTGATTAAGGAAGCTGTTGGCTTCAGTCTGTATCACAAATCATCCATCCAGCCATCTGAACTTATTGATCCCCTCTGGATCAACACAACTCCTACAACAAACAAAACAAGTTTGTACCATTAAAGACAAAGCCATTTGAATAGTAGCCAATCCAGCACTATAAACTATCAGTCACTCCATCACAAAAGCACACAGGCAGAATTGTTGCACTGGATTCATTCACTAAGGCTCCTTACATAGAATTCCTACAGTGGTCCACGCTGACCCTTCAAACAGCATCCCACCCAGACCCAGACCCACCACCCTACCCTAGAACTTGCATTTCCCATGGCTAGTCCACCTAGCCCGCATACCCCTGGAAACTTTGGACTGTGAGAGGAAACTGGAGCACCTAGAGGAACGCCACACAGATGCAGGGAGAATGTGCAAACTTCGAGGCTGGAGTTGAACTTGGGTCCCTTGTGCTGTGAGGCAACCATGCTAACCACTGAGACACCCCCTGTACAGGGGCTTGTTGCCTGAGAACAAGAACATCAGATATGTGATAATATTGCCAACCACAGATTCCTCCATTACTTCACACACCATCCCCGTTCTTGGAACTACTACACATGTAGGGATTTGATGATTTAAGATGTTTATGTTTTACGCGGTCTCTTTTAATTCCAATAACTATCATAAATGATTTCGTACTAGATCTGCCTACAATAATCCAATATGATATGGTTTCCATGGGGATTGGAGGCTCAGCTGAGTTCTATTTAAACCTATGTACAGGATTTAACACCTGAACACAGAGACAGAACTCGCTGGTTTTGCTTTGTGTAGACTTACCGTTTCTCAGGTTTACTGGCTTTAAAACCTCGGATACAGAGAAAGAGAATGAGCAACAATGAGTGTGAGAGAGAGAGAAAAAAAACATAGAGAGAGAGATAACAAAGCATGGAGCTGGAGGAACACAGCAGGCCAGGCAGCATTAGAGGAGCAGGAAAGTTAACGTTTCGGGTCAGGACCCTTCTTCAGACCTGATCCAAAATGTCAGCTTTCCTGCTCCTCTGATGCTGCCTGGCCTGCTGTGTTCCTTCATCTCCACACTGTGTTATCTCTGACTCCAGCATCTGCAGTTCTTGCTATCATAGAGAGAGAGAAAGAGGCAGAGAAGAGAGGGATGGGCAAGGAGTGAGAGAGTGAGGATCAGAAATAGGTAGAGATAGAGGGGCAGAAAAAGACAAAACAATTGGCAGAGATAGATGACAGAGAGAGACTGAATCCAGAGAAGGGAATGGGAGATCTGGAGAGAGAGAGAGAGAGAGAAAGGTACAGACAAACAGTAGCATGACAGACTGCAAATGCATGTACTTGAAGAGAATGATGTGTGAAAATCAGTGGGATGCAGTGTTTAGTCTGGTGATATGGACCCCAGTCAGGGGGATACCACCACAGTCACTCTGGGGCCTGGGCCATGCCTATTCCAGGAGTTTGCCTCAGTCTGCTAGGTGGATTGTCCAATAAAATCCATGGCATATGCATCAGATAGATTTTCTGTAATTCTGTCCATATACTGCTGGAACAGCTGTTGACTGGCAGGAAAGAGCAAAGGTAGTCTTTCTAAGCAACATCTTCCAAATGGTGCTCTGAAGATAGCAACATGCAGAGATTCCATTACTAAGTGTACCCATGTGTGGTGTTTGGTTTGGAGAAGAATTTAGCTCCTGGGAACTTGGGGTTCCATTCCTCTGTTGTTTGAATCTTGTGTGCGCATCTCTTTTGGGAGCGGTTCAGATGTTGCAGATCTAGACATACTGATTGCACTATCCTTCTTCAGTATACACGTAATTAACTTATACCAGTCTGAGTGATGATGCACACAGCAGACGATGCCAGCGTGCTCACACTTAAGCTTTTCTTGTATGTGGATGTTGCTGGGGTTGGAGGGTTTGAGTTATAGGAAGAGGCTGAATAGACTAGACCTTTTCCCCTGGAGCGTCAGAGGCTGAGGGGTGACCTTATAGAGGTTTATAAAACCATGATGGGCACAGATAGGGTGAATAGCCAAGGTCTTTTTCCCAGGGTAGGGGGAGTCCAAAACTAGAGGGCATAGGTTTAAGTTGAGAGGGCAAAGATTTAAAAGGGACCTGAGGGGTAACTTTTTCATGCAGAGTGCGGTGCGTGTATAGAATGAGCTGATAGTTGAAGTGGTGGAGGCTGGTACAATTACAACATTTAAAAGCCACCTGGATGGATATATGAATAGGAAGGGTTTAGAGGGATATGGGCCAAATGCTGGCCCATAGATTGAGATATTTGGTCAACACGGATGAGTTGGACTGAATGGTGTGTTTCCTCTACGCCTCTAAGACTCTTTGACTCTCATGGAGGGCTGATTGGCAGAACCTCAGCTTCACTGAAACGTAATCAAGCATCACTTTTTATACTTACTATGGCATTGAACCTGTCCGGCTACAGTTGTCATAAATTCTGGACTGATTCAACGTGAGCATGCTTGGTCTCTTCTGCTGTCATGGGTACCTAAGTGATCTCATGAATAGTCACAGTTTGGAGATCTGTTCACACTGGTTCACTGGTATCTATTTCAGGTTTCTATCACAAATTGCCAAGGCGACATTCTACTGTTAGTGTGTCAAAGTAAAGGATTGGCAACACTTTGTGTACAGTTAGTTTAGCAATTGTATCCCTGAGTTCCAACAATGTCCTTCGGAATTCAGACTGGTAGGGTATAGGCACCAGCTCCTGCATTAATCTTGGCTTTGTGTGTGTAATTAGTTAGTTGACTTCATCGATGCAATATGTTATATTCACACAGTGGAATGTTGTTGTACTTTGGGTCTTGACTTGGGTGTGTGTTGCTACGAACTTCATGTAAACAATGAAGGGAAGTGACAGCCTGTGATCATATGATATTATCCAGGTACTTGGCTCACTTGAGTGTGGCAGCAGTAACCCAGTGAGGAGCGTGATAGCAACCAGCGGTTAGACCACGCGGAAACCCCCTGCGCTGCTCTGCTGCAGAGATCCCTTGGACAGACATTGTGATGTTTGTCTGTTAGCTTTGCTTCTTGTTTTCTGACCTATGATTATAATATGTATAGCTGTAACATAGCTTTTTTTTCTTCATTCCTCTGTTCTGTAACTAAGGATTGTACCTAGGTACTCTACCTAAGATGGTGTTGGTGACATTGTTACAATATAACTAATCTGTAACTTAAGAAACTGTACCTAACTACCTTTGTACCTAAGATAGGACTCTAAGTGGTGACTTATAAGCTTTTCACTGTACTCAGGCATGGTGGTTCAGTGGTTAGCACTGCTGCCTCATAGCACCAGGGACCTGGAGTTTGCATTTTAAAGCATTGATTTAAACACCTGGAGATAAAACTCAGGCTTGAACAGAAATTAGTGCCACCTCCACACAGGTGTAAGGCAAATGAAAATGCAGGAGCACAAGTTTGCATTATTTTAGGTCAAATATATAACAATAAGTTAATAACCCAAACAGAAATTGCTGGTGTAACTCAGCAGGTCTGACAGTATATGTGTGCAAATAAAGCAGAGTTAACCATCCATGTCCAGTGACCCAACCTCAGAAATGGAAGTCTGAAAACCTGAAACGTCAATTCTGTTTTCTCTCCACAGATACTGCCAGAGCTGCTGAGTTACTCCAGCAATTTCTGTCTGTGTTTCTGATATCCAGCATCAGTAGTGCTTTGGGATTTTTTTGGGATCAGTTAATCATCTTGGACCATCGAAATGACAGAACCTCCAAAAGATTTGAAAGGTTGAATAGGAATGGATGGATGATAGAAAAGCCTTTCATTGCTTATTGTTCCTATTGAGAAGCATCAATTTGATTTTAACTTTATGCATTTGGATAGGTTTTAATTGAGTTAATATCTTGTACACTACTGCCACTCTGCAATCTATAAATGGTTCTCAGTGTATCCATTTTTACAGTAGGAAATAGGTGCCCTGCACCTCAGGAACTCCTGAAATACTTTCAACGCCAGATAGATCTCAGATGGTTTCTGGATCTACTGGGTGAACACCATTGCTTGTTACTGAGGGATCTGATGCCTGTTCAATGATCTTTCAACAACATTTGACAATGTCTGTCCACACCAAACAGGCTCTGCTCCTGATCTGCTCAAATATCAATGGATTTACTACAGCTGCCAACACATTTTTTTTCTTTTTGAAAAGAAGACTTCTCTTACTGTGGAGCCCAAAGGAGCAGGGTGACTCATGCTGGTGTCACAGCACATCCTGAAGGCTACTGCTGCCCCTTCTCTTCCCCATCTGCCCCTTTTTCTCAACCAGCTCCTTTTCAGAACTGTCTTCACACAGCTAACAGCAAGACAAACAGCCAAATTTGGACAAGCTACTGGGACAAGCCATCTCGGGAGATGCAAGTGGCACCAGCATGTCAACCTGATCATCAACATAAGCCATGAAATGAGCCAATTTAGGGGCCTTCTGGTTCTGTTTTCAGGTTTATGATTGCCAGCGCAGCAGGACTCCAACCCCCACCCAAATCTCTAGGAATTAAAGACCAACCTTCACGTTTCTGCTGCAAGCAGAGAGGAGAGAAGAAAAATCAGGACATTTTGAACTTGTATTTTTACAAAGTTCCCTTTGAATGGCCATCATTTACCAGTTCCATAAAATGGGACATATGGACATACTGGTAACAAAGTTGTTTGGATGATGCAAGACTGTCAATCAATCAGATATTGCAGCTTCCATTCACTTCCCAAGTTTTAAAGAAGATGAAAATGGATTAGGCCAAAAGCTAGAGGGTTCTGGATGGACGGGGCAGGAGGATATGTAATGAAACATCCACAGTTTTGCCCAGACAGGGCTGACAGATCTAGCTTACATTAAGAGCATGTGTACAGACGAAAATCGGACATTACTAATTTTCTATGACTCTATGCCCATACTGTGAGAAAATAGACACAACAGACTAGCAACAATCCAATGAATGGGAAATGGAGTTGCACCTTGTTAGTCTAGTGCTTCATGAGATGTATTGTTTAGTGACTTGGCAATACAGAGCAGATTCAGCAAATGTCTTATAATGATCTTTCATAAACAAAGCATTTGGATCAATGGTTAGTGATACATTCATTGTGAACAAAAGTTGATTTATTTTTATTTCTTGCAATTTTCTCCCCTCATCCCATGCATTCCACATGCTATAATTCCTTGCTGAGATGGCCATTCTTTGTGTGTGACACCAGTTCAGAAATGATTCAAGCGACTCACCTACTTTGGGGAGAGAGATATTCACAGTCAAGTCCACGGAGGTCCTCATTTCCTTTCACAATGGACCCGGGATACCACTCAGATGTGGGTAGCCAGAGTGATGTCTCTGAGACTCATGGATACTGGGAACAGTTACTGTGGGCCTACTGCCTCTTTAACTGAGACCAGCAGAGTCTAATGTTTGATTCTGGAATCTCTGATGACAATATGTCTCTGCTCCATTCAGCAGTTAGTAGTAGTCCCAAAGGGCCATATAGAAAGAGACAACTGGTGGTGGCTTAACCGGATGGTCACCACACCTCAAGTGAGGGGCAGGGTCCAGAAGGTGGGTCCTTCATGGTGACCTCAACAGGTACAGGAATTGAGCCTACACTGTTGGCATCACAAACCAACTGTGCAGCCAACTGAGGGAAACGACTCATTCGGCAGCTAACATAGCAACTGCTCACATTGAAGGCTCACCTCATTGGGTTAAATTAATTCACACTTAGACGACTTGACAATCTGTAAGATCCTCATAATGAATTTACATGAATCCTTGTTGTATTTTACAGGATACAGGTGACATGTTTGTTACTTAGCAATGGGTGCTTTTTTAAAGCAGTGTTTGAGATTGAAATGTGCCTCACAGCAAACATAACATAACATAAAGTATGGAGGAAACTAAAATTGGCTTCCTTAATTCTGGTCCATCCATTAAAATAGTATTGCTGCCTTTATGTCATTCTGTACTTAGTTATTTTCTGACCAAGTGATATCAGTCTACTAATTGGTGGTATTAGGGTGGAGAGCTCTTGTGTACAGCTATGAGGAGATTGTTTGTAGAATCCTTTTTCTCACAATATGTCCCAACAACTGACATCATGAACAGAAAAGTTGACCCAAAATCCGCCACTTGTCTCCCAAAGTCTATCCAATGAGGATAAAATGTCTAAGTTCAAAACAAGGGAGATGATAGGTTTCCCTTCCTGGGAAGCTAGTGACTCTTCATGAAGCAAAATGATAAATGAGGCAGAATCCAACAATCCCAGATGAATTTTAATTTTTAAAGTTATTCCTGAATTTCTCAGCTAATTATGACTAAAGCTGGGCGCAGTGTGAAAATCAGCCAGAAAGCTACAGATTTTTTTTTTATTTTTGCTCGGATTCAGCTTGATTTTGATATAAAACACACACGCACTGACATAAACACATACATACTCTCTCTCTCTCACTCTTTCTGGGAGACATCTGTTCAAAAGGTAGTTTTCTCTTCTACATTGCCAACCACAAGTTACTGCAGGAATGTGGCTTTTGCTGATGGAATGAATTTCACTCAGCTGGAGATGTTAAGCAATGGCCTGACTGCCCTCATTGTCCACCAAGAGGGTTCTGCCCATCAGACCAGCTTCATGTTGATGAGGTCAGAAGCCCAGTATCCAAACCTAACCAGATCCCTCTGCTCAGACATAGCATACATACCCCACACCCCTTGTTGAAAAACTAAATTAGGAGTCGTGAATTCTAAGACACCGTACTTTACAGCAGAGAAAGAAACCAGTTTTCCCTCATGAATACTACAACTCCTTGGAAGAACTATCCAATAAGACCCTCTTGTAAACCACTACCTTGTCATTAAAGAAGCATTTTTCAGACCTTTATAAAGAAATTGATGAAAGAATTTATTTGTTTGCCTGTACACAAGATCTCCAGTCTGTGCAGATGGCAACTAATCTTCTGGTTTCTATTGTGATTTCAAGCTTGGTCATTTTGAATAAAGGTAAAACAATTGCAAAGTGTGCACTGGATGCCATTTCACAACTTTTTTGCAAGCTACGGATCAGGTAATTTCTCGTAATCTGACCGGCTCCCTGTTGTCCCGATACATAATGGTCTGGTTCTGAGCCTAAATCTGTCTCTAGCAGCTTGCAAGGAATTCAGTGCCGGAACCCTGCTGCACTGATGCTGGATTTAACCTGATTGACGATAACAAGATGGTTTCACTGTTAGTATGCAGCCTTTACCACAAAATTTTAAAGCCCCCCCTTATGGAATAGGCTAAAAAACTAGAACAATAACTCCAAGGTCATTTTGTTTATTATTTCATGGGATCATGGAAGGCCAACAGTTGTTCCCAATCCAAATTCTCCTTGAAAAAGTGGTACTGAGTTATCATCTAACTTAGTGGATTAGTCCCCTGTTTCATAGGATTATTATTGCTCAACCACATTGCTCACATACATACACACACGTACTCTCTCTTTCTCTCCCTCACTCTTTCTGGGAGTTCAAAAGGTAGTTTTCTCCTCTACATTACCAACCACAAGTTACTGCAGGAATGTGGCTTTTGCTGACCGCCCTCATTGCTGTGGGTCTGGAGTCATATGTAGGCCAGACCAGCTAAGGACAACAAATTCCCTTCCCAAAAAGACATTAGTGAGCCAGATGGACTTGTGGAACAATCCAATAGTTACCATGGCAACCATTACTGAAACATGCTTTTCATTCCAGAGTTATGGCACCCATGATGGGTTTTGAAACCATGACCCTAGGGCTTTACCTTGGTCCTTTGGATGACTAATTCAGTCACATTAGCACCAGATGAACCGTAACTCAATGCTGTGATCAGAGTAAAGATTGTCGTGCCCAAGAACATCAGAGCAACAATAGGTGCTCTTAGCTGTACAGCTTAGAGGAAATGTTGATTATTTACCAAACTACGGCCCCCTATGTTACTTGCTTCCACTCTGGAGGGAAATCAACTTTGGAATTAGTCCTGTAATAACTTGGCAATGTCATGGTATCCCTAGTTGCTCTGTACCCATCTTATAAAGTCATAGAGTTATATAGCATGGAAACAGACCATTCGGTCCAACTCATCCATGCTGAGCAGATATCCTAAATTAATCTAGTCCCATTGCCAGCATTTGGACAATATTCCTCTAAAGCCTTCCTATTCATATACCAATTGAAATGCCTTTTAAATGTTGTAATTGTACCCCTACACCATCTAATCTGGTAGCTCATTCCATACACGCACCACCTTCTGCGTGTAAAAGCTACCCCTCAGGTCCCTTTTAAATTTTTCCCCTCTCACCTTAAACCTATGCCCTCAAGCTTTGGACTCCCTCACCCTGGGAAAAAGGCCTTGGCTATTCACCCTATTGTGTCCCTCCTGATTTTATAATCCTCTATAAAGTCATCCATCAGCTGCCGATGCTCTGGGGAGAAAAGTCTCAGCCTATTCAGCGACTCCCTACAGCTCAAATCCTCCAACCCTGGCAACATCCTTGTAAGTCTCTCCTGAGCCCTTTCAAGTTGAACAGCATCTTGTCTAAAGCAGAGCAACGAGAACTGCGCACAGTATTCTAAAAATTGCCTAACCAATGTCCTGTACAGCCACAACATAAAAAGCAAGCGTACCAAACACCTTCTCCACTATCCTTCCTACCTGCGACTCCACCTTTGAGCAACTATGAACCTGCACCGCAAGGTCTTTGTTCAGTAGTCCCTTACGCCCGCCCTGGTTTGCCTGACCAAAATGCAACACCTCACAATTACCTAAATTAAATTCCACCTGCCACTTCTTGGTAAATTGGCTCATCTAGTCAAGGTCCTGTTGTACTCGGAGATAACTTTCTTCTCTGTCCACTACACCATTACTGTTGGTGTCATCTGCAAACTTACCACTCAACGCCGATTAAGAGTCAACAATGACCCTATCATATTGAGTCACCGACTTGGTAATTGAGTACAATACCTTCCTGCCCGAAAGAACATTAGTGAACTGTTTGTGTTTTACAATAACCTGTTAACGTTGTGCTCACTTCCGTGACAGTAAAAGCTAAACTATTTTCATGTGAATTCAAATCAGCAAATTACCATGACAGGTTTTTGAAATTGTATCTTCTCAATGCCCTAGTCCCGTAACATAAGTAATGAACAATGTCCCTTTGTCTTCCATTTCAAATCCAATATTCATTGAGTACGTTGGAGTAAAGGACAAAATAAAATCTATTCCCTCGTATTTCCTTATTGTTTCTGTATTATTGAAGTAGATATAGGCCAGGATCCAAAAGGAGCTTTAGACACATTTGCTTTTGCAAACTGTACGGAAAATGGTAGTGAAGTCAAATGCAGTTCCCTGATCCAGTTGAGTACTATTTGTGCCATTTCATTGCTTTTATTATCCCCTAATACTAAATCATTTACTGGTGATGCATTAGACTGGAAATTAGAGAGGGATTCGGTCTTACTTCACCTATATTTCCCTCATTCATTACTAAAAAATAAATTGGACCTGTTGCTGATGGAGCAGTTTTCAGATTTCATTACCTTCCCCTGCTCAAAGCTAATGTGGTTCTTACACCAGCTTACACCTAGGCCTCTCGAATTTATTTGTTAAACTGGGACGATAATGTCAGGTGTCAGTAGCATCAGAAGTCATAGGCTTAAGCCTATAGTGATTGTGATGAGGTCAGCCAGCTGGACCGCACAGAATATAAATTCCCTAACTGGGACTGTTAATCTGGTCCAATCAGGGAGACCTGGCTGACAGATATAAAGGGTAAGTATCAGAGATACTGTCACTCTGGTAGCTGACTCTGAAAAAGGCAGTACTAAAGTCAGGGACTGGGGACTGGGGACTGGGGACTGGGGACTGGGGACTGGGGACTGGGGACTGGGGACTTGAGACTATTTTTTTTCCTGGGGTGGGAGAGTACGGCATGACCAATATAAAGTAAGGGGCATTGATAAGATGAATAGCCAAGGTCTTTACCCCAGGGTAGGGGAGTCCAAAACCAGAGGGCATAGTTTAAGGTGAGAGGGGAAAGATTTAAAAGGTGCTAAGGGGTAATGATGAGGATTGTGCATATACAAAACAAGCTGCCAGAGGAAGTGGTAGAGGTAAGTACAATATAACATTTGAAAGGCACTTGGGCAGGAACATGAATAGGAAAGGTTTAGAGGGTTATGGGCCAAATGCAGGCAAATGGGACTAAAACAGTTTAAGAAACCTAGTCCAGAATCAGGGGTCACAGTATGAGGATTTGGATTAGACCATTTAGGACGGAGATGAGGAGACATTTCTTCACCCAAAGAGTGGCGAGCCTGTGGAATTCATTACAACAGGAAGTAGTTGATGCCAAAACATTGAATGTATTCAAGAGGTGTCTACATATAGCACTTGGGGTGAATGGGATCAAAGGTCATGGGGAGAAAGCAGGATTAGGCTTTTGATTTAGATGATCAGCCATGATCGTGAAGAATGTTGGAGCAGGCTCGAAGGGCCAAATGGCCTCCTCCTGCTCCTATCTTCTATGTATGTAGGTTTCTATCATCGGCATGGACAAGTTGGACCGAACAGTCTGTTTCCATCCCGTATGACTCTATGACTCTAAGTGTAAATAAGGGGTGACATGGTGATGGCATACCAGTCTCTGTGGAGTTATTTCACAGCCCATTCCAGAGATTAGAGTCCATAATATAGGTGCCACCCCTATGTAGTGCTGGTACTGCAAAAATGCAACACTGTCAGATTTGGTGTCTTTTGGATGAGATGTTAAACTGGCACCCTATCTGATCTCTCAGTTAAACCTAAAATATTGTATGGTTCCATTTGGAAAATGGAGGCATCTGTTCTGGGGCCCAGCACAGATTCATCAGCTTGCTAACAGAGCACAGAGGTTTAAAGCATAATTTCTGGTTACACAAACTTGTCTTGTACAACAATTTAGAGAGCCAATAAGCAACATAATTGAGGTGTGCATTGTATAGAGATTCTGTGCATTACGTACAGAGAAATGAAGAGAATAGAATAGCAATTTATTGTCACTTGTATTTATGAAAATACATTAGGATGTGTTTAAATCGCCACAATTTGGTGCCATTTTAATTACAGATTATAAAAATTATTTTTAAAATTTCCTCTGTTGGAGATTGAGCTTAATTTTAAAATTAAAACTAAAGTGAATTGGGAAAGTACAAATGGTAGCAGAAATCTAGGATCCTCTTGCTGGTGGGACAAGTATTGCTTTTACTTATCAAAGGTATCATGGGAAAAGGTAAAGTCGCCATAGTTTCAGGGACTGCTCTCTCACAGAGAGAGAGAGAGAGACAAGTGGTGGTGAGGGTCACCAAGCCTCATGCGACAGACTAGAACAAAAAGGCAGGACTTTCATGGTGACCTCAGCCAGGGTGGGAATCAAACTTGCACTGTTGGTATCCATCTAATCACAAACCAGCTGTCCAGCCAACCGCACTAACTAACTGTGGAAAGTAAATGGAACTGAGGTAGGTAAGAATCATATTATAATTGACAGTGAAACAGGGCTCAAAGGGCCAAATGGATTAATCCTATTCCAATAAGTTCCACCAGGTTTAATCCTTTGCCAAGTTTTAACAGGGCAAAAAAAAAAGCTTTAAGGCCGTAGTTTTGAAAAGCTTTGGATGAAAAGATTAAGGTGATTACATTGGACATACAGTCTTTATTGAATTGGATGAGTTTTGCCAATCAGTAATTTTGAGGGATCTCTTTCTCCCAGAACGGCCTGGACATATAAGCATGTGTAAGCACTGGAAAGATTCATATTATACAAGACTTTAGCACTCATCTCAAATCAAATGAAAGTCTCTGTCAAGGTTCCACCCGCTGTTCCTCATTGTGTGAAGATTGTAAAAGGTCAGGAATGAAAGTGAGAGATTTTCAATCCGTTGTGCCAGAGATAACATTGGTTAGAAATTAATTCCGAAACAAACAGACTGCAGTAACCATTAATAAAAACATATTTTACAACAGCTTAAACATGATTTGAGACTGCAGCATAGTTAGTTACAAAACGGGAAAAAAATGTTCCAAAAGCAACTAATGGAAGCCATCTGTGATCACATCTGCCAAGGCTTAGAGGTTTGATCTTTTCACAATTATGAATTTAGGTTCTTGGCAAATATTTAAGAAAAAAATGGAAAATATACCATCATGGCCATGACCTATGCACTTGGCAGTCAATTAAGTACTTATTGCGGTATGGTCACTGAAGGAAATGCAGCAATCAATTTATACACAGCAAGCTCCCAATAAAGAGCAATGAAATAATGACTGCATAATCTGATTTCTAATTGTGTAGGTTATGGAATAAATATTGACCAAATCACAATGATCTAGCCCGATCTTACGGTAACTAGTGCCAGACGATCTTTTTACACTCGCTAAGAAAGTGGCACGCTGCTGCCTCACAGCACCAGGAGTTCGATTCCACCCTCGGGAAAAGTGCAAAAAGGCACTTAAGAAGAACTTGCTGGAAAAGCTCAGCAGACCTGGCAGCATCTGTGAAGAAAAAAATCAGAGTTAACATTTCGGGTCCAGAGACCCTTCATCAGGGTCAGAGGGTCTGAGGAATGTCACCAGACCCAAAATCTTAACTCTGACTTTTTCTTCACAGATGCTGCCAGATCTGCAAAACTTTTCCAGCAACTTCTGTTTTTGTTCCTGATTTACAGCATCCACAGTTCTTTTGGTTTTTCTTAAGAAGAACGTTATCAATAAAACTATTTTGACTCAAAGCCACAGGTATTTGGATAGATAGCCAGAAGTTGGGCCAAAGAATTAAATTTTAAGGAGCATCTTAAAGCTAAAGAGGAGAGAGATATAGGGAGGTAGAAACGTAGGGTGGATGGAGAGTAGAGAGGAGACAGAACTAAGAAGAAGATAGAAACAGTTGAAGGGATGACAGAGAGTAGGGAGAAAGGAAATTCGAGAGTAGGGGGATTGGAAGAAGGAAGAATAAAGAAGGAGAAGGAGCTGTGAGGAAGGGAGAAGGAAGAGTAGAAAGGAGGAAGGGTTAGGGAGGCTGGAAAGATGGGAGGATGGAGGTAGGACAACAGAGTTGGTTGGAAGAAGCAGTGCAGAGGAAATTGAGGTAGAGAGGAAATGGAGGAAGGGGAGAATTCAGGAAAGATAATAAAATATTATGTTTTAGTAAGGGGAGTTGAATGTGAGAGTAAATGTTATGTTTCAGCTATACAGGGTTTTTGTAAGATTGCATCTGGATTTAAGCATACTGTACTGGTCACTGTACTGATGAAGAATGTTAATGCATTGGAAGTGGTTCAGAAAGGACTAACTAGACTGATACCTGGAATGAGTGGATTGCCTCATGAGGAAAGAGTAGACAGTCTAGGCCAAACTCCTCTGGAGTTTAGAGGAGTCAGAGGTGACTTAATGAAGCATATAAGATCCTGAGGAGACTTGACCATGTGGATGTGGACAGGATGTTTACTCTTGTGAGAGAATCCAGAACAAGGATCATTTTGTAAAAATAAGGGGTTTGCCCATTTAAATCAGAGGCAAGGATAAAAGATTTTCTCAGAGGTTTGAGAGTCTTTGAATGCCCTTCCTCAAAAGGCAGAATCTTTAAATATTTTTAAGGCAGTGGTAGATGGATTCTTGCTTACCAAGATGATGAAAGATTATCAGGGGATATGCAGGAATGTATAGTGGAGGTTAAAATCAGATCAGCCATGATCTTATTGAATTACAGAGCAGGCCCAAAAGGACCAAGAGGCCTACTCTTGTTGGTTGGTTTGTGTACCTGTGTCCCAAAGTTTCAGGTCAGGACAACTGAAGTCCTCGTGACACGAATTCAAAGTTGGAGGAATACGAAGATTCAGAGGGCTGGAGTGGGGCACAGTCTAAAAATACAACAAAACAAAATAACATTTAAAATAAACTTTAAAAAATGGTGATCTCAGGGCTATCAAGGGGATTTCCAAAGGCAGACTGTGGGGTTAGGTGATGATATAGAAAAATAGAGAATAGGAACAGGAGTATGCAATTTGGCCATTCAAGCCTTTTCCTCTATTTAATGTGATCATGACTGATCATTCAACCCAGTACCCTCTTCCCACTTTCTCCCATACCCTTTGATCCCATTAGTCCTAGGAACTATATTTAACTCCCTTTTGAAAACATTCAATGTTTTATCCTCTATGGCTTTCAGTGGCAGAGAATTCCACAGGCTCAACACTTTCTGAGTGAAGAAAGTTCTCCTCATCTCAGTCCTGAATGGCCCACCCCTATATCGTTGGATTGTAAGGCCCTGGTTCTGGGCCGCTTGGTTATTGGGAACATCCTTCTTGCAAACACACTGTGACAATGGAGTAAAGAGATAGCTGTGATAATAAATGCATTCAGAAATTGGCCAGGTAAGACTATCGAGTACAACGAGATATGCGGAAAGAGGTTCAGCTTCACAGAGCTTTTGAGTTTTTGGAAACAATATCTCCAAATAGTTTAAAAGAAAGGCAACATGTGAAAGGTAGAAGATGGAAGTGAGGAGAAAATGTAAAACACATCATGCTCGTAACAACATATGCTGCAGCTGGAGGTAGTAAAACAAAAAGGTTATAATTCAATCAAATTCGAATAATGAAAACGGTTTAATCATTACAGCTGCTGCACTTTTCAAATTAATGGCACATATGGCTGTTTCACTGTGACCCATAATGACTGATTTCACATGGACCCACTGGGAACGTTTAATATTTTCTGCATCTCTGGAGTGCTTATCAAGATTCTCATGACACAAATATGCAAGTAATGTCACCAATTAAACAAATCCTTCGGCAAGTATATTCTCCTGGGTTCCTCCAGGAACTCCTCCAGCACCAGCCCCAACCCAACGTGCTCCCTGAAGGGTCAGCTTGTATAATTCATTCTCACTCCCACTGCCTCACACTGTCAGTCAGACACAACACGTTAACACAAAGTAAAATGCCACCTTCTCAGGATAAACCGCCAGTAAAACACTGGGAAACATGCAGCAGGTCTTGCAGCACCTGTGAAGAGAGGGTAAGGAATAATCTATTGACCCCCGGCTGCTAAATTACAGAGGCACATTGGGCTTTGCAAAGGTGAAGAGCACTGCAGACTTGCTGTGCAGCCTGTGGGACACTTCTGCTGGCATCACCTTCCTGCAGAGTTTTCAGTGTTTCTCCTTTGAGTTTTCCTATTATTTTGAGCCTATCGCAGGCCTTGCTATGACTTGTAATGAGGTTACACTGTCTTATGGGATCCTATGGACGCATGCTAGGATTCTGAGTCAGACAGCTATGGGTTGAATGGAGATATTCTGTACTGGGAGACAATGCAGTTCTACACAACTGTAGGAAAAGGGAATGATAACCAAGGAAGAGTTACTCAGGGTCACTCTCACACAGGCAGTGACATTGGTCTGGGAATAGATTTCTAGTACTTTTGCTGCATTGAGGCAAAAGTGGGGAAAGGGGAATACAACAAAACAAACAGGCCTGAAAGAATTATTCACACCATAACTCCATGGGGGCGAAGATTCTTCAGCAGAATGTGAGCTTGGCACAGGGATTCGACGCAAGTCTGAATTTGGACCTTGACCCTCACCTAAATGGAATGAACAAACCAGCAGGGCCTATTACACCCCAAAGGCAAGTTGCCCTAGAGGAAGGGAGAGGGCTGGCGGGGCTGGGCAGAGGGAAAAGGAATGAACATGACCAGCAACAGCTGTCAAATGGGCAACTACAACCAGGAGGATGTAGTGTATTCAAAATGGCCTTTTGCACTTTGTCCATTTGTGGCCACTGTACACAGGTACCAGCAGAGGGAGATAGTAGGAGCTGCAGATGCTGGAGAATCTGAGATAACAAGGTGTACAGCTGGATG
>NC_063355.1:37955718-38078484 GCF_021869965.1 Rhincodon typus | reverse complement strand
CCCCCCCACCCCACACCCCACCCAGGTTCGTCCAGCAGCTTAAACAGACTACCTCTGCTGACATGATCAGATGCCTTGGTGGGACTGATGGTGATAATATAGTATCGTCTCCTTCCTTCACAGCATTTCTCTTGCAGCTGCTAGACTGAGATGGTCAAGTCAATTGTAAATCCTTCAGTTCTCAAGCTATGCTGTTTTCAGGGTAAATAAAAGCAAAACATCCAAAACAGAAATTGCTGCAGAATTTCAGTAGCTCTAGCAGCATCTGTGGAGAAAGAAACAGAGTTAATGTTTTGAGTCTTTTATGACCCTTCTTCAGAATATGAATTTCTGAAGAACATTCATAGGATGTTCATTCATTTATCGACCAAAGGGCAGTTAAGAGTCAACCACATTGCTTTCGGTCTGGAGTCACATGTAGCCCAGACCACGTAAAGATGGCAGTTTCCTTTCCTAAAGGACATTGGTGAACCAGATGGGTTTTTCCTGATAATTGACAATGGATTCATGGTCACCATTAGACTCTTAATTCCAGATTTTTAATTAATTCAAATTCCACCATCTGCCATGGTGAGTCACAAACCCAGGTCCCCCGAACCTGGGTCTCTGGATTAACAGTCTAGCTATCTGTACCACTATCCATCACCTCCCCTTCAATTCAGCAGAAAAGTCATAAACTCATATACAGCACAGCAACAGACCCTTCGGTCCAACCAATCTGTGCCGACCATAATCCTAACTCAAAACATTAACTCTGTTTTCCTCTCCACAGATGCTGAGTTTCTCCAGCACTTTCTGAATTCAGTGTCAATGTGTCCAGCCGAGACCTACAGACTGATGGGAGGAGCAATATTTCTCACACAATCCTCACCGTCTTCGCCTGAGTGAAGAGAAAAGAGCCAGCTTTTTAAAGCTCTGTGAGTAGCCAACATTTTCTACAGGTGGATGGGATAGAAACCTGTAACCTTTTTCTGAACCTTTTCTCCATGCCACTACCAGAAAGTCTCCTGACCAGAGGTTTGCAGAAGCACAAACAGGCCTGCTTTGTTAAATTAGGTAAGATATGTGCAATGTCGTATGAACACAGCTGGGCTCCAGATGTTTTAGCTGCTCACTGCACTTCCCACAGCACTGGGATCTGAGGCCACACTGCTTGTGGTTTATCCTCAAAGTAAATATTTTTTCAACTTGCAAGGGAGAAGGAAAGAGCTGGGTGCTAATTTGCAGTGTCCCTTCATGTAACAAAGTGCTATGACGACCGTAGCAAGCACTAACCTAGGAAAGGGGGAAACTGGCAAATAAGAAAAACCTGCCGTTCACTTGGTTAAACAGTTTGTGATTGTAAATTTCAAAAGGATTAGCTCCTTTCAAGTACATTCATGGTGCATTCTGCTGGTTCACACAGGGTCTGAATGCTGCACTCACAACACAGAAATTGCACTTTGCAGATTCACATGTTGAAAGTTTAGACTGATTACAACACAGAACTAGACCATTCAACCCATCTTATCTGTGCTGGCTCACTGCGAGCTAATCCCACTCATCACCCCTTTCTCTGTAATTCTGCAAAGTTTTTTTTTCTTCAAAAGCTCCTCCAAGTCCCCTTTGAAAGCCATGATTGAATTTGCTTCCACCATACTCTAAAGCAATGCATTCCAGACCATAAATGCTTGTTGTGCAAAAAAGGTTTTCTTCATGTCCTCATTGTTCTCTTGTTGGTCACCTTATGTCAGTGTCCTCTTGTCTTTGATTCTGCCTCAAAAGCAATCTTATCTGATCTGCCCAGATCCTTTGTGACTTTGAATATCTCTATCAAATCTCCTCTCGACGTTCTCCTCTCTAAGAGGAACAACCCCAGCTCCTCCAAACTACTGATATAACTGAAGTCTCACATAGAGTCATAAAGCTGTACAGTTCAGAAACAGACTCTTCAGTCCAACTCATCCATGCTGACCAGATATCCTATATAATTCTAGTCCCATTTGCCAGCATTTGGCCCATATCCCTCTCAACCTTTCCTATTTACTTACACATCCAGATGCCTTTTAAATGTAATTGTACCAGCTTCCAACATTTCCTCTGGCAGCTCATTCCATACATGCTTCACCGTCTGCTTGAAGAAGTTGCCCTTTAGGTCCCCTTTAAATATTTCCCCTCTCACCTTAAACCTATTCCCTCTAGTTTTAGACTCCCCTACCCAGGGAAAAAGACCTTGCTTATTCACCCTGTCCATGTTCCTCATGATTTCATAAACTTCTATAAGGTCACCCCTCAGCCCCTGACATCTTTGGAACCATTTTCATAATTTTTTCTGCACCACCTCTCAAGTCTTTATTTCCTTCTTGTAGGGTGATGCACAGAACTAAATACTAAACCCTCACTTACGTTGGACTAGTGTCTATTACAGGTTCATCATAATATCCTTGCTTTTGCGTAAAACCCCAGATTTTATTTGTCATTTTTTTTTTAACCTGTTCTGCTAGCAACAACGATTTGTGCACATTAACCCTCGAGTCCCTTTGTTCCTGCATCCTCTTTGGAATTGTTACTCTTTAATTTATATCACCACTCATTCTTCTTGCCAGCAATGTGTGTGGATTGAAGCAGCACGATTCCCATTGTTACCTGGCCACCTCTCATCTGAAGAGATCCGTATATCTTATAAATAGATCAGGTTCAGCCTACACTCACACAAATGACTTCTCTAACAACACCTTCCGCCCCCACCCCAGATTTACAGTACCTGCAGATTTGCTCACTACAGATGGCAGGCATTTCTCTTTCATTTCCGTAGCATCCGAACATATTATTGGTGCCGTCTGTGTCAAGCAAAGCCTCCTGGATTGCCATAAACAGATAAGTAACTAAAATACCACAAGATCCAATTAATCGAAGGAGTTTGTGCGGAATAAAGCGCACGATTTCAGAGAACTGGTGTTGCAGTTTGATCAGAAATGCTAAAGTTTGAGGCCAGAGTCTGCCAGAAAACGATACGAACTTATGAGAAGGAACAAGGCTAGGCCACTCGGCCCTTCGTGCTTGCTCTGCCATTCAATATGATCGTGGCTGATCTGCATGCCCCTAATAAACTTTCATCCCCTTGATGATCAGGAATCAGTCAACCTCTACCCTAAAAATATGTAAAGGTTCTGCATCCACTGCTTTTTGACGAAGGGAGTTCCAAAGACACACAGCCCTCTGAGAGAATCATTTTTCCTTATCTTTGTCTTAAATGGGCAGCCCATTATTTTTAAACTATGATCCTTAGTTCTAGATTTTCCCACAACAGGAAACATCCTCTTCACATCCACCTAGTCATAGAGTCATAGAATCAGCATGGAAACAGACCCTTTGGCCCAACTAGTCCATGCTGCCCACATTCCCAAATGAAACTAGTCCCACCTTCCTGCGTATGGCCCACATCCCTCCAAACCTTTCCTACTCATGTACTTATCCAAATGTCTTTTAAATGTTGTAACTAACTGCATCCACAGCTTCCTCTGTCAGTTCATTCCACACACTGACTATTCTCAGTGTAAAAAAAAGTTACCCCTCATATCCTTCTTAAATCTTTCTCCCCTCACCTTAAAAAAATGCCCCTAGTTTTGAATTCCCCCACCTTAAGGAAAAGACCTTTGTTGTTCGCCTTATCTATACCTCTCATGATTTTATAAACCTCAATAAGGTCACCCCTCAGACTCCTACACTCCAGTGGACAAAGTCCCAGCGTATCAAATCCGGTCAGGCTCTTACATGTTTTAATCAAATCACCTTGGACTCTTCTAAACTCCAGAGGATACAGCCTATCCAACCTTTCCTCAGAAGGCAATGTGCTCATTCCAGATATGTGTCTACTAAACCCTCTCTGAACAGCTTCTAACATCTTAACATCCTCTGGAAGTACAATGACCAGTACTGTACACAATACTCTAGATACGGTCTCACCAATGCCCAATATAACTGAAGCATAACCTCCCTACTCTTGCATTAATTTCCCACACAATAAAACATAAAATTTCATTTGCTTTCCTGATTACTTGCTGTACCTGCAAACGAACCTTCTGTGATCCACGAACTAGGTCTCCCAGCTCTCTCTGCATATCAGAGCTCTTGCAATGCATTATGCAATATTCCCTGCACCAGCAAACTGTTAATCAAGTCCCTGCAAACTTTAGAGAGCTGTAGTGCTGGGGTCATTCAGTGTTCTCAAGGCTGAGATTGGGATGGCACAGTGATTCAATGGTTACCGCAGTGCCAGAGACCTGGGTTCCAGACTTGGGCGACTGTCTGTGTGGAGTTTGCACCTTCTCCCTGCGTCTGCGTGGGTTTCCTGCAGGTGCTCCGGTTTCCTACCACAGTGTGCAGGTTAGATGGATTGGCCATGCTAAATTGTCCATAGTGTGCAGGGATATGCAGGCTAGGTGGGTTAACCACGGGAAATGCAGGGTACAGGGATAGAGGAGGGGGAATGGGTCTGTGTGGACTAGATGGGCTAAATGGCCTGTTTCCACTCTATAGATATTCTACGAACTGAATTTTTTTAATAAGGAAGGCAATCAAAGATTATGGGGATAAAGCAGGAAAGTGGAGTTAAGGGTTTGTCACATCAGCCATGATTTCATTGAATGTTACAGCCTACTTCTGCTCCTACATGTTATGGTCTTCTGGTGCCAACATTAGAATTTAGTGACTGCACAGCAGTTTCCTCAGGGAAAGAGCAAGAAAGCAACTGATTGAAAATTAAGTAATAATAAATATAATATTTTCAGTGTCAGTTGTGGTTTCAGTTGGTTATGCTTTTGGCAACAAAATACAAAAGCAAGGAAGCGATGCTAAATTTGTACAAGACACTTATCAGACCTCAGCTTGAATATTGTGTTCAGTCCTGGGCACCTCACTATGGGAAGAGTTTGAACACATTGGAGGGGATGCAGAAGATAATTGAAAGAATGGTTCCAGATTGAAAAATTTCAGTTTTGAGGATAGGTTGTAGACATTGGGACTGTTCTCCTTGGAGAGAGGGGAGAAAAAAGAGCTGCATTGAGTGGAAAGGAAGAAACTTGTGCAATGATTAAAAATGGGAGGGCACAGATTTAAAGTGATTTGCAAAAGAAGCAAATGTGATGTGAGTAAAAGCTTTTCCACACAGCGAGTCATTAGGATAAGGAATGCATTGTCTGACAGTGTGCTGGAGGCAGGTTCAGTTGAGGCATTCAAGAAGGCGTTGGATTATTAGTGATATAGAAACAATGTGAAAGAGTATAGGGAAGAGGAAGGAAAATGGTACAAAATCATGATGAGCATTTGGAAAGCTGGTGCACACATGATGGGCTGAATGACCTCCTTCTGTGACATGACACATCTGTGAATCTGTGACTCTGAGTCATCAGTAGATCATGAGTTTAAGGCCTGCTTCACAGATTCAAACACATATTCTAGCCTGATACCTTAGTATGACGCTGAATTGGTGGTATGGTGGTAATATCACTTGGTTAACAACACAAAGGCCCAGACTAATACACTGAATAGTATAGAATACTGTGGAAGCTGGTGGAACTTAAGTTCAATTATTATAACATGGGCTTGAGAACTGGACTCAGTAATAGTGACTATAAAACTATTATTGATTGTTGTAAAAACCTGTCCGGTTCATTAATTCCCTCTGAAAAGAAAATCTGCCACCTTTACCCAGTCTGGCCTACATGTTTGTAAAAACCTGTCCGGTTCATTAATTCCCTCTGAAAAGAAGATCTGCCACCTTTACCCAGTCTGGCCTACATGTGACTCCAGAATCAAAACAATGAGGTGAACTGCCTTTTGAAATGGCCTTAGCAAGTCATTGAGTTCAAGGGAAACCGGGGATTGACAACAAATGGTGGTGTTATCAATGATAATGTTATGTCATGAAAGAATAAAAGATATTAAACAATAACCTTGTTTCTCCTCTCAAGTGCACATTACGATCCCATGGACCTATTGGAAGAGGAGCAGACAGGTTCACCCCTTGTCCTAGCCACTATTTCATCACTCAACCAGTATCATTAGAGTCAGACTGGCTAGACATTTCATCACTGGCTTTCAGAGCTTGTTAGCAAATGGAATGCCACATCACCTACATGACAATAGAAACTCTACCTCAAACAGCATAGTTACAGGTGTACTAACATGGTTCCTGGTAACGTGTAAGCTGCTTATTCATTGGCCATTCACTGCAATCCTTCATTGTAATCCGTACCGTGCTGATTCCATGAAAACTGGAACTGTGAGTCTTGGATTAATTTCTTCATATCTGGTGCAAACCCCAATTGAGCCACTAACACTAGCTTCGCAGTTCCGATTTACCAAAAAGGAAATAACCTTGGAAAGCTAGCCTCCTCGAGGTTGTTTGTTTGTGCAGCTCACAACATTTCCTATGACATTCGTGGATTTTTACAGCACAGAATGTGCTAATTTGGTCCCATGTTTCCTACATGGCAACAGTTACAACGCTTCATTGACTGACTGTACAGCACTTTGGGATATTTGTTGATTGTGATAGGCGCTTTATGAATGCAAGTCTCTTTCTCTACTGTGCATCTGCCAGGTATTTAAAACCTCGTTTTTTCCTTTTCAAGTATGCATTTAATTCCCCATTGAAAGTTGCTGCTGAAGCTTTTTTCCACCATCATTTCAAGCTGTGCAGACCAGATCACAACAACATGCTGTTTAAAACAACATCTCTCCGTCCCCGATCTGGTTCTTCTGACAATTGTCTTAAATCTGTGACATTTGATGGCCCTCCTGCCTGTAGAAACAGGTACCGCCCTCCAAGGGTCTTTCAATGTGGGAAGTGTTTTGATGTGAAAAACTCAAAATAACTCGAAGTAATAGTCCATCAGGTTTATTTGAAATCACAAGCTTTCAGAACAGCAGTCCAACACTGGCACCTCTACATCATAACTCCAAGTACTGGAAAGAAATAAAAACTTTCATTCATGTAGCACCTTTCATAAACTCAGGAGTCCCAAGCTGCTTTGCAGTCAATGGGATACAACTAATGTGTAACCACTGTTACAGTGTAGGGTACAGAACCATCAATTTATGCACAGCAACCTCACAAAAACTGCAATACATTAACAATCAGATTATTTTTCGAGTTATGTTGATTGAAGGATGAATATTGGCCAGGCCCATGGGGTTTTCTTCAAAATAGCACCATGGGATCTTTACATGCACTCAAGAGAGCAGATGGTGAGAAATAATGAGGTGGTGAGGTGTAAGTTGATGTAACAGTTTCATCAGCAGAAAGGTGCAAGGGTCTGCAAAGAGAGAAGGAACTGTCTGGAGCAAGGAGAAAGGTACGATCACACAGTACATCATATATTGTAGAGTAAATAGAAACAATTCATAAATGTATTAGTCAGACCATAATCACGCTAAGGCAGAAGAAAACTTCCTGATGAATACCAGGTCACATGTTACCTAAAGACACATCAGGAATGGAACCAAACCACATGGGATCTCAATTTAACAAATCTTCTGAAAGACATATCACTCTTCGGCAGATATTTCATCAGAGGCCAAGAGAGATTGTCGGAATCTATCTCCATCAGAGAAAGAGAGCTTGTTATATAGCTTGAGGGGCTCCACTTTGCCCCAAGCAAGGGGCAGACAAGAAGGTAGGACCCTTAGTAAAAGCAGGAACTGAGCCCATTTTGTTGGGATTGGCCCCAACACATGCTTGCAATTGAACCAAAACTGAGCTAACCAGCACTTTGACTGTACTGAGTTCTCAGCCTGGATTATTCTGGGAGTGAGGCAGAGGTTAGTCAGAACTGGAACCCATAACCTTCTGATTCAGAAGATACTGCTATCATTTGCACCCACGTCAGAGCCCAATTGTCATAGAATCAAACAGTCATACAGCTTAGAAACAGGCCCTTCGGTCCACCATAATTATGCTGGTCAACAAACACTAGGCTACACTAATCCCATTTTCTTGCACTTGGTCCATAGTCTACAAACGCTGGCATTTTAAGTGCTCATCCAGTTGCTTCTTAAGTATTGTGAGAGTACTTGTCTCCACAACCGTCTCAGGCAGTGGATTGCATATTCTGCCATCCTTTGGGCGAAATGATTTCTTTCTCAGACCTCCTCTAAACCACTGACTCCTTAAATCTATGCCCTCTGTCTGCCTTGGGGGGAAAGATTCTTACAGTTTCCCATATCTGTACATCTCATAATTTTGTGTACCTCAATCAGATCACCACCCTCACCCTGCCCCCACTACCCCAGCCTCCTCTGCTTCAATGAAAACAAACCCAGCCTATCCAGTCTGTCCTCATAACTGAGACTTTCCATCCCTGGCAATATCTTGGTGAATTTCCTCTGTAACCACTCCAGTGCAATCATGTCCTTCTAACAGTATAGTGACCAGAACCACACACTGTGCAGTGGCTCAGTGGTTAGCACTGCTGCCTCACAGTGCCAAGGACCCAGGTTCAATTCCAGCCTTAGGTGACTGTTTGTGTGGAGTTTGCACATTCTCCCTGTGTCTGTGTGGGTTTTCCCCAGATGCTCTGGTTTCTTCCCACAGTCCAAAGATGTGCAGGTATGGTAGATTGCCCACAGTATTCAGGCATGTGTAGATTAGGGGGATGGGTCTGGGTGGGATGCTCTGAGGGTCAGTGTGGACTGAAGGGCCTGTTTCCACACTGTAGGGATTTGATGAATATTTCATCTGCAGCCTAACCAATGTTTTTCAACATCTCACAAAATTTTCTTTACTCCTGTATTCTACACCCTGGCTAATGAAGGTATAACTGTGCTGACACCTTCAGGGATCTATGGACTGCCACACCAAGGTCTATTTGTTCCTCAGAACTCCCTAGGGACCTGCAATTCATTGTGTATATCCTTCCAACCATGTGCATTATCACTGAGGGTTTGAGTTACAGCTCAGGAGCTTGACCTCCCAACTCTAGAGTTATCGATTTGAGATCCATTCCAAAGCTTAAACACATCATCTACACTGACTTGTCATTGCAGCACTGAGGGAATGTTACACTGATAGAGGAGCCATAATTTAAATATGTCGTTAAATTAAGCTTCTACATGTCTACCCTCTCGGGGGGGCATAAAACATCCTGTACTACTAGTTTGTGGAAGAACAGGGTGTTATTCCCAATATCCTGTTTAATATTGTTGCCCATAGGAGCTTGTTGAGCATAAATGTGCACTTTTGATATCACAACAATGATTGCACTTCAATAGTAATTCAGTAACTACAAAACACCTTGGGAAATCCTAGAGTTCTGAAAGTCACTATATAAATGCAATTCTCTCTTTTCTAAATTATTAAGAGCATAACGTCTTTAAATGTAGAATGACGCTCCAGTTGCACTATTAAAGGTACTCCCTTTCAGATGAGAGTGGAATTATGATCAAGACAGCACTGAAATAGTGATATCTGAATGATGGAATGTTTTAACATTGAACGGATAGATGGATTGCAGTTACATTTCACGGGTGGCAATGGGCCGTCTTGGTGATGGTATCAGGAAACTTGGAGTTAAATTGACTCCAAAGTTGCAAACAAACTGGTTCAGCATGAAACAGTGGCTGGGGAGGCAGTGTCAGTCGGGAGGATACAGAGTTTATGGAGCAATTGGCCTTTCAAGTATTTAACTGGAAGAAATTATAGCTTGCCCACAATTGGCTGTCAGAAAAACTATAAAATGTCTCAATTTATCCCCTACATTGCAACCATATGTGGATACAAATCTAAAGCTTGTTAAATCTGACATGTCTATATTGCTGTATTGTGCTGCAACCTGTGTCATGCGGCAAAGTAATGAAGCTTATTATCATTTGTACCCTATAGGAAATTAGCCTCTGAAAGGTCTGTCCCACCCATTCATTATTTTACTATACATAGTTGCTTTTAATAGTGGAAATTGAGACTGATTTATTCTCCATAGGCTGTAGGAGCCAGACTTTTCAGGCAATGAGTGACATGGCCAGTACAGCAGAATGGCCTGTCCAGTTGATGCATTGAAGTAGTTGATGCGACTTCAGTAAATGTTTTTTAAAAAAAGGTAGATATTTTTTGAACAATAAAGGAATTAAGGGATACGGTGAGAACGCGGGTAAGTGGATCTGAGTCCACGAAAGGATCAGCCATGATCTTATTGAATGGCGGAGCAGGCTCGAAGGGCCAGACGGCCTACTCCTGCTCCTAGTTCTTATGTTCTTATGTTTATGTTCTTATTGCAATGTCCTCAGTGAAAGATTACATTTCAGATAATTACTGCAAGCTCTTTCCAACATACCTTACAAAATAGCACCACAACAGAAGTTTTGATTAGCCTGCTGTTTGTGATCAAATCAAATTATTAGTAAATTTGCAACCACGATGACAATTGAACACTTCCACTCTCTGACGAACCTGTATATAAAACCTCCCACCATTAGGTAATCAACGATGGAATGTTCCACTCTTCTCCTGTTAGACTCTTGTTGAGGTTATAAGGAGTGAGCCGCTTGTTATGACTTAATTACTTTTGGTGTCTGAATCTGCTTAATGTCATGATATTTCCAATTACAATTAATCAAACCCTTTAATCTGTGATGGGGTGGAATCCTGCTCAGGTAATGTCTAGAGGAAATTCAGAGGTAGGACGGATGAGACCTGGACTCCAATACTCAGTTTTTCAATTCACACATTGGATTTTCCTCATTGATAACTGAGCAGGTTGAGAAAACATCAAAGGGCGACTAAAATGCTGATGGAAATTGGTTGGAGGCCTTTGCGTATCACAAGCTAATATTTTAACATGTAGAGCACTCCAGATGGCTCATTCATTACATGTATTTTCTGTTTCAGTACAGAGTCAAATACAACAAGAAAGTCCCAGGTTCAATATTGTAATGCTGCTGATTTATCATCATGGACGTAAGGCATGCAGAGTATTATTTAAATGAAAAAGCTGCAGAAAGCTGCAACACAAAGGGACTTGGGAGTTACTTGCACACAAAACACAGGTGTAGCAGGTAATCAAGAAGGCAAATGGAATGTTAGCCTTTATTTCAAGGAACTTGAAGTGTAAGAGTAGGGAAGTCTAATTGCAACTATGCAAGGTGCTAGTGAGGCCACATCTGGAGTACTGTGAGCAGTTTTTGTTCCCTTATCCCATCTTGAAAGCATGTCTGCTGAAAGAGAATAAACTTAGACTCAAGAAAGCTCTGACATTGATAAACATCAACTTGAGCATATCAATGGAACAGACAAAGCGTTGTATTATACTGAGAGGCATTCTAGGTGAAACAAGAATGATATTATTAAAAAAAAACAAGTATTTTCCAGAAAGAGCCAGCAGAGCAATCAAGACCAGAGTACAGAATATAAATACTGCAGAGGACATCATACAAACTGGAAAGCAGGCATGACTGGCATTGGGAAAGCAGTGATCTTATGCAAGAAGCCAAACCATTTTTCACACAAGTATTTACCTAGAAAGAAGCAAAGTAATCCTATAAAGATGGCTATTGCTAGGGATATCAGCTGATTAATTTCATAGAATACCTACAGTGTGGAAGCAGGCCATTCGGTTCACCGAATTCACACCAACCCTCCAAAGAGCATCCCACCCAGACAAACCCTCCTACCCTATCCTTGTAACCCTGCATTTCCCATTGCTAATCCATCTAGCCTGCACGTCCCTCAACACTATGAGCAATTTAGCATGGCCAATCCACCCAACCCGCACATCTTTGGACTGTGGGAGGAAACCCACACAGACATGGGGAGAATATGCAAACTCCACACAGTCACCTAAGATTGGAATTGTACCCAGGTCACTGATGCTGTGAGGCAGCAGTGCTAACCACTGAACCACCAGGCCACCTGAAATTTAAAGACTCACTCTATACCATAGATTAGTATCATTACATCTAAACGTGATACATGATTTGTGGCTGTTAGAGTGACGACTGCAGGAAAGATCAAGCAAACGTGAAGTGTTAGATACACACTGATGGTTCATGCAACTTCATAAGCTTGGCAGATCTATGCTGAATGCCTCAAGCTGGTAATCCAGAAGTGAAGCCTTTGATGTTGAGTTTGATGGTTAGGTAATGGAATGATACCTATTCCCCAAGGACAGATGAAGCTGACAGCCCAATGCAATGGGAAGAAATTAAGATCTGGAGTTGTGGGTGTTTGACATTTAGCAAATTTCACTCAACTCAGCTATAGCAAGCCTAAAGCTTGGACTGGCAACTCTAAAGGTGCCACAGTGTTTTGCAGTATTGCACAAAGGAGTTAGTTAGTTCCATTAGCTGGATGGCTGGCTTACACTATAGAGTGACACCAACAGTGTGGTTTCAATTCCTGCACCAACTGAGGTTACAATGAAGAATTTCCTTCTCGACTGTTCCTGAGAAATGTTGCCTAAGGAATGGTCATCCTGAAGTTAAACCCACCATCACTCATCTTTTTCTCCCTCTCTGATGGGAGAACAGCCCTCTGGGGCTACAGCAACTTTACTTTTACAGACATCTAAGACATTGATTCCTGAGCAAGCCTGAAAAGATTACAAAGCTGTTTGGGCAGGCCTTGGATAGCTTCCTGGCAATTTCAAATCTGCCAAGGACAGTTCCAGCTGACCTCAGGACCAGCCTGAAAGACACGATAGAGGAGCCGGAAAAGAAAGGAGTAATTATCAAAGTAATAGCTCCTTAGGCTCAATTAGCAGCATAATAGCAGTGAAAAAGCTGGAAAGCTGAGAGTATGCATAGTCCTAAAAGACCTGACAAAAATGGTGAAGAAATATCACTATCCCATGCCGACCATTGAAAAATGTTGCCACAACTAGCCAGGGCAAATGTCTTTACCTGCCTCAACGCAAGGATGGTGGCTGAGAAGTTGAAGGTGGATAGAAACAGCAGTTTCTTTCTAACCACATTTTGGACATTATTCAGGAAATGCTGATGGTTGCAGATGACTTTTGACATTTCTGTTGCCCAAGAAGAGTATCAACAGAAAAAACGTAAGACAGTCAAAAACAAAAAGAAAAATCAGTAAGATAGATAGTGACCTTCGTGGAGTGGAAGCTACTGTGGTTGATCTGCTAGTCTCCAGATGTAGAAAGACCATGAAAGAAGCCATTGCAGCTCATGACCAGAATCTAGTGCAACTACTGAAAAGAGCTCACTAATAAATGTGAAGCTGAACAAGTAAACGGCGCAACTGAAGGAGCCTGAATTCAAGTGCATCATCATAATCATCATAGATATCTTACAGTGTGGTGGCAGACCATTAGGGCCATTGTGTCCACACTGACCCTCCAAAAAGAATCCCACATGGACCCTACCCCCTAACAGTGCTATTCCCACAGCTATTCCACCTAGCCTGCATATCCCGAGATACTATGAGCAATTTAGCATAGCCAATCCACCTAACCTGCACATCTTTGGACTGTGGGAATCAACAAAGGCACCCAGTGGGCTACCGCTCCTGGTGCTCTGAGGCAGCACTGTTAACCACTGAGCCACTGTGTTGCCCAGGTAGGTCATGCATTGGTCATGTACTGACAGTGAAAGGACTTCACCCGGATTATGACAAGGTTAGATGCAGTAACTACCAGGTATTAAAGCAATGCATTGATTTGTTGCATTTGTGAGCTATTTAGCAAAATTCTAATTTGTTGTCACATAGTGAACTTCAATGCAAATTCCCTGTTGATGAGCAATGGTGTTGAGATAAGGAAAAGGTAGTACCTCTCTCTAGAATCAAATAGCTTGTGATGACAATACAGTGTTGAGGTACTGCAACATCAATGATTAAGTCACTTTGTAGTGTGATGCCAGTGAGACAGGACTGGGGGCAAACACAACCAGTCGCAAACTTATGCCAAAAAGACAAGCATTTACATTTGTAGCTAGCACACTAATGCAAATTGAATCACCCTACAGTCAGATTGAGAAATAATACTTGGCTATTGTCTTCGTAAACATTTTAATTTGTCTGGGAGAGACAGAGTGACAGTGGAGTACAACCACAAACAACTCCAAAGCTTCTTCCTCAAACAATTTCTATCTGCTCCAACTGTAAAGAATGATAGACAAATATTGTCTGCAGAGAAATCATATGTACATAACAGATAAATAAGTGAAACAGATGTAGATTGCCAACATGCTCTTGAGAGTAGCTCTTCCTCTGTAGCTGGTTGAGGACAGAGTGTAAAATCTTCCAGATTCAAGGAAAAGCAGTGGCTCGCATGTTCTGGAAGTCATGAATCCAGAAGAGGCATTGAAACTGAAGTACAAGGGTCTTGTCCAGATGAAGCAAACCAGGACACAACTCTTTAGGTGCTACAGGAAGCAATGATGGATGTAAAAATAAAGAACTGCGGATGCTGGAAATCTGATGGAAAAACAGAAACTGCTGGAGAAACCCAAGTCTGGCAGCGTCTGTGGAGAGAAAAACAGGTCTAATGTTTCAAGTATAACTCTTCTTGAGAAGAAGAAGATTCTGAAGCAGAGTCATTACGACCCCAAATGTTAAATGTTTCTTTCTCCACAGATCCTGCTAGACTTGTTGAGTTTCTCCACTCATGGTGAAAGGATAGCCTGAAAGCACCCAAGCATGTATCTATTGCTGGAAGAGAGTATTGGACAATCAGAGATTAAGTGATAGCCCAAAATGGCATCTTGTACAAAGGAAAGACAGTCTTTATCACTAAGGTGATGAGAAAGGAGATGCTGAAGAACAGCCATACAAGCCATTGAGAATCTAGTCTGATGAAGATGACAGAAATAATCTGTCCTCTCCCATGTCCTAGCCCCCTTCCCACACACCAGGCCTCGTCATCACATAGTCTGCCATTACACACAACCAATTGTTAGCCACTAATTGTCCCCATTAACAGCTATTCACCCTCCCAGCCAGATAGTTATCTAGTCCTTTATTTGTCCAACTGCTCTTCTTTCTCTTCAGGCTCTATCTCCACCTATCATTTACTCCTTACCCACTCCCCCCACTCTATCTTCTGCATATAAACCAACCTTTTCTTAGCTCCCATCAGTTCTGAGGAAGGGTCACTGAATCCAAAACGTTAACCCTGATTTCACTTCACAGATGCTGCCAGACATGGTGAGCTTTTCCAGCAACTTCTGTTTTTGTTTCTGATTTCCAGCATCTGCAGTTCTTTCAGTTTTTAACAGAAATAATCTACTGGCCAAACATGGAGACTAAGGAGCACATCAATCAGTGTAGTGCTTGTACCAAATACCAAGCTAAGCAAGCTTAAAAAATATTTGTGATACATGAGATCCCAGAAAGACCATACATATTCAGAGTAGATGTCTTCACTTTTACAGGAACCAATTTTACTTTCACTGTCAGCTACTATTCTGCTTACTGAGAGTTAGACCAACCAAGGTCAATATCTATTAATGATATTGGAGAATACCTGAAAACACACATGAGTCATTATGGTGTTGCAAATTTTATGATGTGCAACAATGGCCCTCAATTTATGAGAAAAACATTCAGACGTTTTATAAATTACTAGAAAATTCAACACCATACAACACCATCACACTATCCCCTATCAAAAAGAAATCCCAACACCACATAAAAAATCACCAAAGGAATCAGAAAGAAATTGAGAAAATATGCTAATACGTTTGCGCAATCCTCAAGTTGACAGAAACACCTAGAAAATTATAGAATCTCGACAGTGCAGATAGAGGCTATGCAGCCCATTAAGTCTGCACCAACCTTCCAAAGAGTATCCAACCCAGGACCCACATTTCCCATGGCTAATCCACCTAGCCTGCACATCCCTGGACACTATGGGCAATTTAGTATGGCCAATCCACGTAGCTTCCATATCTGTGGCCTATGGAAGGTAACCAGAGCACCCGGTGGAAACCCACACCAACACGGGGAGAACATGCAAACTCCACACAGAATCCACCCAAGGCTGGAATCAAACCCAAGTTCCTAGTGCTGTGAAGCAGCTGTGCCAACCACTAAGCCTCAGCGCCACCCCATGCCTTACGTAAAGGATTTGAAAGTAATCCAGATAAACAAGTAATGTCACATCGTACCCAAACTACACTTCCAACAAATCAAAAATGTGCTGAAGCCACAAGTAGTCATGGAAGTGAGTGACAAAATCAAGGTAAAACAATAGAAAGACAAATCTCATTTTGGCCATGATTTGGCACTTTTGTCACGATAGATCATTGGCGACCAGTTAAAGCGCAAATGTTCAACACTTTCAACCAGAGTCAGCTGATGTAGCAACCCATGACCTGTGTAGAGTACTTGTCGCCCTAATCATACATGGGTAATGATGACGGTGTAGCCCCTGCCAGTTGTCAAAAAGCCCATTTGGTTCACTTATGTCCTCTAAGGAAGGAAATCTGCAATTTGTACTTGATCTGACCTACATGCATTTTCAGACCTGTACCAATATGGTTGACTTTTAACTGTCTTCTGACAAAACGGATTGGCAATAAATGTTGGTCCAACTAGTGATGCCCACGTCCCATGAACAAATTAGAACAAAATACTTACAATGAGAGAAACTGACCCTTCATCTGGTCCCGAAGATCTGATCTTACCATCTGCGCATAGTACAGAATGACCATCATTCCTAGGGGTCTACCATTCGTCAGCAACAGAAATAGGTCAGCAACAAACTTTTTCAAAGCCACAACACTTACCACAGTGCTGATACTAGCCCAAAAAGGAACACCAGCCTAGGAATGAGCAGGTACCAGAAGAACAGTAAACAACAACAACAACATACCATCAAAAGATCTGCACAATTTAAGGATTATCTGTACAATGCATGTTCAGAGATTTTAAAAAGTAGAATTAAAGTACAGTGTTTTTGATAATTTTCTTTGTTGATCATGGACATTTAGGTAACTTGTAACTCAAATGATAGCAAATGCAATTTTTTTTTAATGAAAAGGGCTCTTATTGTTGAAGTACATTTGTATATCATGTAGTGGCTGGTTTGCTATCATCATGTGACTTCTGCCCATTCTGTAAGTACTTTCATCGTAGTTGGTGGCAGCTTTTAAAGATGTTACATGAAACAGTAAGCCTGTCTTCTACCAGTATGGTTTGTCACGATGATGCTGCCTTCAAACTGCATACAATGAGGCCTCCAACTGCATGATCACGAAACCTTGTCAAACCCCATATGTTTTGAGCGGTTTCCTCGGTTCTGCCAGGAACTGAGAAACTATCATGGCATTGCTTCCTTAAATTCTCTTTAAATCATCTTGCTGTAACACATGGGTCAAGCCCCACTGGGGGAAATCCTCATATGATTTGCATTTGGAGCGAACAGCTGTTTCAAAAAACAGGCACAGGCACAATAGCCTGCATGGTCTTCGGTTATATGGTAAGATTCTACGTACTTACTCCCAACAGGGCGCCATCTACTGTTCAGTTAACCGTGGGTAATGATGACACAGAACGCTGATGCCCTCCAATATTAAAAAGGGGCAGAGTGGCAAGACAAAGAGCCAGAACCTAGAAAGTTGAGTCGGTGGGGAGGGGCGATGTTGGTGTAATGTTGATGTCTTTGGACATGTAATCCAGAGTCCATTGTTCTGGAGTCACACGTTCAAATTCCAAATATGGCAGCCGGTAAAATTTAAATACAGTTAATAATTCTAGAATTGAAAGCTAGTCTCAGTAATGGTGACCATGAAACTTGAACAACGTCACAGAATACAGAATCCCTATAGTATGGAAGCAGGTGGTTCAGCCCATCAAGTCCACGCCAACCCTCTGAACAGCATCCCATCCCTGTAACGCTGCATTTCCCATGGCTTACACACTTAGCCTGCACATCCCCTGGACACTATGGGCAATTTAGCATGGCCAATTCACCTATACCCACATGTCTGTGGACTGTAAGAGGAAACCAGAACACCCAGACACGGAGAGAATGTGCAAACTCCACACAGACAATCGCCCAATGGTCGAGTTGACCCCAGGTCCCTGGTACTGTGAGGCAGCAGTGCTAACCACTGAGCCACAACACACCATGTGTGCCCTTTGGGAAGGAAATCCATCATCATTTTCTGGCTTGCCCAACACTGACTGCAGACCTAATGTGAATGCCTTTTAACTGCCCTCTGTAAGGGCCTAGCAAGCCACTAAAGGGCAATTAAGGATGGGAAACAAATGCTGGGCTTGTCAGTGACTCACATCCCATGCAAGAATGAAGATGAAGTTCACTCTATGTATTAAATGCTGATCCGTCATAAGTTAACCCCCATTCCTTACTCTAGCTTCCTTTCATCTTTGCACTTTACAATATTCTGTGACAGGAACTCGATTCTGCAATGTCATTAAACAATTTATTCATTTAAGGCACACTTGGCTTTAAAAATTCTCTTTCAGCAAAGAAAGTACATGCCACTTTACACGAGGGTTTAAATGCAAATGTATCGATAATAATCAGCTTCCTTTTCTCTTTATTTTGAAGAAATACTTCTAACTCATCACACCCAAAGGCTGTCTTCGTTTGAGATGGACTCAGAACCTATACGACTTACCTCTGATTTCCTTAATTAATCTTTGCAGGCATATGAGGAAATATTTCCATGGTAACAAGATAAATGCTACATTTTTGCCTTGTTCTTTTGACCTTGCTCTGGGTGTTCCATTTACAAAATGCCATGGTTACCTGTGTTTCCTTCTGTTAACTCTTCTGTTATTAGCTCTGATTTGCTACAGTGTAGGGAAAACACTCAGTGATCTGAAGAGAAAGAGCCCCAGGAAAGCCAAGAGGAGACCCAGCAAGAACTCGTAAATGTCACCAGGCACCGACAACAATTTGCATTTATGTAGCACCTTTAACAAGGTGAATCATCCCAGGGCCCTTCACAATTCTGATTATCAAAAACCATTTGACACCAAGTCACTTAGGGGACCTTAAGTCTGGTCATCAAACACTTAATTGGAAAATGTAAGTTTCAAGGAATATCGGGAATAAGGGGTGGCATGGTGTCTCTGTGGTTAGCACTGCTGCCTCACAGCACCAAGGACCTGCGTTTGATTCTGTCTGTGTAGAGCTTGCACACTCTCCCTGTTTCTGCGTGGCTTTCTTCCGGGTGCTCTGGTTTCCTCCCACAGTCCAAAGATGTGAAGCTTAAGTGGATTGGCAATGCTAAATTGCCTATGGTGTCCAGGGATGTGTAGGTAATGTGGATTAGCCATGGGAAATGCGGGGTTACAAGGGTCGGGTGCGATGATCTTCGGAAGGTTGGTGTGGACTCAATGGGCCGAATGGCCTGCTTCCACGCCTTAGAGCTTCTATGGAGGAATATTGCAAAGCAGGGCGAGAGAGGGTTGGAGAGCTTTCGGGATAGGGTTCCTAGATTTTGGCCAATGGCAGCTGAAAGCACAGCCACCAATGGTAGAGTGATGGAATTCAAGAAGCCAGAATTAGAGGAGCTCAGAAGTCCTGTAAGTTTGTGACGCTGGAGGAGGTTCTGGAGATAAGACGGGACAAGGCCATGGATGGCTGGTCATCTGTCCTCATTTTCTTTATGGCTTATTGATGGTCCTTCAAAGTACCTCGGGATGTTTTACAGTGTTGAAGGTGCTCCTTAATTTTAACAATGCCCACGAATCTCAACACTATCCATGTCAAAGCAGCCGGAAATATTCACTCCCTTCACCACCAATGCACTGTGCCAGTACTGTGTACTGTCTCTGGGATGCTCTTCTGAAGCTCAAAGCTCATTAGACAGCACCTGTGAAACACCATGACCTCTTCCAAATGGAAGGACATGGGCAGCTGATACATGGCAACACCACCATCTTCAGGTTCGCCTCCAATCCATTCACCATCCTGACTTGGAAATATTTCTCTATTCCTTCAGTGTTAGCTGAGCTAAATTCCTGGAACTCCCTCCATGACAATACTCTGGCTATACCTCTACCACGTAGACCACAGGGATTCACTAAGGCAGCTCACCACCATCTCAGGAGCAGTTAGGGATGGACAATAAATGACAGTCTATTCAGTGACGCTCGCATCCCACGAACAAATAAAATGGAATGCAGGTTGGATTGGAGTTTTCGGCACATAGTAGCAGAGTGAAATTGGTACTGGTGAAAACTGTCAGAACCAAAATCAATCAGATTTTGAACGTGCCTCCCTATGTTCAGTTCCATTAGAATATCCAGCATGTTGTATAGTGATCTTCAGATGCAATTCTGCCACGTTTTATCCCCATCTATATCCAGTTTAAACCTACACCCATACCCCTCCATGTATATTAATTGTGTGGTCTTTTCAAAGTGATAAAAAGTAGAAATAGATAAGATTAGCATTACTAAGTGACTTGTAAAAAGAATGCTGTAGAGGTCTACTGCATTCACCCTTATAAACCTGAAATAACTACACAGAGGCTGGTATCCTGTCACCAAGTTACCCTTTATTTACATGTGCACAGTACATGGGCTCTGATCAGCCGGCTCAAAGCCAGTCTCTAGAATGAGGAGACTCTCTGACACTCCTGTTTGTATCTGTCAGCCAGGACTCCCTGATTGGTCCTGCTTAACAGCCCCAATCAAGGATCTCATAGTCAATGAGATCCACCTGGCCCTCACTCCAATCACTGCAAAACTTCAACAGGCCCAGCATGATTGAGAAATTTGCCATATAACTGAATGCTCCAGGATTTTTTTATTTGTGTGAATCCTGACTGGATTTAAGGTAGAGAATGGGAAACTGTGTGATCCCAGTTTGCGCTTAATGCTTGCTGAGGCTTAGTAGATAATGCTATCATTTCTGATTCAAAAATTTGTGCGGTCAAGCCCCACTCCAGGTTTTGAACACAAGCATCAAGGATGATGCTTCAGTGTACTGGGGTGAGGAAGTGACACACTATTGTGAGTGCCGTCTTTCAGAGAAACCAAAGGCCTTTCAGATGCATGGAAATACCCCATTGCACTTTTTTTTCAAGAGCGGGAGAGGCCTCTCCTGGTGTCCTGACTAATATTTATCCCCCAACCAATAAAAAATCAGATTACTTGGCCATTTTTGTGTGGCTGTTCACGGGAGCTTGAATTTTGCGAATACATCACCCACAGTACAACAGTGACTATGCTTCAAAAGTTCAAGTATTTGTGGATTTAGTTTATTGGCAGAATAAATACCATTGAGAATTTTGTTCCTTTGTGAATAAAATGATCTGACCTTTTTATAGGGAAATAAATAGTTCTGTTATAAATTTTTTCTGTACTGTTAAAGCAATTAAGTAAAAATAACAGAAGAATCTCTCAATAAAGTTAATGCAAACACTAACTTCAGAAAATGCCATTTCTACAGTTCTCTGATTGTTAGCTCCATTGACATGCTCAGCGCACATTTCAGTCGTCCACATTTCCCTCTGGGAGTAGAGATCTGACCTTTCAAAAGCATTAAGTGGTCCTGAAGTTCCATTATAGTCTTTTGATTCCTGGCAATCGGTATCTGAATTTTATTTTCTTTCTCTCTCTTCTCTTTTGAACTATCCCCTTTATAAACTAGTGACTGGGTCGAAGAGATAACAGGGGTGTGTTTGATATGAGGCCTTGCTCCCTTGGAGATAAGGTGTTGATGTGGAAGCTTATCACTAATTACACAAGAGGAAAGCTATCATTATCATAAAGTACAGGAATTGTCATTGCAGCCATGCAGAATGTCACTGCTGCACTGTAGAGTGATAGCTCAGTCCACTGCTCTTCAAGAATCTCAGCAACTTACTTGCTTTCATCTTTAATTCAAGTTGACTTCTAAGCAGAGTATGGATTAGTTCAGAGATGTCAATGAAATACATTTTTTTGATTTTTATTTTCCAAAGGAATTTAAAGGATCATCCTTTCATCTGGAAGTAATTTGATGGCTGGAATATAACACAGTACCCTGAAATAATGGTTAATTGTGACAGCAGTGGTAGGGGAAGGTGTAGTAAAAGGCTGTCATGTTAACTATCATGGTGTTTGTTAATATTCCTATTTATTTTGCCCTTTTCATCGGGCCCCACTGATTCTCAGTTTTGACTTTAAGTGCAGGCTTTGTGGCAGTTACAGAACAGGTATGGGAGTCATGAGCACCCTAACAAGGCAAGTGAGCTATTTTTCCCTAAGTGTTTGAGTCACCGTTGAGAATACCTTGAACAAGGGGCAGTTGAGAGTCAGCCACATTGATGTGGGTCTGGAGTCAAAGTCGAATCTAACTGGGGAAAGATGACAGATCTCCTTCCCTCAAGTACGTTAGTGAACCGGTGGATTTTTACAGCATTCACAGTCCTTTTATGATCACTGTTAGTGATTTTATTCTAGCTTTATTTGATTTGATTTGATTGTTGATTTATTGTCACATGTACCTAAGTACAGTGAAGAGCTTTGTTTATGAGCAGTACAGGCAGATCATAGTAAGCAAGGACATATAGATCATAAGGCGAAAAAAAGCTAGACAGAGGCACAAATGTTACATCACACAGGCGTGCGCTAGGCAATGTCAACATTAGCAAGATCAACATTATTAAAAGTTAGGGAGTCCGTTCATTGGTCCAATAACAGCAGGGAAGAAGCTGTTCTTGAACCTGCTGCTGCACGTTTTCAAGCTTCTGTACCTTTTGCCTGATCGAAGAGTTTGTAGGAGAGCATTGTCAGGGTGTGGTGGGTCTGTGATGATGTTGGCAGCCTTTCCATCGCAACGGGCCATGCGAATGGAGCCCATGATGGAAGGTTTAATCAACTATATTTCAAGCCCCTGGCTGCCATGCAGATGTGAACTCATGCCTTTGGAACATTAGTTGGGGCCGCTGGATGACAAGTGCAGTAATGTTACCACTTTGCTTCCTTTCCCTGTATTTAAGAAACAAAATAGTGACATTGTTTCTAGTCTATCCTTGCCAACAACCTCATTATGTGGCTCCGAATCTCTGCCTGTGTCACAGGCATTTAAATCAGTACTAGCATCTGTGTTGGCTTATGTCTTCAGGTCAAGCAAGAGCAGCTGTTTAAGACAGGATGGACTACAGTAGTAGTCATTCAGTAATAAAGGCTGGCCATTGATAGCTTCATGTATCAATAGCACCTTGTTTCTATGTAGACGTCATTGGAATCATGTCTTTACAAGGCTCATTTTTCAATTGCAAAGAGAAATGTACTGAGGAGAAATAAAAGAGAGGTTACAATGGAGGTTTTGTGTTTTTTCCTCCTGCAACTCAGTTATTACTTTTCCATTACAAAGCTTTGAGAATGAAAAGAGCAGCATTTATTGTTCAGTATATTAGCTTTCTTTCCACTTCATGGCTTGAACTGTTGGTGATAAATCTTAAACATTGTGCAGGGCAATTTCAAAGCACAAATTATTAATTCTGCACCACAGTCAATGGCAATGGAAAGATTTATTGGTTGGCAGAGGAGAAAGGGAAATACAGAAGGAGTTGAAGGGGGAAGTGAAATAATTCAGATACATGGCAGACTTGCCATTACTCAACACAATAACCTAAAAAAATCCAACACAAGCCTCAAGTCCAACATTACCATTCTTACCCCATTCTGACTCCATGTCTTTATGTTTTACGATAGTTCTTTAGAAGTGGTCTTTTCAAAGACCTTCAGATAGTGTTCCATAAAATATTGATTTGGAAACTCACCTTAGAGATCCTGAAATGGTCTCTACAAGTACTTAACACTCACTGAGGCAATGAGATGAATGAGCTGGTCATTTTTTTCATCTGCATCTTTTTTAAATGCATTTGCAGAATGTGGGTTTTACTGAGTCAGCGTTTATCGCACATCCCTAATTGTCCAGAAGACAAATAAGAGTCAACCACATTGCTGTCAGCCTAGAGTCACATGTAGGCCAGATCAGGAAAGGTTGGCAGTTTCCTTCCCTAAAGGACAATAGTGAACCAAATGGACTCACCTAATAATCAGCAATGGTTTCATGGCCATGGTTTCGTTGCCTGATCAGTGTAGCCAATGTGTGTTATTTTCACATTGAATGACAAAATAACATATTTTGTGTATTCCTTCCAATAGCTTCACATCGGCCATAATCAGCAACAGCTCCATATAAGAAAGTTGTAAGCCCAGCTGTAGAGTCACATGAACAAGTAATCTAAGTTGACTCTGCAGAGCAGTATTGGCAGTGTTGCAATGTCAGAAGCACCATCTCTGGGATGAGCCATTAAACTGAAGTGCTATCTCCCAAGGTGGACTTCAAATATCCCTTGACTTAACTTCAAAGAAGTTCTCCCTGGTGTAATGGTCAATATTGATCACTCAAGCAACAGTTACTGAAATAGGTTACCTGCTTAAATTACCTTGCTGTTTATGGGCATTTGCTGAGCACAAAACAGCTGTTGTGTTTTTCTACATTACAACAGTAACTACACTTCCACAATATTTTATTGATTACAAAACACTGTGAGACTTTGTAAGGTCAAGAAAGGTACACCATAAACACATGTTCATTTTCTTTATTGCATACAGCATCTGCCTTTTCATGACCATGCACATCTGAAGAGATTGAGACTTTATTTATCCAGATTTGTCACATGAAATTAGATTTGACAGATCATTTCTGTGATGGAAGTGTTTTAGTTAGAGGCTTATACATGTACTTGTGGATTTAACCAAATCCAAAATAGTACAAAACAGCTCAGGCAGCAGCTGGCAGTTAGTTTCCAACATCAACCATTACTTTATAGTCTGATGTACTCCAGTCTTCATCTAACTGGTTGCTTAATCTCTGTGCCAATATATTTCCTAATAGTATGAATGAGATAAATGGATACATCACTAAACAGTGCAGTGTAATTTGATCTTCTGGATTGGTTTCAGTCGCCTGAGGCAATCAGACAGAATCTTCCAGGGTATTTTCCTTTTCATTTTTGGCCAGATTTTTTTTCCTCCTCCAAATTCTCAACTGTTACAAAAGGTTTTATGATAGTGGGGAGATGTTGAACGGGTGGAGCAAGAAACAGGGAGAGGGGATAGGCAGAATCTAGTCATGATGCTTGATCTTTCATGACAGTGGGGCAAGCTTAAAGGACCACCTAGTCTTTTCATGCCTATTAGTTTTTTAGTTTCCGTAAATGTCGACAGTCTATCTCGAACAATCTCTAGCTATTTCCAAGATTGTGGTGGTTGGCTCGCCGAGCTGGTTTGTTGTTCGGCAGACGTTTCGTTACCATGCTGGGTAATATCATCAGTGCAGCCTCCGATGAAACATTGGTGTGTTTTCACGCCTGGTTTTTAAACTCTGGAGTCCGTTCAGATGGATTGCCTCACTTCTGGTTTTCCTTCACAGTGGAGTGTATATGGGGTCGCGTTCCATCAATAAACACATAGAACTCAACCCCATATACACTCCACTACGAAGGAAAACCGAAAGTGAGGTAATCCAGCTCAATGTACTCCAGAGTTTAAAAACCAGGCGGGAAAACACACCGATGCTTCATCAGAGGCTGCACTGATGATGTTACCCAGCATGATAACGAAATCTCTGCGGAACAACAAACCAGTTCAGCGAGCCAACCAACCACAACACCCACAACCCGAGCTCCAAATCTACTCTAAAACCTTATTTCCAAGATTATTTAACTAAGGATGTAAGTTTCAATGTACTTTTGCTTATTGTTGATATTATCGTGGAAGTAAAAGGGTGGGGGTATTGAATTATCCAGTGAATGAGAAATTGGGTATATTGGGCTTTGTAAGTATGCGTATGTTAACAAGCAAGAAATAACTCTTCCATTAGCATGGGGTCTGAACATGCATTAACGAAAGTCAGAAAATATTTGAGAAATTGTAAGTAGATCTGAACTCAAATGAAGTGAGGATGTGACAGCATGGAACAAAAGCTAACATGAGTAAAATGAATTTGGGAGTAAGAATTTCAGGCTATCAGGATGAATGTTAAAATCAATATCTATTATTCAAGCAGGTGACGAAGATTGCAAGGAAAGGAAGAACGTTGATATTGAATCATTTTAATTGCATTGAATCAGGGTGCAAGAAGATCAGCTTGTCACTGTAGAATAGAAGAGATGGAGGGCAAGCAAATTTGTTCAGTAACACATTCTAACGCTGGATGTTCTAAATAATAATGGACAAGAAAGAGCTGTGCTTCATTCATTATTAAGTAATGTGCCTGTAGAAAAAAAAGGAAGATTAAGGAATAGTTGAGTAGCAACAATCATAATGTCACTTGGTTCAATACCGAAGCTGGGGATAATAAAATGAAAGCAGCAGATTTCACTGGATTTAATTTTGAAACTCTGAGAGAAGACATTGGAAGTATATGTTCAGGAATAAAGGCTGGAGGAGAAACTGACTCATGACTGAATGCTTTCAATGCCTGGAGCAAAGTAAAAATACCACACAATCACAAGCTAAGAGGTGAAGATTATGCAGAAGTGAAATACTGCGGATGTAAGTATAGTATTTATTTTGTATAGCATGGAATACAAAATGAGCAAAACTGAGATGAGTTGAGGAGAATCTCATCTCATTTTCCTCCCCCAGCCTTGGAGTGGTGAATGTGTTATATCTCAGCCTTTGTCATATTGATTAACTCCTTCATTAAAGAACAGGGAAATATGGGTTCTGAATGGCCCTCAAGGTTCTATTGACAGAGATGATCAAGCACTCCATTGAACACAAATGTTCCTATGCAGCTGTGGCAAGGGAAGTGCCATCTAAGGACAAGTAATTCACTAGGGTTGGACTGCGGTGATGTGGGGATGGATTGAATTTTGCTCAATCCTCCTAGGGAGCTAGCTCAAAACATTTTCAGAATATTCTCTGCAGAGAGGGAATAAATAAGGTAGGGTATGTGCAAGGGCAGATTGTGTGGAATCTATGAAGGACTGGCCTCAATGGACAAAATGGCCAAGAGAGTCAGAGATAAATGAAAGTTTAAAGCAAAAATGTAGTCCAGGGTGATCATTGCATCTACAATCTTTTTGTTTGGGTAAGCCAGCATTAACATCACTGCTCTATTGTCTCCATACAGTCAGTATCTTTCTCTGCTTCAAATCTTGAAATGATTTTCCCACAAAGGATACAACAGTCTCTGTCTTAACCATTCTAAAAAAAGAACTTGAAATGCTAACTCTCATTTCTCCTCACAGATGCTGCCAGACCTGCTGAGTTTCTCCAGCAATTTCTGCTTTGGTTTGATCCAGATCTTCAGCTTCCAGAGTTCTTTATTTTATTTTAATGCTCCAATGAGTCTCTCCATAAAGAATGGTTTCTCATGTCTATGACCCTTGATGACTAACTTCAAACCAAAGAATAGGGTCTTTCCCAAATTACATCAGTAAAGCTCTTCATTAGTTTGAATGGATGACTTTCATTCATCATGTGGAAGAAATTTTATTAGCACAGATCACAACCTGGATCACCTATTGAATATGTGTTTGGTCTTAAAGAGAACTACCGTAGGGAAATGATGACTGCAGATGTAAATTCAGCGACTGGCTAATTCTTATATGCGCCCATGGAATGTCACACCTGTATGGATTCAGTGAAACTTCAAACAAAAAAACTAAAAAAAAAGATATAGCAGGAACCTGATTGGCCAACTGATCTCCCGACCCGCTCTCAACAGGAAGCCATCTCTTGCAGGTATGGTTTTGTTTACTCTTCCAGGAATGGATGAAGCAGTGACTAAAAACCAATCGCTGGTCTGTGTGTGTTTTAGTGGCCTGATGTACTAATGTCTGGCCGAGTGTGCTGAGAAGGATACAGCTTCAGAATGGCTATCAATCACCCATGCACTGAGGGCAAAAAAACAGGAAAGACACTCTCTCACCTTGAATGTTGCCAGCCATCATCAAAAGGAACCAGGACAAAAGAATTTTGGTCAATCTGCAAATAAGCTAAGGATCTCAAAATCAATAGTTCAATCACCAACAGCATTGGTACCAGAACTACCCAATCTTCTACAATCTTCATCAACAACACAGAATGATCTGTACTTTTTTTAAACTTTTGTCTTTCTCTGCATTCACTTTTTAATTTTAATTGTTGTGTGTGTGTGTGTGTGTGTGTTAGTATTTCATCTTGTGCTTATTAGCTTAAAATCTCACTCCATTGTTAACTCAAGAAGACGCGGTTAAATTGGCTCTTTGTAAAAACATCAATTAATTTGGTCTTGGATAAATATACCAAAGGATCCCTTTTAAGTGAATCTTGTTGGTGATTAAAGAAAGGAGTCCATTCATCCCTTCTCTCCCAGGGGCTTACTAGTTGGGGTGTTGCGTCTGGAACTAGAACAGACTGGGAATCTTGCAAGGGTCATAACCTGGGGAAAGTTGGAAACAATATGAATGTAAAAGATAATGTCACAATAATGTAGATCTGGAAGCAAAAAATTGAAAAAAGTTTGTAATGAATGATTTGAGTAAGAAATATTTTAAAGAAGAAAGTCATATTATGGTAAAACATCATAATTTTTACCACAAACTTTTACCACTGTTTTCTTTAACTTGAGACCCAAAGCAAAAGGAATATGGTCCATATTATGATGTAAGGTGTGGGTTTATATGATATATAAAATTAACATTTATTTTAGAATTTGTATTTGAACCAATAACATGTGGGTTTTGGGCTATATATCTGAAAGGGTTTAATGATTTACTTGTAAGTAGTCTGTAATCATGTCGATTTAATGAGATTCTATTTTTTACTGCATATTTAGAAATGCTTAAGTCTGTGTTATATGTAAGTAGTTCAATATATTGTGTGTTATTTTCATTCTTTGACACAATAAACTTCAGATTTATTGTTCAAACCAAATCTGCAACATTGTGGGCCTATATTGCAGTGGGAGACCATTCATTAAAAGGAGAAATTCAAAATATGGTTTATCAAGCCAGATTTTAGTCTGGGTCCTGACCTGTCCAGGTTAGGACTAGGCTGGGATCATAACAATATCGAAGATGTCAACTCAGTGTCTCATCAAATGGCAACAGTTTTGATGGAGAAAAGCATCAGGTATCACAAAGGACATAACAATCGGCAATTAGAAATCAAATGGCCATTAAGAAACACGAGGGCTGAAATATTCAATAGGCACATAGTCTTCTGTGAAATATGGAGATGAATGATAATAAAACTAGAGTATAGGATGGCAGATATTTTGCAAAGCTCCTTGATGTAATGGAAAGAACCCATAAGCTATCAGATGGTTCCCCAATCTATAAAATTGAAAACAAAAAGGAAATCGTATCTACTTTGATGGTCCGTGATTGTATTTCCTCATGTAATGGTTTCAGTATTTTATAACAAAGTTTTAGACAGAAAGAAGGGGTCAACTTTTACACCAGCAATACTTTCAGTAGTTCATGTTGCCTCTTTGGAACTTCTGAACTGTCGCAATTACAGCTGACATTGGTTCCTGGCCGTGATGTTGAATTCAGTTGTCTCCGGCCCTCTGTCAGAATTTCTGGTGTTTGAATGAGGAATGAGCAATTGTGTATTTTTTTATTTTATGCATACACGTTTATGATAAAAATAATTACAATTTTTTAGGCATAATATGGCATCATCACTTAATAGATTCATTCTTTAAATAATTTGTTACAACAGTTGAAAAGATTCCCATTATCGAGTTTTAATTTAGCTTTTTCTTTTCATCCCTGCATTATTGTGACATCTTTATATAATTTCCAACCATCCTGATAACACAGCCAGTCCCTGAGCATCTATAACCCACTGAGGTAGAGATTTCTAAAGATTCAGAACACTCTGAGTTAAGAAATTTCTCCTCAACTTACTCCTGAAGAGCCACATTTCTCATTTCATTCTGAGCTTGTGACTCTATGTTTTAGATTCCCCAGTGAGGGGAAATAATCTCCCGGCATTTACCTTGCTCACCCACTCATGAACGATTGAACAGGTCAACAGAGTGAAGCAATATTTGGTGAGATGTTAAACTGGGGATGATATGGAATTCCCACTGGGTGAGATCTGTTAAAATAACCCAGTGGACAAAAAGAGAAAAAAGACAGTGAGAATCCCGCACTCTCCAGAGATTATGTATGTTTTTGTTTTACCACAGACTCTGTGTTCTTCATTGCCAGCTGATTCCATACTCTGAGAGACAGCAGAGCCTTGATCTAGCTGTCACCAACTTTAAGGATGAAGATTTAATGCATGAATGGTTTACACAGCAATGCTTTTAGTGGAGGAGTTAATAAGTTGAGTAGTGCCTGTGTCCCAACAGTATTTTTTAATTGCTAATACTGCCAGCAGTAATTTCCAGACCTAATTTTGTTCTGTCATGACCCTTGAAGAAAAAAGAAAAGGAAGCACTGTAATTAATATCTCTGTGATCTTCAATCCTCCTTCAAAACATACACTGAAAGTCTGAGAAGGTAAATAAACAGTTATATGCATTGACATCATTGAAGAGTAAAATCAGGCAGAATAAAAAATGGATAACTTATCAGATTCTTTCAACTTTCCAACGGAAGAGTTAGTTTTAAAATTACTTGCATGAAAAAGTTAAACATATAATAAGACATTCAAGCCAACATTCTACAATATATAGGCAGGCAGATACATGCATGAAAATAGGTAACATAAGACAGAGGGAAAAGGACCAGGAGTCCAAGCCAAAGGCCTGCTTCAATAATTCAGTTAAGCCATGGCTGAACTTCTCCATCAACTCCACTTTCCCACCTGGTCTCTACATTCTTAATTGTCTTAGTGCCCTCAAGTCCATCACAGAATCACAAAACTGTTACATCCAAAGGAGGACATTCTATCTGTCGTGTTGGCATTGGCTGTCTGAATGGCCAGCTTATTTAGGACCACTCTTCAGCTTTCTCCCAGGAGCGCTGCATTTGCTTTCCTTTCAGTTACAATCCAATACCCTCTTACCAATCTCACTCTTGAATAGACTCTTCAACTGAGCACCCACTGCGCCCGCTAGCCCCCCCACCCTCCCCCCACCAAACAAAGGATTCTAAAGATTCACAACCCACTGATTGGGTCTGGGAGAAAGGATGTTTCAGCATTTGCCCTACTAAGTGCCCGCAGGATCTTGTATTTCAATGTGAACACTTCTCATTCTTCTAAACTCCACCATACTGTTCTGTATTTGTAAAATCTTCCTTACTGTCCTGTTTTGACACCATCACCTTGATAACTTATGATCCCTCAACCTTAATTAGGTTGAACAATTTTTGATTATTTGTTACTTTTGTTAGACCCTCAGCATATGATTCTATGATGTCATTCCACCCATTTGGTTTGTGTCCAGCACAACCTTATTTTTATTTTTTTGTAATTATCTCTCTGCCTCAATTAATTGAATTACAGGTCATCCCTTCACTTACTATTCAGCTGTTGACACTTTACCCACACTGTCTGATACTTTTGATCACCTGCAGAGGCTTATTATTCAGCCTATCAACACTCCACTCATACCAATTGTGTGATCTTTTGATCTCTCTGCCCACTGATCTCTCTGCCTATAAATTGTATGTCCTGTGTGCTTTTCTTCACTTCAGTTGATGAAGTGGCAGTGCTTCGAAAGCTTGTGATTCCAAATAAACCTGTTGGATTATAACCTGATATCGTGTGACTTCAGACCTTGACCACACCACTCCAACACCGTTACGTCCACATGAAACTTCAAAGATTGCAGGCCCATTCTATTCAACATCTTGCACTGTTTTTCTCCTCACATTCATAGGATGGATGTCACTGGCTAGGGTATAATTTATTGCCCATCTCTTGTTACTAAGAGAGCAGTGAAGTGAAACTGCGTAGTTGTGGCTCTGAAATTACATGTGGGCCAAGACCAGGTAAGAACTGTAAATTTTCTTCCCTGAAGGGCATTAATGAGCAAAATGATTTTTTGCACCATTCAACAGTGGCTACATTGTTAAAATTAGACAGTTTTTTTTTTATTCCAGATTTTTACTGAATCCAAGTTTCACCATCGATTCAAAACCATTTCCACAGAGCATTAGTCCAAGTTTCTACATTACTAATTATCGCCACCACTTAATCTTAACCATAGGCCAATACTCTTAACCCATGATTAAAATGAACAAACCTTCATTGACGTCCTAGATAGTGATAGGCACAGGGTGATACTTAAAGTTGAAAGCTGGTGAGAGATGCACATTTAGATAGGTATATAGACAGGAAGGCAGGTAGATAGACGGATGCAGCACTAAGTTATGGTTCCCTTACCTACACTACTTATAGATTATTGATCTGTGGTTCCTTTAGCCAATGAATTTCTTCAGGAATCACCCATCCATGTTCACACAGTAAAGTAGATGCTAAAATTTAATAAGACGCAGAATTACTTTCTGTTGAATTCAGATTGCGCCCATAAATTATACTGCATAAAGTAAAACCTTTTCTCTTGCCTGAACGCCAGATGCTAAATTTGAGATTTGATTTAAGAAAGCAATACTTCATGCTAATGAAATTGGCTTTCGATTTAATAAGTATTACTGCAACAAAACCAGCTGGATGAAAATATTCATTATTTGTTGGCTCATCCGTGCTCTCAAAGGCCACAGATATCACATTTTCATGGACTCAGAATCAATAAGTTGTGGCCTGAATACAAAAATTAAAGATCGCGCATTGCTGTCACTAAGGCAAAAATTGCTATCAGATGGGATTTGTAAGTCAATAACTCGAGATTGGAAAAATGCTTCAATTTGATCAGGATTGAAATTTCCCTGAGTACACAGAAAGTGCAACATAGGCAGGATCATCATTTTGCTTTATTACTGTAAAATGGTCTGCTCTTGTCACCGTATCTGGTCAGAAATACGGTGGTCCTAACAATTCTACTATTTTAAAATAAGAATTTTTCACCTTTGTACTTTTAGAGTCATAGAGTTGTAGAGTCATACAGCACGGATACAGACTCTTCGGTCCATGCTGACCAAGTTTCCCAAACTAAATTGGTCCCATCTTCCTGCGTTTGGCCCAAGTGCCTCTGAACCTTTCTTATTCATGTACCTGTTCAAATGTCTTTTAAATGTTGTGGACATTCTCGGTCAACTTTTATAGCTTATTCACTTGAGCAAAGTCACAATTGGGGGCCTAATGTTTCTCTGTTTACTGCTTCGTAATCCCATGAGTGTGATAAGGTTAATGTGGATGGCTAAGAGCAGCCAGAAATCCCAGCCCACTTCTGATGGTATGTCGTGGGCCTTGAGCTTTGGACTGCAGAGTGTTGCTTAACTTTTAACTGTAAATTATATTGGGTTTCACCTCCATTCGTCTTTGCCGTGGAATAAGGTAAATGTCAAAAAAGGAATGGTCAAACCAATGAGAAATATGATCAAAGAGAGATGAAAAGCCACACACAATTGATCCAAGTTCCTATGTGAAGAGCTTTGGGGAACTGCATAAATCAATGGATTAGTACACAATCCTTCCATCTCTGGGTCCTTTGTTCAAATGCTTGAGTGTTCAGTTGATGTGATGAAATAATCCCTTTTCTTGATCAGCCATAAGGGAACATTGTAAAAGAAAAATTTTACTCTGGAGCTTAGAGGTCTGGGATGGAATTCATGATAAATTATCCAGAGTCTGTGGTAGAAGAAACTTTGAAGGGTTAACAATGTTGTCTCATCCCATTATTTCTCACTTTCTGACCATCACCTCTTTCTTTTGTGACTTACTTGAGTTCAGTTTTGCTTTGCTTTCTCTGAGATTTTCTATTTTGACTTCAGTGTTGAGGAATTCCTTTATTGCTGCTGTGCTTTCTATGTGGTTCTCTAACACACGATGAGGCCTTTAGGCCCAGCCCCATATGAGTAGTTGTTCACCTCAAGGATCTCCTGTCCACAGCACCTAATGATTTCCCAATATGCGGAGAACTAACTTTTTTTTTCCCTGAAAATCTCAGACAGCACTTTCAGATATTTCTGTTACCCTGAATATCCTGTTCAACAAATACTAATTTCCAAATGTGTCAATTGAATGCAAATGAACCACGTCCTTTTGAAGTAAATTCCATCAGTTTAGACTAAGACAAGCATGTGGTTTATCAATGGAATGTGTTGGTTGCACTGTTTCAGAGATGGATTTTATTACAACACATTCATGTTATTGGATAAATCCTTGGATATATTATGTAGTTATAACAATAATAATACATTCTGTTTTACAGAGATATAGCTCTCAAGTGTATTGTACATACGCAATTCTTTATTTGACGAAGACTCCAAGGACAAACCTTTGAAGAAATTAGCATATTTAAAGTCAATAATGAAGAGAATCAAACCATTTTATTGCCAATTGAGTATATAAACTGCACAGTTGACTTAAGCCAGCCTTAGTAGTTCACCCAAAATCACCTCTCCACCAAGGCTTTAAGGTCAAATGCTTCATAACAGAACAAATCTGCTATAATCCAAGGCAATGGGATAAATAAGACTCCATGCACCATTGGAGCTAAGAACCAAATTGCTGTCATTTCAAATGGCAGTTCTCCAAGCTCTTCAGCATAGAGACATTGACTGGAAACTAAGAAAAAATATAGCAACCCACTAAATCAACATGTGAATGTCAGAATGCACAAATTAGAAATGTACATAAGAAAGGAAATGATGGAGAGCAGATTAATAAACATGGAATTTCACATTGTTAATTGAGTATCATGGAATTACTCATCTAACCTCAACTTCCATGCAGTGGGGGACTATCTGAATCACATCAACATGTTTTGTTTTGCTGTTGCCCTAAACCTAAAAGGAATGACTCCCAAAAGATTTTGGCTGCTGTGAAGGCGACTGGCAAAGTTTCCACAATGCTCGTAGTGCCCTGCTGTGATTTAATGTAAACTCTTTTGCTGGGTTATAGGTTCAAGTCCCAAACCAGATATTGAGCACATAATCAAGGATGACTCGTCAGTACATGACTGAGGAAGTGCTGTACTCCTAGAAGTATCCTTTTCTTGATGTGTTGTTAACTGAAATCCTATCAGGTGGATGCAAAAGATTTCATGGACTCTTTGAAGAAAGGGTGAGTTATGCTTGGGCCACAATTTATCTGGTCAATGTCACATTGCTGTCTTTGGGAGCTTGCTGTGCATACACTGGCTCCTCCATTCCCTACACTGCAGTAGTGACTATACTTCAAAAGTCCTCCTTTGGTTTGTGAGGTGATGTTGGCTGGTGTTAAGAAAGGCACAAAATAAATACAAGTCTTTCATTCGGAAATGAAAAGGCCAGTCAGGTCATAGTGTCATGCTGCACAGAAACAGACCCTTCAGTCCAAACTGTCCATGCCGACTAAGTTTCCCAAACTAAACTACTCCCATTTTCCTGCATTTGGCCCAAATCCCTCTAAGCCTTTCCTCTTCATTCACCTGTCAAAATGTCCTTTAAATGTTGCAGCTGTACCTACAACTCTACCACTTCCTCTGCCAGTTCATTCCACATACAAACCACCCTCTGTGTGAAAATGTTACTCCTCAAGTCTCTTTAAATCTTTCTCCTCTCACCTCAAAATTAGCCCTGTAGTTTTGGACTCCCCTACCCTCAGGAAAGACTTTTGCTATTCACCTTATCTATGCCCCTCATGATTCTATAAACTTCTGTAAGGCCACCCTTCAACCTCCTATGCTCCAGGGAAAGAAGTCCCAGGCTATCCAGCCTCTCCTTATAACTCAACTCTCTGGTCCCACTAACATTTTTGTAAATATTTGCTGTCCCCCTTCCAATTTAATAATATCCTTCCCATAGCAAGGTGGCCAAAACTGTACACAATATTCCTAAAGTGGCCTCACCAACGTCCTGTACCACTGCAACATGACATCCCGGAGTCAGGGGCAATGTTCCAATTACAGTAATCCCTTGTTAAGATTTCTACAGGAAACGGAGCCTTTCCAACAATCATTTTCTTGTCTGTAAAATCTAACTGAAAGGCAAACACAGGAAACAATAATTTGACAGAAAAAAGACATTAGAACAATCAAAGACAGTTTGGAATATACCTTTAGTAAAAAGTGTCACAACTGAAAATGCTGCAGATAAAGTGACATATATAGCTTTGCTCTAAAAATATTGTTGATCTTTCATTCTAAACCCTTCCAGATTTAGACTGCATTTTACACAGTGTTCCACAGATGGAACAGCATTAAGATTGAAGGCAGATTCAGCCAAAATGTGTTTATACAAGAGGATATCCACTGTTGAATTAGTGGATGACCTTGTATTATAATGTGATGCTCAAAATCCCCAAGATAGCCTGACCGACAAAATGAAAAAGAGCAGCATTTATAGAATGCTGAAGGAGTGGATTTTCAAACAGGAGTGGGGGAGTTTTCAAGGTGACGGCTGATAAATTCTCCTCCAGTCACTAATACTACCAGGAAATGTCAATGAGACTAGAGAACGGAATTTCACATTTTAGCCACTGAAGGAAAATAGATTCCACTAGGGATTTTGATATATCATAAAAGATCGAAACAAAGCAAATAGAGAACTTGCCCTCTTTACTTTAAAGGATAGTATTCCCTGTATTTGGATACGGAAAATTACAAAATTGCAAGGCTGAGGTTAGAAAACAAGCAAGTGGAACTAATTGGATGGCACTTACAAATACAGCATAACAAGCTAAATAGCAATTTTCTGTGGTCTATGATTCTATAATTTGACAATTCTATATTTTTTCTTTTTGTGAAAACATGTTTTGACTGAATCAGCCTTTACTATTTATGCAGTCTGCAGAGCCGCGTGTAAAAAGCTATTTAATCCAGGAAGTGTTTAGGAAGGAAAAGCAGCAATTGTTTCAGAGCCAAGTTAGCAAAATTTTAGATTTTAATTTTACATTGAATTCACAACACAAAGAAAGGCTGTTTGAACTCGCAAACAAGCCTCCTCTTCACCTGAACTTATCTAGCTATCATTCTTTTTCTTTATCTATTATTTACATATTTAGCATCCCCTTTAAAGCATCAAGTCTTTCAGTTATATAGCTGACCTCCTTATGAAATGTGGTGCATCAGAATATATATTGATAATTACCAAAACAAAAAAAGACTCTGAACATTGTACGTTTTATTCAATTCCTGTCTACACAATTCCTTTCCAAAAGCTAAAAACAGGCACTTAATCACATTCCAAATACTGGATGATAAACTTTGATGACCATATGTGTTGTGTAAGGATGCAAGAGTTTAAAAAGTTTGATGCTAAGGAGTGACTTAATTACCACCCATTATGAGAATGTCAAATGTTCTTGGTGGGAGAACAGCTTAGGATCTCAAAAGGAGAATTTTTACCATTTGGGTCTTCCTCATAGTCGCTGTAAAAATGTCTATCATATTAACGGAACTTGTAAGGTCAAAGTAAAATTACCATACTCTAGAGCTGCTCTCTCATTAGGGAGAGATGGCTGCTGGTGGTTTAACCTGAGGGTCACCACATCTGAGGTGAGGGGGGAGTTTAAGCGGTGTCCTTCATGGTAACCTCAGCCAGCGTAGGTATGAACCCATGCTATTAACATCCTTTTACATTGTAAAATCAGCCGTCTAGACAATTGAGCTAACCAACCCATAATGTAACTCATGTACAGTTTTTGTCATGAAATAAACTACCTCAAGCTTTAAAAAAGGCTTTCTCCTTATTAGACAACCACGTAGCTTATTCTGTCAAACCATTCACAGCACACCTTATAGATCCCTACCCTGGAAGAGGATGATAGCAGCAAACCTACCTTATTATAAATAACAGTACAGAGAGCTCATGGAACGTGATGGACAGTGGTATAGACTGTTCCTAAAACAATATGCCTGTCTGCAGTTTTACAATACCACAGGCAGATATTGGAATGTTTCTCTGGGGTTCTACAATTAGAGATAGGCACAAATGTTGACATTGCCAGCAATATCCAAATGTCAGGAGTAAATAAAAGTGAATATTAATATCAGGTGTAATTTGTCGGCTGCTACCAGAAAGTGATCAATAAATTTGTTGGATTGTAGCAATGTCATTGAGGGAAAGGAATCTGTCATCCCAAATAATGTGACTGCTAATGCTCATAAGAGCAAACAATAAATATTGTCTTGCCAGTGCCATCCACATCTCAAGGACAAATTTAAAAACTGGACCAGTTTTCAGTTTTCTCTGTTTTTGTCATTTAGAGACTCACAGAGAAAGAGTCCATTCCCTTTACTCCCAGTGGGCAGTCTGAAAATGTATCGCTGTGCGATTCAGATTGCCCACAACCACTGTTTTTACTCATTATGTTTTTCCCTTCAAACATATTTAAGTACTATTTTTAACATCACTTCAAATTAAACTGCAGTTTTTGACATAATTCAGTTTTAAAATTGTTGGAGGACAAGGCGTGCCATGGATTTGTGCACAGGTCAGCTGTGCTGACTGCTATCACCTGTCTCATCGCTAAAGCAATACACTCACTGGCCATTTTATTTTCAAGCGAACAGGTGCTGCATTTGGGAATGGAAATCAGGGCAGGACGTACATGCTTTGTGGTAAGGTCCTGTGCAATGCTGCTGAACAAAGAAAGCTTGGAGTGCAGATTGATAGCTCCTTGAAAGTAGAGTCACAGGTGGACAGTAAAGTGAAGAAGGCATTTGGTATGCTAGGAGTTGGGAGGTTATTTTGCAGCTGTGCAGGATGTTGGTTCAGCCACTTTTGGAACACTGCGAGCAACTTTGGTCTCCTGTCCCAAGGATTCAGCAGACCACATTTAAAGAAAGTGCCAAGGTAAGGCTGAACTCTTAAATGGCAACATCCTTTTCCATTGAAGGCAAAGCTGAGCTACTCACAACTGTAGCATAAAGTTGATGCTGAAATTGAAGATGTAAGAGTATAGACAACCTCCCGATGAAAGCTAGAACTCAGAAAGCAGAGATGTTGGTATTCCTCTTAAAGTCTTTAAGGAGATGGGGGTTGATATGCATTTTGCCTCTGGAAGGGCATTTAACTTCCTGCAGCAACGCTTGTGCTATCCCTGATATCATAAGAAACTTGACACGGGTATCATAGTATTCAAGAATTCAGCAGGCAGTTATTACAGCTAGATAGAACATAGAACATAGAACTGTACAGCAGAGTACAGGCTCTTCGGCCCACGATATTGTGCCGAACTTTTACCATAAACCTAAGGTCTATCTAACCTCCACCCCTACCTTATACTATAGTCCATATGCCTATCTAATAGCCGCTTAAATGCCCCAATGAGGTCGACTCCACTACCCTCTCCGGCAATGCATTCCACAACGCTACCGCTCTCTGAGTGAAGAACCTACCTCTGATGTCTCCCCTATATCTACCTCCACTCACTTTAAAACTGTGCCCCCTCAAACACTAACGTGACATTCGCAGGAACATCAGTGTCTAGGCAAACTAAGTTAATACGTTACAAGGAAAAGCATCGAGCAGCATGCTTTTAGTATCATGCCATGCTTCAAGTGATCTGAGTGAAGATAGAATATGTGATCTTTCTCCCCTTCGGTCATATAACGATATCATAAGCATGCCTTCCAAAGATATACTGACAACTGACCACGATTCATGATGCAACAGAGGCCATTGTGTTATGCAAGCCAAAGGTTCATGTCTTCAGCTTGAATTACACGGTATGGAAAGAGGCCATTTCGCTCATCAAAACTGAGCTAGCTCTCTCAAAGAGCTAATCAACCTATCCTACCTCCTGTTCCTTTCCCATTCCCTGCATTTATATTTTTATTTCTTTTCAAAAGTTCGCTTGATTCCTTTTTTTAACTCGTTGTTTAATTTTCTCCCGCCAGCCTTTTAGTAGATCCATTCCAGACTATAACAAGTTACTGAGTTAAAAAAAAGTGTTCTCGCCTGTCCTTTAATTGTTGCCAACTATATATACCTGCACTGTTTGGTCACTGATCCTTCCTGTCAGTGGGAACAGTTTATCCTGATCTACTCTATCAAAATCCTTCTTAAAGAAACACCCACATTGATATTATGCCTTTCACAACTAATGGGTGCCTCAAGTGTTTGCCAGCCAATGAAGCACTTTTGGAAGTGTGAACACTGTAATAACATAGGAAATACAGCAATCAATTTGCACACAGTAAGCTCACACCAACAGGAATGTGATAATGACTACATAATGTATTTTTAAAATGTTGGTTTAAGTATAACTATGAGTCAAGGATAATTTTCTTGCTGTTATTCAAATTAGTCCCATGGGATCTTTGACATCTACTTGAGAAGGTAGACAGGGCCTTGGTTCGATCTATCCCATCTGTGCCCATCTGAAAGACTACACCTCCAACCATGCGGCACACCCTCAGTACTACACTGAGTTGCGGATTTGATTCTTGTGCTCAATTCTCTGGAACATAGCTTGAATCCAGAATCTTTTGCATCAGAAGAAAAAATGCTAAAACTGCGTCATGACTGATAGCTGAATAATCAGACAATTCTGAATAAGTTCCCCTTATAATCCTAGTGCTTTTAATGTCTTTACATTGTTTACTTATTGAGTTCTGAGATTGCTCCCAGGAATGGTAAATAACTTTTTTAGATCTTATAGGTAAAGACAGGCATTAGTTAATGTGAGCAAGTTACATGCCTAAGGGTACCTGTGGTGTAATGATTGTGTCCTTACTGGAAAGTAGGCATCTCAGGCTCAGGTCCCATCTGTATTGGAGGTGTGAAATGACATCTCTCCTGTGACAATATTGTGGCTTTAAGGGGTGTGTTTTGCCCTGGATTCTTTTAGAGAGAGATTAAGGGACAGGTGCCAAGGAGCCTCTGAGAAGATAAATGACTTGTGAGGCCTTGGGTTTTTTTTAAAAGGTTGGAACAATAGAAGCTGCCTGAGTGGGTGTGGTCAAGCGCCCACAGATCCAGGATTTTTAATTAGCTTGCAGTAGTTATTGATGGAGTCTCAGCACTGTTGGAAAGCAGTGAATCTCTCCTAGCTGCTGCAATCTCTTTCTCTGGGAAGCTGCTGCATGAATCTCTTCTTGCTGATAGGATTGCATGTGAAACAATCTGATTTCTGAATTTGGAGATAGTGGGAACTGCCAATGCTGGACAATCTGAGATAACAAGGTGTAGAGCTGGATGGACACAGCAGGCCAAGCAGCATCAGAGAAGCAGGAAAGCTGATGTTTCAGGTCTGGAACCTTCTTCTGAAGAAGGGTCTAGGCCCGAAACGTCAGCCTTCCTGCTCCTCTGATGCTGCTTGGCCTGCTGTGTTCATCCAGCTCTACACCTTGTTATCTCTGTTTTCTGAATTTGCCTTTTTGCCACAGATATGTATATAGGATGTTACGTTATTAGAACAGTTACCATTTAGTAGTAAAATAATCTGTTATTCTGTTAAGTTTTCCAATAGAGTTGTTATTCCACGTTCTTCTTTCTTTTGTTGTATTTTAGCTATAGTGTTTCCATAAATTGTGCTTTATTTTCAAAAGTCGAGTAGTTTGACCAAACAATTGCATCTGAAACACAGACCCTCATATTTATCTTTAAAACAAGGAAAGGACATAGTCTAGGCTACCTTTTTAATATATTTTGGGGGGTGTCTGATCTGGTCCATAACAAATCAAACAGGTTAATTGGGGAAAATGTCCAAAAGGTTAATAAAAATCAAAAGTGTTGGGAGCAGCTTTAGCAATATCAATGGAGAGCAGGTTAACATTTGTCATCGGTAACTCTTTGGAAAAGACTTTTAATATCTTGCGTCATTAAAATCTCAAGAAGAATACAAAACATTGGACTGTGCTATCATTAGGGATATATCTAAGTTGGTATGCTACTTCTAATTCATTTCCAAACACTGAAAGACTGGTATGTGTACATCCCAAATCACAGTGCAGACACTGTGATAGAATCGAACAGGCAACAGTACACCACTGGGCTCTGACATATCACAACAGTAGCTTGTGTTGACACCTTTATGACAAAAATCTTTTGTGGAAAACAACAACTAAAGTGCAATCTTGTGTTGACAACAATATCTTTATTAATAGTCTGAATCCAGAGAAGAGACAAGTCAGTGAGTTGAAATATATAAATTCATACTGAACAATATTGAAGCATCAGCCGCCGTTTTAGAAATAAGCATGAGGCATTAGCTAGACTAAATAAACCAATGGAATTTAATTACCTTTCACTGAACCAAAAATTATATCTATCCACCACCCCTTGACATTCAAGGGTGTTATTGAATCTCCCACTATTATTATCCTGGGTGTTATTATTGACCAGAACCTCAATTGGACTCACCACATAAACACTGTGGCTACAGAGATGGTCAGAAGCTAGGAATACTGCAGTGAGTAACTCACCTCCTGACTCCCCAAAGCCTTTCCACCATCTACGAGGCACAAGTCAGGAATGTGATGGAACACTCCCCACTTGCCTGGATGAGTGCAGCCCAAACAACACTCAAGAAGCTTGACACCATCCAGGACAAAGCAGCCCGCTTGATTGGCACCACATCCACAAGCAACCACTCCCTCCACCACCGACGCTCAGTAGCAGCAGTGTGTGCTATCTACAAGATGCACTGCAGAAATTCACCAAAGATCCTCAGAGAGCACCTTCCAAACCCACGAGCACTTCCATCTAGAAGGAGAAGGGCAGCAGACATATGGGAACAACACCATCTTCAAGTTCCCCTCCAAGCCACTCACCATCCTGACTTGGAATTATATCACCGTCCCTTCACTGTCGCTGGGTGAAAATCCTGGAATTCCCTCCCTAAGGGCATTGTTGGTCAACCCAGAGCAGAAGGTAGCTCACCACCAGCTTCTCAAGGGGCAACTAGGGATGGGCAATAAATGCTGGCCCAGCCAACAATGCCCACATCCCACAAAAATGAATACAAAAAGAAATAGTTGCCATGTATGAGACACTCTGGGGATCATTTCCACATGTAGATATAAATGGTTATCGACCATCTTACCAGGCAACAAAGGCATCTCTTGTCTGACACAGCATGGAGAGGGTTTTGCTTGTACGGCCTGGAATGACAACAGCTCAGTTTCAAATCCTTCCAGGCAAGGGGAGACAGTCAGGACACTATTCGTGCATGGGCCAAAAGGTGCTTAAGAGATGAGGATGTGCCTTTCTTTAATGATCTTCCATTCCTGGGAGGAAATTGTTCTCTTCTGTATGTTAGACCCTAGATACATTGAAGCAGAAGGTTTGAAACTACTTTTAGTTCCAGTAAGACCGTAAAATGTGGGGACAAAAGTAGATCTTCCAGCCCATCAAGTCTGCTCTGCCATTCAATGAGATCATGGTTTATCTGATAATCCACAACTCCACTTTCCTCCTTTTGATTTCCTTCCTTATTAAAAATTAGTCTATCTCAGCCTTGAATATACCCAACCATCCAGCCTCAACAGCCCTCTGGGATAAAGAATTACACAGATTTAATAAACTCTGAGAAAAAAAAAGTCCTCCTCATCTCTGTTTTAAGTGATCTGTTACTCTGAGATTATGCCTTCCGGTCCTAGACTCTTCTACAAGGGGAAAACATCCTCTTCACATCTACCCTATTAACTTCCTCAGAATCTTGTATCTTTCAAAAAGGTCGCTTCTCATTCTTCTAAACTCCAATGAGTACAGGCCCAACCTACTTAGCCTCTCCTCATGAAGCAGTCCTTCCATATCTGGTATCAGCTACAGAACCTTTTCTGATTGCCTCCAATGCCAACATATCTTTCCTTAGATAATGGAGCCAAAAGTGCTCACTGTATTCCAGAACTCAGCATGAGCAAAAATACAGGAATCCCAAAACATAAGGGGGATGTGGCTGGGTTTGAGATCAGATAGGACAGCAAGCAACCATTACATCCATAATTCCTTGACCATCCTGCAGGCAAATGCTCAGGTCTCACTCACAGACTATGAAAACAGGAAGCTCACTGACCAAAATTCCTTGCTACCAAAAGCAAATTGTTCATCATTCATTCACTGCTGGATGTGGGATTTATTTCATATATTGCAACACAACAGCAGAAGTTCAACATATGTGAAGTGACTTCTGATATTGTTTAAAGGCTCTGCTAAGGTGTGATATAAATGTGTGCCTTTGTGCTTTCCAACCTTGCAAGCCTGATTAGAATTGGTCACGTTTTGATGGAAAATTTCAACCCTTTGCAATTTTGATTTGCAGTCACTTGTGACATCAAGACCAAGACGGACATAAGCAACGTTGGATCAGGCATCTTTCTAGCATTCTGTAAGCCTGTAAGACATACTCAATGAGGTCCAATTTGTAAATCATTATCAGCTTTCTGTAACACGTCACGATATCTTGCAATGTCTCATCATTCCACTATTGTCATTTATATATCTTGGAATTGGCAAGGAAAGACTGAAAGTGAAAACAAGATGCTTATTGCAGAAAGGATGGCGAACCAGAGGACAACAGTTCGAAGTGATTGCCTGAAGATGGAATGGTGACATCGAAAGTTAGCATCACTAATTTCTCGACCATCCCTAATTGCCCTTGAACTGATTGGCTTGCTGCACCACATCAGCGAGCAGCTAAAAGCCAAAGAAATTGATAGTTAGGATCAGGAAGGCACTGGCAGAGAGGGGGGAGGAGGCAGATCAGTTATTTTCTTGTGGGAATTAGATGGTTATCTGAAGAGAAAATAGTTGCAAAGTTCCAGGGAAGAAGCAGGAAATGCATTGAGCTGAGTTGCTCTTGTAGAGAGCTGTAGATGACCTCCTTCTATATTGCAATCATTCTATGATTCTATGCTAATATCTCTTCAAGTTGCTTTTCACATCAGCAGTTTTTCCCTTGATCGGTCCCTGTTGAGACTGCAGGCTGCCATAAGTAATATTCTTTCCCTCTGTTCCTTGTTAAAGGCTAGTGCCCTCTTCTGAAAATAGACATCAGTTTCATCAAAGTGACAGAGTTCTGTGGCACTCATTATTGTAGGTAGGACAGATGCTACCTACTCCTCAGCAGTTCTGCAGGCTATGTAATATTCTCACTTGTAAGAGCTATTCCAATTCTTCAATGTTTGAAGCCAGAGTTTGTAACAAAACTTTGCAACTGAGGGAACACATATATGCCTTCTAATGCACCTCGACGCTCAACCTCTTCTGCGCCTGTCTCTGAACAGCTTCCAAAGGCATTGGACCCATCTCCATTTGGCCCCAACACCCTGGGATGAAAAAAAAAGACAAACCCTTGTGAGGATCTCTCGTATCAAGAAATTTCTCAACTCAAGCTTCCTGCCCAATTGGCAAAACAAAACGCCAGCCCAAACGGATCATGTGTATGAGCCAGGGAATCTATGTTCCCTTGTGTGCGCACCATGTACAAGAAATTTCCTGTATGGACACCAGGAAGATGGGAGCAGGAGATTTGTCAAATGGAGTTTCTAAGCTGGCTGTTTGCCAGGGTGGCAAAGACCACTTTGCAGGTGGCAAGATCATTGAATGGCTTCACGTCAGCTTTAACATGGTCCAGCCTGCAATGTGATTTTTTTTTGACTCAGCAGGTTTGAAATTTGTCAAAAATTACCAGGTACAGAAAATACCCTGTCATTATTGTTCAGATGCTGTAGTTTTGGGACAAGGGTTAAGTGTGGTGGTTAAGTATTGGATATAACAATGTAAAGAGCAAGGCCACTTTTGACATCTGATTTGATGACTGGCCTAGCTAGCAGCCTGATACAATTCCTCACAAAACATTCCAAACAAAATTAGTGCAGGAGTTATATACAAGGGGGAGGCAATCGAAGGCAGAATGTTGGATATATGCCATCACTCAAGTCTTCAGAATGGTGTAAGTCTGTCATTCAGATCCAGTTTGTTTTCTATGTCAACTCACTGAAATGGGGCAAAGCAATCGGTTCAGCCTGGGGAGTGTCTCTCGACTTAATTGGAAGTGGAAAAGGAAATTGCTATCAAAGAGGTTGTCGCCTGTAAAATTGCTGTTGCAGATAACTTTAAATATCCAGACAATAGATTGTCTTTCGACAATGTCGCAAGTTCCCATTTTGTACAATGCCATGATTCCTAATGTGTGAAAGTTAAACAGAAAAACTCCAGGTTATGAAAGGTTCCAGTCTGGAGCACATTCTTAAGCCAATTTGTATTCAAGTCGGAACACTGTAAAAAATATCCACCTGTAAGTGCAACCGAATGTTTGCATATTAGATCCTAAAAATTAATAGCAATATGGGATCTTGTTCAAAAGTACGAGCATTCGTAAGTTGGACATTTGTAAATTGCGGAACCGCCTGTAACTTGAACACTAAATTGTATCAATTTGGATTTTTTTGTGTTCATTTGTGGGATGTGAGTGCCGTTGGCTGGGCCAATGTTTATTGTCCGTCTGTACTTTTCCTAAAAAAAATGGTGTTGAGCTGCCTTCTTGAACCAAGTTTTACACACAGTGTCTCATGTTGCTAGCTCCACATTACACACAGGGATGGTGTAAAACACTGAGAGTGATATCTTAAAAAAAATGAAATTGATCTCCGCCTTTGTCATAAGTTGACATTCACTGAGTATCCGAAAAAGGGGGCTTTATGAAATGTTGGGGACCAAAGACAAAAGAAAGAACTTGCATTTAAGTCTCAACTTTCAGGAGCTCAGGATGTCATAAGCTGCCCTAAAGCATATGAAATACTTGCCATGGGATCTAAAAGGACAAATTGTGTGGGCATCAGTTTAATTGGGAAATTGCACAAGCAACCCTTGAACAAGTGAATTGGATAGTGACTTCCTTTTCCACTTTTTTTTGAATAGTAACGCATTTGAACATTCAAGTTTAAATTACTATGTAAGCGCTGTCCCTTTTTTCCCAAGTGTTTTCAAGCCAAGGGAGGCTTTGAAAATTAAATACATAACACTGGAAAATTAAACTGTTTGCCTTGAAACGGGGAACAGAGGAGTCTGAATGCACTGGCAAGAGTATTGTGTATGAGTTGAATTAATTTCATTCTTTATGAATCAGTCTGATAATTATACAGCACTAAACAACATGTTGGTTTAATTCCACATTAGAACTACTGGGATCCGAATTGTTTGAGTGTAGATTCATGTAGACAAGAGCTCATTTGAAAACTCACCATTATTTCGGTAATTACCTGTTCATTGCTAAATTAACAATAATTTGTATTTCTATTGAGGACTGCTAAATTGAGTTAGGGTGAGCTCTGATCAATCTTATTGTTCTGATGTGCTGAGTAACCTGTCACAATGATAGTTCATGTTTCAGCACGTTGGCCTCAAGTTTGATAGCAGCTTATCTGGCTGAATAAACTCACATTTCATTCCCTGAATACAAAACAGTAGATCGTTTAATTGAGAAAGAGAAGGTTGTGCTCTTGTTATAGCATTCTTTATAATCTCAGGATATGCCAAGGCATTTTACAGCCACTGACTACATTTTATTTTGCATACCCAAGTTTAGTAATTATTGCAATGTCAAAAGTGCATCAGACAATTTGCTAACAACTATTGTCCGTACACAGCAATGTGCTGATGGCATGGTAATTGGCTTTGTGACAAAAGTGAAGTAATGCAGATGCTGGAAATCTGAAATAAAAACAGAGATCGCTGGAGAAACTCAACAGGTCTGGCAGCATCTGTGGAGAAAGTAACAGAGTTAACATTTCAAGTCCATTCAAGACTGTTCATCACTGAATTGGCCTTGTGATGATTAAAAGATAAATATTGACCATTATCCGAGATATCTCAAGTCTATCTTCAAACACCATACTCAAGAAGCTTGACACCATCCAGGACAAAGCAGCCAACTTGATTGGCACCATATCCACACACATTCACTCCCTTCATCACCAAAGCTCAGTTGCAGCAGTGTGTACTATTTACAAGATGCAGAAATTCACCAAAGATCCTTAGCACCTTTCAAAATCATGACCTCTTCCATCTAGAAGGAAAATGGCACCAGATATGTGGTAACACAAGCAAGTTCCCTTCCCAGGCACTCGCCATCCTAGCTTGGAAATATATTGCCATTCTTTCAATGTCACCGGGTCAAAGTACTGGAATTCCCTCCCAAACAGTATTGTGGGTCAACACACAGTATGTGCACCGCAGTGGTTTAAGAAGGCAGCTCACCACCACCTTCTGAAGGGCAATCAGGGACGGGCAATAAATGCCGGCCAGCCAGTGATGCCGATGTCCAATGAGTGAATATATACAAGTAGTGTGAGGGAATCATCTTCATCCAGCCAAGAGCACATATGGGCTCAGCTTAGCATCTCATGTGAAAGCCAGATTTTCTGATGGTGTGGCACTCTCACAGTGGTGTCACTAAAATGTCAGACTGGATTATATACACAAGTACCATGTGTGGGACTTAAACTCAAACCTCCACCCCCAATTTCTGACTCACTCCCAGGGCTACAAAAACTGAGCCATTCCTGACAGTGAAATGTTCAAGCTGTGTACCTTTCGATGGTCTGTGTTACACATTTATTTTTGTCATTCTTCTTCACGAATTATCAAGGTGGAGCCTCAGTACCTTTGTGACAGCAAACTGCAGCTGTAAATTGAGTGCCTGCCAGGGTAGGCTGTTTGTAAGAAGGTCCATTGATGAAATGGGAAAGCTGACTGGATAGGTGTCCTGATATCTGGATGAAAGAATGGGAGCCTGAGCCACAGATTTTTGCAGGAGTCCTTCTAGTTCTGACCCCTCAAAATTAAAATTACTTTTGGAATCTCTTCAGCCATGGCTTCTGTGTTGAAGATCTTAGTTCAGTCCAAAGGTGACAATGATGGACCCTCTGCACGGTTTGTTAGTTGGACAAGATAACTAATATGGTGTGATCAATTAAAGCACAACTGGTTACATACAAACATACGAATAAGGAACAAGAGTAGGCCAGTCGGCACTTTGAGCCTGTTCCACCATTCAACAAGATTGTGGCTGTCTGATTTTAAACTAACTCTACACTCCTGCATATCCCCAATAATCCTGTATCCCCTTGCCAAACAAGAATCTATGGTGGCTTAGTGGTTAGCACTGCTGCTTCACAACACTAGGGACTTCAGTCCAATTCTAGCCTTGGGTGACTGGCTGTGTGGAGTTTGCACATTCTTGCTGTGTCTGCCTGGGTCCCTTCTGTGTGCTCTGGTTTCCTCCCACAGTCCAAAGATGTGTGGGTTAGGTGGACTGGTCATACTGAAATTGTCTGTGATGCTCAGAGATGCGTAAGCTAGATCGAATAAGCATGGTAAATATGAGGATATAGTAGGTGTCTTGGTGGGGATACTCTTCGGAAGGTTGGTGTGGATGTGATGGGCCAAATGGTCTCTTTTACGTTGTCAGGGTTCTTTGATTTACCACTGCCTTAAAGGCATTTAAAGGTTTTGCATCCACTGCCTTTTGAGAAAAGGAATTCCAAAGACTCACTCCCCTTTGAGAGAGAAAAAAAACTTCATCTCTGTTTTAAATAGGCACACCTTTTTACACGATGATCCCCAGTTATACATTCACCCACAAGAGGAAACATCCTTTCAACGTTCAGCAGTCAAGTCCCCTCTGGATCTTATATAATTCAATTAAATCATCTCTGGTTTCTTCTAGATTCCGGAGGATACAGTTTTAGCCTGTCAGATAACAAGCACGAAGTACAAAGGGTGATTTTTTTTCTCCAATCTCTTGGAGAGGGCATAGGACCATAACACATAGAAGCAGAATTAGGCTATTCAGCTGACCGAGTCTGCTCTGTCATTCAATCATGATTGATATGCTTCTCAGCCCCATTCTCCGGCCTCCTCCCCATAGTCTTCGATCTCCTTAATAATCAAGAAGACTTCACCGGTTGATATGGGCCATTCCGTTGTTCCAACTACCCTGTCTCTATGTGGGATTCATCCATCATTGAGCAGTTGGTGACTGGAGCTCCTTAGATCCCTATAGGCACATTTCCTTTCCATTTCCCCTCTCACTCTTCGCATCTAACATGGCAACAACAACTGCAAGCATATGCACAGCACCTTTTAATATGTTACAACATGCGAACAAGCTTCACAGGGGAATTGCCAAAGAAAATTGGAGACTGCACACACTAATGACTGCACAGACCAATGACTTCAAGCTTTGTTCAGGAGCTTGGTTTCAAGGTCATAAAGGAGGAGAGAAAGGGCAGAGGTGGAGAGATTTAAACAGGGAGTTAGAATGAACTGCAGCAGGACAATTTTTGGTAGCAGTACAACACAGAAACAGAATTATGCATGTTCAAGGCGACTACAGGCAGATCTAAGCTGCACAAGTATTGGCATGTCAAAGAACGAAGAACAAAGAAAATTACAGTACAGAAAAAGGGCCTTCGGCCCTCCAAGCCTGCGACAATCCAGATCCTCTATCTAAACCTTTCGCCTATTTTCCAAGGATCTGTATCCCTCTGCTCCCTGCCCATTCATGTATCTGTCTAGATACATCTTAAATGACGTTATCGTGCCCGCCTCTACCACCTCCGCTGGCAACGCGTTGCAGGCACCCACTACCCTCTACGTAAAGAACTTTCCACGCAAATCTCCCTTAAACTTTTCCCCTCTCACCTTGAAATCATGACCCCTAGTAATTGAGTCTCCCACTCTGGGAAAAAGCTTCTTGCTATCCACCCTGTCTCTACCTCTCATGATTTTGTAGCCCTTAATCAGGTCCCTCCTCAACCTTCATCTTTATAATGTAAATAATCCTAATCTATTCAACCTCTCTTCATAGCTAGTGCCCTCCATACAAGGCAACATCCTGGTGAACCTCCTCTGCACCCTCTCCAAAGCATCCACATCCTTTTGGTAATGTGGCGACCAGAACTGTATGCAGTACATCAACTGTGCTCGAACCAAAGTCCTATACCATGTCAGAGATAGTAGGAACTGCAGATGCTGGAGAATCCGAGACAACAAGGTGCAAGGCTGGATGAACACAGCAGGCCAAGCAGCATCATAGGAGCAGAGAGGCTGACGTTTTGGGCCTAGACCCTTCATCAGAAAAGGGGGAGGGGAAGGGGGTTTTGAAATAAATAGGGAGAGTGGGAGGCGGATAGAAGAGGGATGGAGGAGAGGATAGGTGGAGAAGAAACAAACAGGTCGAAGAGGCGGGGATGGGGCCAGGAAAGGTGAGTGTAGGTAGGGAGTTAGGAAGGGGATAGGTCAGTCCAGGGAGGACGGACAGGTCAAGGGGGCGGGATGAGGGTCTAGGCCCGAAACGTCAGCCTCTCTGCTCCTATGATGCTGCTTGGCCTGCTGTGTTCATCCAGCCTTGCACCTTGTTGTCTCCTATACCATGTCCCCTGAGATGGCGGGAGCAGGGTGTTAAACCATTGGCTGCCATTTTAATAGCATCACCACCCCTTTTACTGCCAGGCAGCAGACCTGAAAATTTACCCCTGGGCCATTCAGGTAGGAACTGGCTGACGATTCACGAGACGAATTCCCTCTTTTGTAGTTTAAATTAGCAGCAACAGCGCAGAGAATCTTCAAAAAAGAAGCATGGAACACATGCTGACAAGTGCCAAAGGCTGAATATTCAAATCAGATCCTACACCAAGCAGCACTAATCCTTGGAGAGGTGACAGAAACTATGTCAGAAAAGACATTGTTCTTTTTTGAATCGGCCTTGCAGGCTGCATGTCAAAGCTGCTATTTAAGGAGCTCTTATGCATGTGGAGACTGTAACCTCAGCTCAAATTTCAATATAATTGTTCACCTTGTCATCGTATGTAAAAGCCTGCACAAGGTCATGGTGACCAAGAATGGCAGGACACGGAGAAACATTGTGATTATCTACATGTGAATTCTTTCCCTTATTTCCTTCCATAAACCAAGTGGCAGGCAGAAAGCGGCTCCCTTGGGTAGGAAGAGTAAGGGGAGGTAAAAGGTGTTCTATGCTTCCAATCTCTAATTTTACACATTCTACTCTGCGTAGGGGACAATGAGTCCATCTCCCCAATAGTGGCTCAATAGAAAAAGGGAAAATAGGAGCAGGAGTAGGCCATTCAGCCTGTTAGCCTGCTCTGCCATTCAATATAACCACGGCTGATCATCCAACTCAGTCCCCTATTTCCATTTTCCCTCTATACTCTTTGATCCCTTTAGTCCACAGACTCATCACTAGGTTAAGGAATTTCACCTCATCTGAGTCCTAAACAGTCCTGTATCCTTAAACTGTGACGCCTGGCTCTGGGCTCCTGGTTATCAGAAACATCCTTTCTCCATTTAGTCCGTCCAGTCCTGTTAGAATTTTATACATTTTCTCTAAGATCCCTCCTCATTCTTCTGAGCTCCAGTGAATATACTCCTGGCGGATCCAATCCCTCATCATATGTCAATCCTGCCATCCCAGAAGTTTAGTCAAGACATTCCAGACCTATGAGAATTGATGACAGAGCAAACACCAACATGGATGGAACAAATGGCCTGTTTCTATGCCATACAAGGGTGCAGAGGAGATTTACCAGGATGTTGCCTGGTATGGAGGGAAGGCCTTATGAGGAAAGGCTGAGGGACTTGAGCCTGTTTTCGTTAGAGAGAAGAAGGTTAAGAGGTGACTTAATAGAGACATACAAGATGATCAGAGGATTAGATAGGGTGGACAGCGAGAACCTTTTTCCTCGGATGGTGATGGCTAGCACGAGGGGACATAGCTTTAAATTGAGGGGTGATAGATATAGGACAGATGTCAGAGGTAGGTTCTTTACTCAGAGAGTAGTAAGGGCGTGGAATGCCCTGCCTGCAACAGTAGTAGACTCGCCAACTTTAAGGGCATTTAAATGGTCATTGGATAAACATATGGATGATAATGGAATAGTGTAGGTTAGATGGGCTTCAGATTGGTTTCACAGGTCGGCGCAACATTGAGGGCCGAAGGGCCTGTACTGCACTGTAATGTTCTATGTTCTATGTTCTATACATCTTATGTAAAGTACAGAATTGTTACAGCACTTGAAGGATGCCATTCAGACCATCGTGGCTGCATCATCGTAAGAAATAAATATACTTGACCTTCCCCTCACCAGTCTACTTGTCACTGATTTATCCATGATAGTATTGCAAGGAGCTACCACCCCACTGTCCTTGCAGAGATTAAGACTGGCTTTATACTAACAATAGCCTCCATTGTGATGTGTGGTATTGTCACTGTACTTAATAATTCACAACAGGTCAACCAGTTCAACATCAGCCAGGTATGAGATTCTGATGGACATTTTCACAGAAGATGTATGTTCCGCTACAAGCATTTAAAGCAGAGAGGAGGCATCTTTTGTCTCTTAGAGGATAGAGAGTCATTGGACTTCCTGAAAAGGCGTTGGAAGCAGGATCCATGAATATTTTAAGGCTGAGGTGGACTGATTTTCATTAAGCAAAGGGAATGAATGATTATTGGGGTAGGCAGAAATGCAGGTTTAAGGTTACAATCAGGTCAGCCATGATTTTATTGCATGGGGGAGCAGACTTGAGGGGCTGAATGGCCTACTCCTCTTGCTAATTCTTGTGCTTGTGTCTACAATTTGTAGCCTCATAATGCTCACCCCAATTAGCAAGGGATTGACCTGTGTTCAATAAAGAATGGAGAGGAGTATGCTAAGAGTAACACCAGGCTTATCTCGCAGTGAGGTCTGAACCTAGTGAAGCTACAACACAGGACTACATGCATGCTAAACATCAGAAACAGCAAGTAGTAGTTAGAAATGAGTGACCCCAGAACTGATGGACCAGATGAAATCTCTTGTAGGTGGACTGTGAGACAATTAATAGGAGGTGGAAGCTCCATTAAAGTCTCCAACTTCAATGATTGGAGAACCTAGTGCACAAGTAAGACCGTAAGATAGGATCATAGCTTTTCAGAACAGAACTAGGCTATTCAGCCCATTAATTCTTCTCTATATTCAATGAGTTCATGGCTAACCTGATAATCCTCAAGTTCACTTGCATGTCTTTTCCCTATAACCCTTAATAATTAAAAATCTGTCCATCTCAATATTGAATACACTTAATGACCCAGCCTTGATAGCTCCCTGTGGTAAAGAATTGCACAGATTCACTACTCTCTCAGAGAAAGAATCCTCTTCACTTTTTTTTTAGAATCCCTACAGTACGGAAACTGGCCTTTAGGCCCAACAAGTCTACACCAAACCTGAGAGCATCCCACCCAGACCCAGACCCAGACCCATCCCCCTGTAATCCACACATCCCTGAACACTTGGGCAATTTATCATGGCCAATCCACCTAGCCTGCACATCTTGGGACTGTGGGAGAAAACCCACACAGACACAGGGAGAACGTGTAAACTCCACACAGACAGTCGCCCGAGAGTGGAATTGAACCCGGGACCCTGTGAGGCAGCAGTGCTAACCACTGAGACACCGTGCTGCCCGCATTTCTTAATGGACAACGCCTTTACTCTGAGGTTAGGCTCTCTGGCCCTAGAGTCTTCCCCCAAGGAGAAACAACATCTCTGCATCAACCTGACAAACCCCATAAGAATCCTGTACATTTAAATAATTTTCCTCATTCTTCTAAATTCCAAGGTGTACAAGCCCAGTCTACTCAAACTGGACTGCCTCCAGCGCTAGCATTTGTTTCGTTAGAAAAGGAGATCAAAATTATTCACAGTATTCCAGCTGTGTTCCAACAAATGCCTTGTATCATTTTAAGATTCCATTCCATTCCCTTTGAAATAAAGGCCGACATTCCATTTTCTTTGGCTTTTCAAAGTGTATGCTGACATTAACAGTACAATGATAAATTCCAACTCTGCATGCTCACCTCCATTTTTTTGAAGAGACTGCGCTTGCAAAAGATAGAGTTGTCATTGTCTTGCCAGACAATAGGACTGCCCTCTCATTAGAGAGAGAAAAAGAACTTGTGGTGGTTTAATTTGAGAGCCACCATGCCTCAGAGGAAGGGAGAGGGTGAGAGGTATGGTAACTGCAGATGGCACAGGAACTGAATCTATCAAATTCGTGTCACTTTGTATTGCAAACCAGACACCCAGCTACCTGAGCTAAGCAAGTTACTGATGTATATGCATATACATGTGAAATATAAAGCCAATTTATAAAAATTATAACAATATTCTGTTTTGTTTAGCACTTTTTCTCATCTCTGATATACTTTTTCATTAATTTGTCTTACACTTTTAAGTGATTTTAATGTTTTTAACACATTTTTGATTTAATTCAGAGATCTCACTGCCCTGCACATGCTCATGAGTTTCAGCAGACACAGCCTTTCCCTATTTCCCACTGCGCCTGGATTCTAGCTTTGAGTGATTCGTGCATGAGTACCCCCAAAACCTATTTCACTGCAGATTTCTGCAGTCTGTCTCCATTTAGATAATATTCATCTCCTCTATTCTTTCTGCAAGTGCATAACCTCACATTTTTCCACATCATACTCCATCTGCCAAATTTATGCCCATTCACTTAACTTGTCTATATCCCTCTGTCGACTTTTTGTGTCATCCTCACTACGTGCCTTCCCACATACTTTTTTGTTATCTGATCATTTGGCTTTCATGATCCAAGTCATTAATACATGTTGTAAATAATTGTGGTTCCCCAGCAGTGATCCTTAGGCATACTTTGGGCACAGGTTGCTATCCTGAAAATGCACGTTTTATCCAAAACCTTTGTCATATATTTGTTCATCCTCTATCCAGACTAAGTTAGTACCCCACCACCATGGACACTTATATTATTCAACAGCCTTATGATAGATAGCTTATGCCTTTTGGAAATCCAAATTATTACATTTCTTGCTTCCTCTTCATTTATCCTCTTTGTTGCCTCTTCAATAAACTGCAATAAATCTGTCAGGCATGATTTCCCCTTCACAAGGAGGGTGGCACAGTGACTCAGTGGTTAGCACTGCTGCCTCACAGTGCCAGCGACCTGGGTTTGCTTCCATCCTCGGGCAACTGCACGGAGTTTGCACATTGACCCCACATTTGCGTAGGTTTCTTCCCACAGTCCAAAGATGTTCAGGTAAGGTGGGTTGGCCATGCTAAATTGCCCATAGTATCTGTGGATGTGCAAGCCGGATGAATTAACCATGGGGGATGCAGGGTTACAGGAATGGTGTTGGTTCTGGGTCGGATGGTCTTCAGAGAGTCAGTATGGACTTGATGTGCTGAATGTCCTGCTTCCACATTGTAGGGATTCTATGCTATGAAGCCATACTGACTCTGCTTAATCTTATTATGTATTTCTAAATGCTTTGTTATTACCTCCTCTATAATAAAGTCTAACATTTTCCTACCAACAAATGTAGGCGCAAAAGGCAAGCCTGAAACATTCATAACTATCTTCAGCAAGAAATGCCAAGTGGGTAATCCATTGCAGCCTCCTCCTGAGCTATTCACTTTTATTGCCAATCTTCAACCAATTTAATTCACTTTGGGTTGTAGTAAGAAACTTGTGAGTGCTCTGGAGACTGTAAAGGCGATGAGGCTCAACAACATCCTGCTTGCAATGCTAATGGTTTGTGCTCCAGAACTAGCTGTGACTCTAGCCAAGTTCCTCCAGTTCAGTTACAACATTGGCAGCTGCTGAACAACATGAAAAATGACCCAGCTACGCAATCCGAGAAATTCTCTCCCTGTCAGCCTACTGTCAATTAGCTTTAAAGAGATGGAAGATCACTTGATAACTCACCAGTCACGTCACTGTTGCTCAGTTTGGGTTCAGCAAGGACCTTTGAGCTTGGACTTTTTTTTAATTTTTTACTGGATTGTGGGCATCTTCGGCTAAGCCAGCGTTTGTTGCCTATCAATTTCCCTTGAGAAGGTGGTGAGGAGCCATCTCCTTGATCTGTTGCAATCCATGTGGTGATGGGGCATGATCAAGGCAGTTACGGAACAAGTTCCAAGATTTTGACCCAGTGAGTGTGAAAGAACAGTGATATAGTTCCAAGTCAGGATGGTGTGCTCCTTGGAGGGGGTCTTATTGATGGTGGTTTTGCCATACATCTGCTGTCTTGTCCTTTCAGGTGGTAGAGGTCACGGGTTTAGAATCATAGAATCCCGACAGTGTGGAAACGGACCCTTCGGCCCAACAAGTCCACACCGATTCTCAGAGCACCCACCCACCCAAACCAATCCCCCTATAACCCACCTAATCTATACATCCCTGAACACTACGGGAAATTTAGCATGGCCAATCCACCAGCCTGCACATCTTTGGAGTGTAGGAGGAAACTGGAGCACCCAGAGGAAACCCATGCAGACATGGTGAGAACATGCAAACTCCACACAAGGGTGGAATTGAACCTGGGTCCCTGGCGCTGTGAGGCAGCAGTGCTAACCACTGTGCCACTGTGCCCCCACAAAGTTTGGAAGTTGTTGTTGAAGGGGTTTCAGTAAGTTATCTGCTGCATCTTGTGGATGGTACACACTGTTAGAGGGAATATATGTCTAATATACTACACATGAGCACTTCAGCCCACTAGTACACACAGACCAGGGTTGAAACTCACTATGAACCCCTGCACTTGTGTATTCTGAGTAGGGTTAGAGAAGATCGGTATGTTTCTCACCCAGCTTGCTGTCTTTTCTCCAACCATGTTCACAGTCTATCATACTCACACAACATTACAGTTTAGTTTGTAGTGCATTTCTCCCTTTGAAGCTTCCTTGACACTTAAACCTGTGACATTCCAGGGTTCCTCTCCAGTCCTCCGCTGAACTGAAGTCCTCACATCACTGTATCTCCTTTTTTAAAAAATAGATTTTGTAATAAAAAGTTTGATATGTCCACAGGGCGAAATGATTCATGACAATGACAATTGCAAAAATCTCATGACACCAGGTTATAGTTCAATAGGTTTATTTGAAAACGCAACCTTTTGGAGTCTCGGTTCTTCTTCAGGTGTCAGTGAGAGAGGTTGAATCAGGCACAGAATTTATAAGCAAAAGATCAGAGTCATAGAACTGATGTGAATGTATTGAACAAACCTAAGAGAGCTGTTAAATTTTTAATCAGTTAGAAAGGAGATGTTTCAATTGATTAATATGCAAATCCCAGAATTCCTTTCATCACTGCCCCGAGATAACTAAAAGTTTTATAAGTATACCAGAGGTAACATCTCAGGTCAGACAATGCATTTTAGGTGTGCAGCCTTGTTTTGAATCTGTCTGTGTTTGAACTTGGAGTCAGACTCATTTTATTTTCAAAGTAGGAATTTATAAAATGCCACATTGACTGTCTACAAGTTCTGTGCTTTTTGCAGATTCGTAATTGCAGATACATCCTATTTTGTTCAAAGAGCACACAATTTGTAGACAGTCAATGTGGCATTTTATAAATTCCTACTTTGAAAATAAAACGAGTCTGACTCCAAGGTAAAACACAGACAGATTCTAAACAAGGCCTCACAACTAAAATGTATTGTCTGACCTGAGATGTCACCTCTGGTATACTGAAAAAACCTTTAATTCTCTCAGGTCAGTGACTAGCAATGAATTCTGGAATTTGCATATTAAACAATTGAAACTTGAATCTCTTTTCTAACTGATTAAAGATTTAACAGCCATCGTAGGTTTATTCAACACATTTGCATCAGTTCGATGACCCTTTGATCTTTTGCTTATAAATTCTGTATCTGATGCTACCTCTCTCACTGACACCTGAAGAAGGACCGAGACTCCAAAAGCTTAAGTTTTCAAATAAACCCGTTGGACTATAACCTGGTGTGGTGGAGTTTTTGACCTTGTCCACCCCAGTCCAACACCAGCACAATTGCTTCAGATCCTCCATAAGGTACTGTAGCACATCTTTCTGTGTAATTTGTGGCAAAAACTATCTTCCAATTGGGAGATCTGAGTCATAGCTGTGATTGATGGAAGATTATCGGCTCAGCTCCAAGGATGGTTCCCTCAGCTTAACCATCTTCAGCTCTTTCATTAACAGTCTTCCCTTCATCACAAGGTGAAGTGTGGGGAGATTCACTGATTGTCATTCACTATATATGTATATATATATTCGTATATATCCCCTCTAGCAACAATTCATAGTACCCTTACCTTTATTGGTCAGTGCATTGAGTGTAGGAGTTGGGAGGGCATGTTGAGGCTGTACAGGACATTGGTGAGGCTACTTTTGGAATAATGCAATTCAATTCCAGTTGCCCAGCTATACAAAAGATGTTGTTGAATTTCAAAGGGTTCAGAAAAGATTTACAAGCATGTTGCCACGGCTGGGTTTGAGCTATAGGGAGAGGCTGAATAGGCTGGGGCTGAGTTCACTGGAGTGTCAGAGGCTGAGGGGTGACCTTATAGAGGTTTACAAAATCATGAGGGGCATGGATAGGGTGAATAGCCAAGGTCTTTTTCCCAGGGTCAGGGAATACCAAACTAGAGGGCATAGGTTTAAGGTGAGAGGGGATAGATGTAAAAGGGACCTAAGGGGTAACTTCTTCATCTAGATGGTGATGATGAATGGACCGAGCTGTCAGACGTGCAAGTCAGATGACCCAGACCAATGCAGGAAATCTAGATATGTTCTCCATAAAGCCGTCAGGGATGCCAAGATGCAGTACCAGACAAAGTTAGAGGGCCAAACCAACCAAACAGACTCCCGCCTTCTATGGAATAGCCTAACCAACATTACGGGATACAAAATGAAGCAGAACAAGGTAGCGGACAAAGACATGTCCCTCCCTGATGCGCTCAATGCTTTCTGTGCTCAGTTTGAGCAGAATGCCAGCAGTGCAGTGTCACCTGCTCTGATAGCCCTGGAAGTACCTGTGCCCACTGTCACCCCTGCAGACGTCAGGCCGGTCTTCCTGGGAGTCAACCCAAGGAAAGTGATGGGCCCGGACCGAGTCCCCGGTCAAGCACTCAGATCCTGTGCCGGCCAATTGGCAGAGGTAATTCACTGACATCTTCAACCTCTCCCTCCTACAAGCCAAAGTCCCCACCTGCTTCAACAAGACCGCCATCATCCCTGTACCTAAGAAAGCACATGCAGTGTGCCTTAATGACTACGGCCCAGTGGCTCTGACCTCCATTATCATGAAGTGCTTTGAGAGGCTGGTCATGGCCCACATCAACTCCAGTCTCCCAGACTGCCTTTGATCTCCTACTGTTTGCCTAGTGACACAACAACATGTCCACAGCAAATGCCATATCCCTAGCCCTGCACTCATCCCTGGAATATTTGGACAACAGGGACACCTATGTCAGGCTCCTGCTCATCGACTGCAGCTCCACCTTCAACACCATTATCCCCTCCCGACTGATCTCAAAACTGTGTGACCTAGGCCTCGGTTCCGCCCTCTGCAACTGGATCCTCAGCTTTCTGACCCATAGGCCTCAATCAGTGAGAATAGGTAACTGCACCTCCTCCACAATAACACTCAACACTGGAGCCCCCCCAAGGATATGTCCTCAGCTCCCTACTGTATTCCCTGTACACCTACCACTGTGCTGCCAAATTCCGAATGTACGCCATCTACAGGTTCGCTGATGACACCACCGTAGTAGGACGGATATTTAACAACGACAAGTCAAAATACAGAAGGGAGATAGAGGGCTTGGTGATGTGATGCAATGAGAACAACCCTTTGTCAACGTCAGCAAGACTAAAGAACTGATCGTTGACTTCAGAAAGAAAGGAGGAGAACACGCCCCCCCATCTACATCAATGGAACTGAGATTGAGAGAGTGGAGAGCGTCAAGTTCCTCGGAGTGATTTTCACTGATGACCTGTCCTGGACTTCCCACATAGACATGACAGTCAAGAAGGTACAATGATGCCCCTTCTTCCTCAGGCGGCTCAAGAAATTTGGCCTGTCCATAAGGCCCCTCACCAACTTCTACAGATGCACCGTTGAAAGCATACTGTCCGAGTGCATATCAGTGTGCTATGGCAACTGCTCTGCCCAGGACTGTAAGAAACTACACAGCCCTGATCACCACACAAGCCAAGCTTCCATCCATGGATTCTATTTACATGGCTCACTGCTGCAGAAAGACGGCTAACATCATCAAAGACCCATTGCATCCCAGTAATGAACTCCTACTACAGCCTCTTCCATCAGGCAGAAGATACAGAAGCCTGAACACATGCACCAGCAGGTTCAGGAACAGCTTCTTTCTGGCCGTTATTAAACTGATGAATGGACTTTCTAGCCTCAAATAATGTTGATCTTGCTCATGTTGATCTTGCCTAGCGCATGCCCTGTGCAATGTAATCTGTATGCCTCTATCTAAGTGTTTTTTTAGAACCTTTGATCTGTACATCCCTGCTTACTATGATCTGCCTGTGCTGGTCATTAACAAAGCTTTTCACTGTACTCTGGTGCACATGAAAATAAATCAATCAATAAATCAGAGAAAGTGGTGGAGGCTGGTACAACTGAAACGTTAATGTCCTTTAGGGAAGGAAATTGCCATCCTGACCTGGTCTGGCCTACATGTGACTCCAGACCCACAGCAATGTGGTTAACTCATAACTGCCCTCTGGGTAATTAGGGATGGACAATAAATGCTGTCTAGCTAGCAACGCCCTCATCCTGTGAATGAATAAAGAGAAAAAATGTAAAAGGCATCTGGATAGGTATATGAATAGGAAAGGTTTAGAGGGATATAGGCCAAATGTTGGCAAACCACACTGACTTAATTTAGGACATCTGGTCGGCATGGTCAAGTTGGGCCAAATGGTCTGTTTTCATGCTGTACAGCTCTATGGCTCTATAATGGTCATTCAGTCTTCAGTATTATTTTTAGCTCTTCAAATATGGAGAAGCCTCTAAACACATGGTGCAAGAGTTGGACACCTTTGGGTTTGGGCTCCAAGTAGCATTCCTGTTGTACAAGTGCCAAGCAGGAACAAACCCCAGCAAGAGAAGTATGTAACCATCCCTCATTGATATTCAACAGCATGTCCCTCACTGATTCTCCCAGTAAATATGCAAAATCCCTCACAACAATGAGGTTTCCACTTGGAAGGTCAAGTAAATGCAAAGACACATTGAAATTGCTGGAAGTCATCTTCATTTGTCAAGCAACCCTGATACATAATGCATGGTTTTAAAACTTAACCACGTTGCAAGACTGACAGGGAGATATGATGTATTTTTTCGGTAACTGATTTTCCCATTATATCCTCTCCTTATAGAAGAAACAATTCTCTTTTCTTTTCATTCAGACAGTTACTCAATTAGCTAAGGTCATTCTTGGGAAAGCAGTGGGTGACATTACAATCTCGGGGGTGATGTTGTATCCCATCTTGTGTGCTGCGAGCTGAAGAAACACAGTGTGCAAGTGACATACATAGAGACAAATATTCCTTGGGAACTTGGTGCTTTCATGCTGAGAAGATGAAGCATAAAAACACAAGGGTGTACTTGTCAATCTTTCAAATTCTAAGTGGGAGCTGGTTTTGGGGCTGAAGAATTGGTTCGCCTTGGTTGTAATCCAGTTTGTAACCCACACAGGATCAGAGCATAGATTCCTGACAATAACTAAGCTGGGCCAGGTCTCTTTTTGACTGGACACCACTGACTCTGTGGGTGATATCCATGCACTAAACCTAATATGTTATACCCATAAAACTGTTGTTTTAACATGGGGATCAACTAGTTTATTTTAAGTGGCTTACCAAGCCTGCTGAAATACTAAACAGAGTGGCATTGCTAAGTTCAATAATACCATTAGCCATGAATTCTCAATAACAACCACACTTCATTGGTTGTGAGGTGTATTGGGATGTCCTGAGTTTTTGAAAGGCACACTATCAATGCAAGTCTTCCTTTCAAGGTTTATTACATTTCATCCAATATTTTGAAGGAGTAAGGGTTCTAACTTATTTACCTGTGCCTGAATGCAGTGAAAATGCCTTCAAAGAAGTAATATTCCATGGAACATGTTATTATCTTCACAGCTTTTAACTGGTCACATTAGTAATATTGCATGTTTATTTATGTAATGAAGAAATTTGCATTGTACTCATTTAGTTTGCAACTCAACTTAATATCTTGAATCTTCAAGTGATTGATAATTGTTTTGATATGTAATGTAAGTCAAAACTAACATTTAATATGATTTTGTGTGGATGTCATTGCGCACTTTATACAATTTTCACAGCAACAATAACTTTCACAGCCCTTCACTGCAATAAACTATTCCAAGCTGTTTCACATGGGACAGCACAGATACAAGACTGTAGGAGAAAAGCTGGGAGATACGTTGTTGGGGAGGGATGAAATGAGGCAAATGAGGAAGGTCCAGAGACTAGGGGTGAGGTTTCCAAATGCCCGTTGGATCAGGATGCTTGCCCGTGTGTTTTCAATAGCACAGTCCTTGAGGTCATCTCAAGATCTCAAAGTCACTTTAAAATTGCCACAGAACCTACAGAAGAATGGGGAGAGAAAATTGTATATCACCAATTAATGGCCCATCGATGGGTCTGCGCAGTCAGCCAGGTAATTCCATAAAATCATGAATCTCTACAGTGCAGAAGCAGGCCATTCAGCCTACACCAACCTTCTGAAGTGCATCCCACCACACTACCATATCCCTGTAACTCCCACAGCTAATCCACCAGACTTGCACACCTCTGGACAATTTACCTGACCTGCACCTCTTTGGACTGAGAGAGGAAACTGGAGTACCCAGAGAAAATCCATGCAGACACGGGGAGAATGTGCAAACTCCACACAGACAGTCGCCTGAGGCTGGAATCAAACCCAGGTCCCTGGCGCTGTGAGGCTGTAGTGGTAACCACTGAGCTAGCATGCCACACATAATGTGTAAAGTTGGTTTCGTTGAAGATGGTGGCGAAGTGTTAATGTCACTGAACTAGTGGTCTAGGTTAATTCGCCGGGGACAAAGGTTCAAATCTCACTACAGTAGCTGGTGGAATTTAAATACAGTTAATGAAATCTTGAATTAGAAAGCTAGTCTCAATGATGTTAACCATGAAAAAGTCATCGACTGTCACGAAAACCCATCTAATCCTTAATGTCCTCGAAGTAGTAATATGCTATCCTTGTCTGGTCTGGCCTATATGTGACTCCAGACCCACATTTCACCTGCTCTCTGAAGTGACTGACCCTTCAAGGTCAGTCAGGGGTGGGCATCAAAGGTTTTTCTTGACAATGATGCCCACATCTCATGAATGAATGTAAAATGAAAACTCAAACACTTTGGTACACAGCTATCAGATCCAGTGAAAGACCAGAGCAGTTCAACATCTGATTGGGAAAATTAAATGTTCTTTGGGATACACGCTGCCATCATTCTCCATCCACAGCATGCGACCTCCTGGGAGAAGCAGAAGACCAAAGCAGAGTCAGTTGACCCAGAATCAGAAAACATTCTAGGAATTTCCTCTCTGGCCTCTCCTCTCCCCAGATCCCTTTGAGTCAGGGCAGAATGGCAGAGGGAAACCTCACTGAGTTTGAGCAGAATGTTTCAATCTATTCATTTGTTATCAAAGTCAGAAGTCACAGGACACCAGGTTATAATCCAACAGGTTTATTTAAAATCACAAGCTTTCATAGCACTGCTCCTTCGTTAGTTGAAGTACACCTGACTTCACCAGACAGAGGAGCACTCCGAAAGCTTGTGATTTTAAATAAACCTGGTGGACTATAACCCAGTGTCCTGTGACTTCTGACTTTGTCCACCCCAGTCCAACACCAGCACCTCCACATTATTTGTTAATCAAAGTATAGATTGATACAATCCAGCAGAAGGCTTTTGGCCTGATGAACCTGTACCAGCTCCTTGGAAGAGCCATCTAATTAGGCCTGATGCTTTAAATCTCGAGCGGAAATTGTAGCTGAATTTTCACTTTATTCTGCTGAAGTCATTGAGGTCAATAATATAATCTACTCCCAGCCAGATCAATTCGGCAGAGTACAGAGCATTAAAACTTGGATGCACTGTATGACTTAATATCTCATTGAATGGGTCTCTCGTGACATTTTTAAACTGCTTAAGATTTGCTAGTGATGCTGTTTGAAGTCTCCAACAGCGCGACTGCCTTAGAACTCTTCGCTCACCATCTATTCCAATGTCATTGAGCAGCTCCTGGTTGATAATCTTTCTGCATGAATCAATTTGCAATGCATATTACAAAGGCCGACAGGAATAGGCAAACCTTTCTCTTTGAAGGGAATCAGAAGTGAATGGTCTTGTGCTAGTGTGGAATTTTAGAACCAAGCATTTTGCCGCATAATCCTGCAGTGACAAGATAGCCTGTGTCATATCTCTGAGTGCTAGCAGCTACAGAGACATGGAAGTGGCAAGCTATTTCTAACAGGTTGAAAACCTGTCGTTGTGTTTAATTAGTCATCAGGTTTAACAAGATGAAAGTAATCTGATGTTCTGTTTCTCAGAGGAGGATATAAATGATGGCATAGCATCATAATGACATGCAGCTACAAGGCAAAGATTGAAACGGAAATAAAACCTTGAATTTGTAGAGTGACTGTCAGGATGTCCTAAGGCACTTTCTAGCCGCAGAATTACTTTGAAAGTGTGGACCCTGTTGTAACGTAGGAAAAGCAGCAGACAAGTTCTGCGCAGCAAGCTCCCACAAACAGTGATGTGATAACGACCGAGGGCATCAGTTTTTATTGATGTTGGTTGAGTGATGAATATTGTGGTGGATACTATAGGAAGCACTCTGCTCCTCTCTGAAACAAAATCCTAGAATCATTCGCATCCACCTGAGAAGGCAAATTTAACATCTCCTCTGTAATGTGACAACCGTCCTGCACTCCTGCAGAACTGGCAGTGTTAGAATAGATGTTGTGGTCAAGTCTCTGAGCTGCGTCTCAAGCTGCAGTGTCCTGGCTCAGAAACAAGGGCACATCCCACCGAATCACGGTTGACAGGAACTGTGAGTGCTAATAGAAAGACAGAACAACCATGCCATTTTATTTGCTTGTACAGTGTGTTACAGAGCAGTCCTGTACACTATGCTGATGAGAGTATGAGCTGTTTCTTTAAGGGTATTGTGCAAAATCAACTGAAACAACCTGAACTTTGTGCAAGTGGAATAGGAAGAAAAATAAAGGTATCAACATTGCCTAGCTGGCAACAGAGCAAAAAATACGCTGCAATTTTGTAAGGGCCTGATTAGAGATAGAACAGGTTAACACATCGGCTGACAACCCCTGATCAGAACTGCCTCAGTTGGTGGGAACTGTACACAAAACTGATTTGACACTAATGAGCTCCAAACTGACAGTGTCACTCATAGGGGCTTCAGACCCCTGGTGTGGGAATCAGTCAGAACTGCACAATGGTACATTAATGGGAGCACTGCTGAGGTTGCCCTTGAGGCGCAATGTTCGTTGCCCATAGGAACGTCTGTACATACTGAGACTTCTTTTATCAGACAGAATGGAGATAATAATTTCTTCATCAGTCATGTCTGGAGACCACACTGTTATAAGTGACTGGGAGCCATTTTACTCAATCTTCTATTCACTGCATTTTGCTACTGCAATTCATGGAGATTCTTGTAAATAGATACTGTTAGCTTTTCTCTTTGCTAAGTAAATGCTGTAAACTTTGCTAGAAGTTCCACTCTGCTTCTAAGTTAATGATTTAATATTGTGATCTCAGTAGATACATTGCACATCATTGGGGAAGAACAAGAGGGAATGTAACTCCGCAGCAAACCAGACCTCAGAGTATTTAGTCAATATTATTTGTATTTTTTGAGGGAGTAGCAGAAATACTAGATAGGGGTAATGTAGTGAATGTAATATATTTTCATTTTCAAAATGCTTTACTGAAAGATTTATGACTCAGATCACAGCGCCTGGAGTAGGGAACTGGTTAAAAAAAATGAACAGCCAACTGTCAAGAGAGAAAATAGGAAATAGAGGTTAAGGGCAGCTATTCAAACTGACAAAAGATGAAAAGTCGCATTCAATATTCACAATTTACATTAATTATTTAGATTCAAGAATCAATTGCACGAACTCTTAAGTTTACCAATGATATCCAACCATATCCAATGATATACAAAGGAGAATTATGATAGAATACAAGTAAGACTGAAATAAGCTTGCGGAACGGCTGTTTAATTTGAAAATGAACATCAGAAAATGTGAGATGGCAATATCAGTCAGAAGAACAAAGATGCTACTTACTGATTAGTAATAGGGAGATGAATGGGATAGAAAAGGGAAGCGATCTGGAGGCACAGATACATAAATCTCTAAAAGTAGCAATGTAGGTGAATATTGCCTTGAAGAAAAAAGCAAATCAAGAATTGGGTTTATTTATCACCAATCAGCAAGTGCAATATACATTGTCATTCCCTTTATGATTTGCTGTTCTTGCATTTCTATCCTGAAGAGTGTAAGACAGAAAATAACTTTGACAGCATGTTTTCAGCATTACATTGGTATAGGGTTAAAATTGATAAAATTGAAAGATAAAATTGAAAAGCAACGTACAGAACCTTGGTTATATCACACTTGGAGTATTCTATGTAGTTCTGGATGATGTTTAAACTGAGGCATTTGCTTAATAAGGAAAGACTGAACAGGCTGGACTCTACACTGCAAAGATGTAATTCGATAAATGTTTCTTAAATATTGCAAAAGGCTTCGAGAATGGGAAGAAACTTCCACTTGAAGAATGAAAGGCAATTGGGACGAAAATCTTTACCCAGTGAGTGCTGAAGCTGTGTAAGTCACTGCCACAGGGAGTTATTGAGGCAAATAATGCAGGTACATTGAAGGACAAGCTAGATAAACTTATGAAGGAGAAAGAAATCAAAGGATATGTTGATGGGATGAGATGAAAGGAATTTGTGAGGAATCATGTGGAGTACAAACATTACTATGGACCAGTCAAACCAAGAGGTCTGTTTCTGTGATTGATATAAGTTGATTCATGATTTCACCCTGACAATAGGAAACTATTCTGTTTCTCAATTCTTACTGAATACAAACACCATCAGATTTGTTTAGGCCAATCATTCACCCAGATGCTCTATGTTTAAAGTTCAAGGTTTATCAAAAGGAATGCAATTATGAAATCTCTTCCAGGCACCAAATATTCTGTTGTTGAATCCCCTCATCTAGACTTAGAAAGGATACCAGGCAGCATCAGAGGAGCAGGAAAGCTGGCATTTTGGGTCTGGACCCTTCTTCAGAAATGGGGGAGGGGAAGGGGACTCTGAAATAAATAGAGAGAGGGGGAGGTGATGGTAGAAGGTGGATAGAGGAGCAGATAGGTGGAGAGAAGACGGACAAGTCAAGGAGACAGGGATGAAGCCAGTAAAGGTGAATGTAGATAGGGAGTTGGGATGGGGGTTGGTCAGTGAGGAGGGAGGGGCGGGTAGGTGGGAGGGAAGACGGACAGGTCAAGGAGGCGGGGATGAGCTGGGCTGATTTTGGGATGCGGTCGGGGTTGGGGAGATTTTGAAGCTTGTGAAGTCCACATTGAGACCATTGGGCTGCAGAATTCCGAAGCGGAATATGAGGTGATGTTCCTCCAGCCTTCGGGTGGCATCGTTGTGGCACGGGAGGAGGCCCAGGATGGACATGTCGTCCAAGGAATGGGAGGGGGAGTTGACATGGTTCGCGACTGGGAGGTGTTGTCATTTGTCGTGAAAGACCTGTCCATCTTCTCTCCACCTATCTGCTCCTCTATCCACCTTCTACCATCGCCTCCCCCCTCTCTATTTATTTCAGAGCCCCCTTCCCCTCCCCCATTTCTGAAGAAGGGTCCAGACCCGAAACGTCAGCCTTCCTGCTCCTCTAATGCTGCCTGGCCTGCTGTGTTCATCCAGTTCTACACCTTGTTATCTCAGACTCCAGCATCAGCAGTTCCTACTATCTCTTAGAAAGGATACCAAGTGTTTTTAATGGTATTGTCAGGGATGAGGGACTTTAGTTCTGAGGAGAAGTTGCATTGGTTCAAATTGTTTTCTTTGGAACACAGGAGGTTGAGAAGTGACCCAGTAGAGACATTGAAGATGGACCAAGGGATTGAGGGGCAACAGAAAGAAGAAACTCCCAGTGGTGAATGGGCCAAGGAGCCAAGGTAAAGTCATTGGGAAAAAGATCTAGATAGATGATTATGAGACAAATGTTCAGATAGTTTTCAGGTTCTGGAACATTCTAACTAAAAGACTGGTAGAAGGAGGATGAGGGAAACTTGAAAATAAGGAAATTATAGGATCAAGGCTAAAGGATGGTTATGTAAGACACATCATGACAGCTCAGGACTGGTACAGGCTTAGCAAGCCATATGACCACAAGACAGAGGAGCAGAAATAGGCCATTCAGCCCATCAAGTCTGATCTATTATTCAAAAAGACCAAGTTCTATCTGATAATCCATAACTCCAGCTTCCTGACTTTCCCCATAACACTCGATTCCCTTACTGATTAAAAACTATCTCAGCCTTGCCTAAACTTAAAGACCAAGCCTCAACAGCCCTTTGTGGTAAAGAATTCCACAGATTCACTATCCTGATGGCAGCCCCCTGAACAGCATTGATGTTCAGAGGGATCTTGGGATACAAATCCATAGTTCCCTGAAAGTGGCTGCACAGGTAGATAGGGTGGTAAAGAAGGTGTATGGCATGCTTGCTTTTATTGGTCAGGGAACTGAGTACAAGAGTCAGGATGTCATATTGCAGCTTTACAAGACTTTGGGTTAGGCCACACTTAGAGTAGAGCATTCAAATCTGTTCGCCATATTACAGGAAGGATGTGGAGGCTTTGGAGAGGGTGCAGAAGAGGTTAACCAGGCTGCTGCCTGGATTAGAGGGTATGAACTATAAGGAGAGGCTGGACAAACTCGGTTGTTTTCTCTGGAGCAGCGAAGGTTGAGGGGAGACATTATACAAATCTATAAAATTGTGAGAGGCATAGATAGGGTTGATGGTCAGAATCTATTTCCCAGAGTTGAAATGTATAATACTAGGGGACATGAATTTACGATGAGAGGGAGAAAGTTCAAAGGAGATGTGAGGGGGGAGTCTTTTACACAGAGAGTGAAAGAAGTCTGGAATGCACTGCCAGGTGTTATGGTGAAGGCAGATATGATAGGGGCATTAAAGGGCTTTTAGATAAGCACATGAATATGCAAGGAATGGAGGGACAAGGGCCAAGGACAGGCAGAAGGCAGTCGTTTAATTTGGCATCATGTTCAGCGCAACATCATGGGCTGAAGGGCCCATTCCTGTGCTGTACTGTTCTATGTTCTATGTATCTTCTGAGAGAAGAAATTTCTCCTCATCTCTGTCTTAAATGTGTGACCCCTTACCGTGAGATTATGCCCTCTGCTCCAAGACCCTCCCACAATGGGAAACAACTTTTCTGCTTCTAACCTGTCAAGTCCCCTAAGAATCCTGTCTGTTTCCATAAGGTATCCTCTCATTCTTCTATATTCCAATGCATACACCTCCTTCTGAGTTGTAGGTTTGATTCTATGATTCTATTATAATTAAGACTCACTGTGAAGCACAGAAGCAAAAGAAAAGTGGGAAGATACACCACAACTGTGTGTTTAAAAAAAGCTCTTGAATGAGTAAATACCTGTGTACTACGTATTGCTTCAATGTTCAGAGACAAACTTAAGTTTCATTGCTTCAGGGCAATTAATGGTAAGTGGTTGTTAGAACAGAGAGGCAGCTATTGGAATGTAATGAATGATGTTGCACAGTCACACAGTTAATGCCATGGAAAGACCAAGCTCCATGACTGATGGAACTACTTATGGTTGATGAGTCCCCTTGAAAAGTGAAATGATATTTAAGTTTATACCCTCGATATTTTCAAACCAAGGAAGGAAAATGCAATGGAATCAGCCTTATGTTACCCAAAAGCAATTGCAAACAGCTAATGCTGGAACAACACAGCAACTCAGCAAGTATCTGTGGAAGGGAGAAACAGGAAGTAACATTGCAGTAACGTTCATCAAAACTGGAAGATAGAAACTTGACAGATTGGAAGAAAGTACAAAGCCACGAAAAGCGAAGGTCTTTTTCCCTAGGTTGGAGGCATTCAAAACTAGGGGGTACATTTTTAAGGTGAGAGGAAAAAGATTAAAAAGGACCTGAGGGACTACTTTTTCACTCAGAGGCTGGTTCATTAGTTATCGTTCTCTGTGGACAGTTTGGAAGGCACTATATAAATGCAAGCCCTTTAATGTTTTCACTTCCATATGCTTATAATAAGGGGTTTCCCAGAGTTGTCAGTTTTATGAGACTTATATTATGTTTTGGGGAGCTATTGGTCAGTTTTTGTGCAAATTATCTAGATTCCCACACATGTATGGGTTGTTTCGGACTTGTGTTCCATCCCAAACTGGAACTAAGCTGATGTCATCATTCACTTACAGCCAGCAGAAAGAGGAGGAGTAGGTGGAACAGGTTGTGACAGTGCCCAGAACAAAGGAGCGATAATGGTGGTAAAGGAGCGATTGAGATGTAAAATAAGCATAAATGTTAGTTATGGAAAGGAGAAAATGATCCTCTCTGCTGACATGTTGACACACTATGCTGGGAGGTGGTATAGAACATAGAACATAGAACATAGAACAGTACAGCACAGTACAGGCCCTATGGCCCACAATGTTGTGCCGACCTATTATCGTACCAACGACGTATTATCCTACTCATTGGAATGAATGCGATGGAGGCAGAAAACTGGGAAAGAATCTTTGCAGAAAACAGGATATGAGGATGTGCAGTCGAGCTAATTGTGGCAGGTGGTGGGTTAGTAGTGGATATTAGTGGACAGCCTATCCGCAGAAATGGAAACAATGCAGTTGGTCATAGCAAAAGTTTCAATTCTTTTAGCACAAGGCTATACCTCTCTCCAAAATGTAGTTAAATATTTTTGATATGAGCAGTGAGGAGGCAATTATAGAGGTTCTTTTAAGTCAAAGGAAAAGCAAATTTTATTAATTCATAAACCTGAGAAAAATAATAAAGACACACAGTCAAGCATGTATGCAGTCGTTTGAGCCTACACACATGCATGCGCATGTGTGCCACCCGTGTGTTCACACACGTGAACACACTCACACAAAGTTAAACAGGAATAGTACCAATACAAAGGAAAATGCAAGAATTTATGGTTTAAAGTCCTTAGGTTGTCTTTGAGGCATAAGGTTTTAACCTGAGGCTGATGTTAGTTGTGTGGTATCATTGATGCAGTTAGTCACAGCAAATGTTGTAGTTATAGAAAATTCTTGGTTCCTCGATGCTTTTTCTCTTTAGACTTTTTCTGTGGGAACCACGTACCAAATTCTTCAGAGAGAGAGAGATAGGGAGGGGGAGAGAACGGAGATAGCAGCTTCTCCTCAGCTATCTGCCCAAAGTGATCTCAGAACTCCCTAGAAATACTTTATTTCCAAGTGTTTTTCTGGGTGGGTCTGTCTGTGACAACCTGTGTGTCAATGTCGATTAAGAGATAGTAGGAACTGCCGATGCTGGAGAATCTGAGATTTCTGAAGAAGGGTCCAGACCCGAAATGTCAGCTTTCCTGCTCCTCTGATGCTGCTTGGCCTGCTGTGTTCATCCAGCTCTACACCTTGTTATCTCAGTGTGTTAATGTCCTTTTTTTCATATTTGTTAATGAATTCCTGAGACCGCAATAGGGTGAAAACTAGCTGTGGACCCACAATGCAGATCAATCCAGTTTTATAAAGAGATTTGATGGTCCATTGTCAGAAGTTCTCTGTTACCCTTTGACATAGATGACAGTTTGTGGGGGTGGGGCATGTGGAGGACTTGGGGGTAGTTTTCGTTCTATGCACAATAAATTTCCAATTTAAGTCTTTGCTCCAGCAATACCTGCAGTAGAAAGTCTTGTCCGTATGATACCTTCAACCATTGATTTTCATGTTCAGGTAAATACTCCTCAGACAGCCTTTTCCAGGTGTGGTCACCAGTCCCAGCCATTAAATAATATATTCCTGTGAGCTTGGATATTTTCAGGTCATGTGACTTTGGCAGCCATTTTAAACCATCTCGGTTCCTTTTTAACTGTTTTTCTCTCAACCCCAAAGACCAAAGCTTTTGAGCAAGTTGATAAGATTTTAAAGATTAATGTATGTGTTTTATCATTGTGACAGCATTACTAATGGTTTGGCTGCTTTGGGTTACATAATGAATATAGATGGTTCTTAAACAACAAGAGTTTTCACAACGTTGAACTAATTAGTATAGTATTTACACTCATCGTTGTATTTCGAGTACTACTTCTATTGAGCTAAGTTGACATTCCTCTTGCCCTGGGAACAGAAGCAACACACATAAATCAGGCTGTTTATTTATTGGAACAAGGCTGATATACCAATGTTTCTTTTTAACTGCAGTCTAACTGAAATATCAAAGTTGGAAGAATCTCCTGTGCTTTATTATTGCTGTACTGATTCAGAGATGACTTTCCAGTGAAAACATAACAGAAATAAAGTGAGGAGTATTTTATCATGTAGTTTGATGCTGCACGATGAGTTTGGGTTCAAGACAGACCAGACAAGCATTTGGTAAAGTCAAAGACTGTCTTCATGCATAGACTTCAAAGTAGACCTATTTACCATACATTAATACTAAAAACTGCTCTACATGGTAAAGACAGATACACCAGATTGGATTTACAAAATATTAGCAGAGAACTGTTGGGCAGAATAGCCTGTTTCTGTGTTTTATGTTCTAGGTAATCCTTTTTAAATGGTGTCATTGGAACATTGGGAATTGCCACACTTTGAAATTGTGGAGTAGTCTTTCTAAGGCAATGCATTCAGGTTGGACAGAATGTCACAGACATTCCAGGACTGGGCACACATCAGGTTTGAGCCTGTGGAATTATTTTCTTTTATGCTCTCATTAGCTGGAAGCAAATCCCACACCTATCTGCCTTTCGTAGGGACCACTCTCTCCGTGACTCCCTCGTCCGTTCCACAGTCCCCTGTAACCCCACCACCCCCGGCACCTTTCGTTGCATCTGCAGGAAGTGCTACACCTGACCCTACACCTCCCCCCTCACCTCCATCCAAGGCACAAAACACACCCTTCATATCAGACAGTGGTTTACCTGTACATCTGTCAATGTAGTCTACTGTATCCACTGCTCCCGATGTGGCCTTCTGTACATCGATGAGACCAGACATAGACTCGGAGACCATTTCGTAGAGCATCTGTACTCTGTACGCAACAAACGACAACACCTTCCAATTGCCAACAATTCTAACACCCCCTCCCACTCCCTGCGTGATATATCTATCCTGAGCCTCCTCCAGTGTCACTATGACACCACCCGCAAACTGGAGGAGCAGCACCTCATATTCTGCCTCAGGACCCTACAGCCTAAACTGTCCTAACATGGCCTAAACATGGAATTCACCAGTTTTAAAATCTCCCCACCCCCAGCTACATCCCATGTCCAACCCTCTCTCTCATTCCCGCCTCCTTGACCTGGCACAACCTGTCCATCTTCTCTCCCACCTATCCACCCCTCCCATCCCAGTACTCCCTACCTGCACTCAGCTATCACCATCCCACCTAATTTCCCCAGCCCCACCTCTCCTGTCTCTATTTATTTCCCAGCTCCCTTCTCCCTCCCCATTTCTGAAGAAAGGCCCTGACCGGAAACGTCAGCTTTCCTGCTCCTCTGATGCTGCCCGGCCTGCTGTGTTCCTCCAGCTCCACACTGTGTTATCTCTGACTCCAGCATCTGCACTTCTTGCTGTCTTTCAGTGTTTGGATTTGTGTTTTATCCACCAATTGTGATAAAAGTAGGCCTTTCCAATGCTACATGCAGAAAAAAATGAAATAAATGAGAAATATAAGCACCCAGTAGAACTGGGACCTTTGGGCTTCACCAGCCATAGGTTAGAGACCCCAGACTGAGGATGGACTATAAAGTAGGTGCCCTTGTTACACCAATATTCTGTCACTCCATAATCCATTAAACCCATAGAATTATTTTATCATTAAATTGAATTAAGCATAGACTAATGACTTAAAGGAGACCTATGACCCCTAAGTTATTAAGATTTTAAATTAATGTTCACTTATAATGTCTTCCTGCACCAATATGGCACTGATAGATTGAATGCCTGACCATTCAATTTGTCATACCTCTTGTTATTCGTTCTTTGCAACATGGCAGTAAGTGAACATCTGGTCCCCCTGCAATGGGAAGGATGTCATTAAACTTGAAAGGGTGCAGAAAAGATTTACAAGGATGTTGCCAGGTTGGAGGGTTTGAGTTATAGGTAGAGGCTGAATAGGCTGGGGCTATTTTCCCTGGAGCATCGGAGGCTGAGTGGTGAAATTATAGTGGCTTATAAAATCATGAGGAGCTTGGATGGGGTGAATAATTAAGGTCTTTTCCCCAGGGTGGGGGAGTCCAAAACTAGAGGGCATAGTTTTAAGGTGAGAGGTTTAAAAGGGACCTAAGGGGCAACTTTTTCATCCAGAGGGTGGTGCTTGTGTGGAAGGAGCTGCAAGAGGAAGTGGTGGAGGCTGGTACAATTACAAAGTTTAGAAGGCATCTGGATTGACATATGAATAGAAAGGGTTTAGACGGATCTGGGCCAAATGTTGGCAAGTAGGGCTAGATTAATTTAGGATATCTGGTCAGCATGGATGACTTGGACCGAAAGGTCTGTTTCCATGCTGTACAGCTCTATGACTATATGACTCCATGTGGGCAAGAAACCAGTGTGCCTGGGCTGGGCCACGCTGTCCTTTCAGTGTATAAAGGAAGAACATCTTTGAAGATCTAATTTTTGAATGTTGCATTAAATCCAATGGGATGGTGATTGTTTAGATAGTCTAATAGTGACTAGAATGTGTAGGCTTTCTGCAGACTACAATCCTTGCGTTCCAATTTTAAATTTTTCATGACCACAATCTTGGAAAAGGAGAGAGCTGGTGATTTTTAATGAAGAATCAATACACTTAGGTGATCTTCACAATCTAATGACATCCCAAAGCACCTTATGGCCAATGATGTCCTCCATGGATGGCTCATCATTGTGTAATGAAGCAGCAGACAACTTGCACAAGACAAGATTCCAGTGACAGCCGTGTAATAAACAGATAATTGATATTCAAGGAAGATAAATATTGGCAAGAACTCTCTTGCTTTTATAAAGCAAAATACTTTGGAGCCTGGAAGCTGAAATAAAAACAGGCAGTGCTGGAGAAAACTGACCAGGCCTGGCCATATCTGTAAATGGATAGAAACAGGGATAATGTTTTGAGTTCAATGTGACTTCTTCAGAAGATTGGTAATGGGATATGGGTGTTTGATGTGCTACAGGATATTTAACATCCAGATATTGGAGCTGAATTAGGCCATTCAGCCCATCAAGACTGCTCTGCCATTTGAGCATGGCTGCTATGTTTCTCAACTCCATTCTCCTACCTGCTCCCCCCGATTAATCAAGAACCTATCCAACTATGTCTTAAATCTACTCAAGGACTGTCCCCCACAGCAGTCTCACAGAATCCATACAGTGCAGATAGAGGCCTTTTGGCCCATTGACTTTGCACCAAACCTCCAATAAGCATCCCACCCTCTCCCTGTAACATCACATTTACCACAGTTATTCCACCTCGCCTGCACACTACAGGGCAATTTAGCATCACCAAGCCATCTTTGGACAGTGGAAGGAAATGGAGTACCCAGCAGAAACACATGCAGACACAAGGAGAATGTGCAAACTTCACACAGTCACCCAAGGCTGGAATTGAACCCATGTTCCAGGTGCTGTGAGGCTAACCACTTTGCCACAGTGCTGCCCAATGTGTTCTGCAGCAATGAATTTCACAGAGTTTCCACTGTCTGGCAGAAGAAATTTCTCCTCATCTCTGTTCTAAAGTTTATCCTTCACTCTGGGACCATGCCATCAGGTCCTAGTCTCTTCTACTAGTGGAAAAATTTTTCTCACATCCACTCTATCCATGTCTTTCAGTATTCTGCAAGTTTCAATCAGATCCCTCCTCATCCTTCTATACCTCATCAATTACAGACCCAGAGTCCTCACCTGCCCCTCATATGTCAATCCACATCAGAGGGCAGGACTTATACAATTAATCGTAGGGCCTTGGGTAATGTTGTAGAACAGAGAGACCTAAAGGTTCAGGTACATAATTCTTTGAAGTTTGCATCACGTACAGACAGTGTGGTTAAAAAGTCATTTAGCACGCTTGCCTTCATTGCTTAGTCTTTTGAGTACAAGAGTTGATTGATTTATTGATTGATTGTCAAGTGTACCTAAGTACAGTGTAAAGCTTTGTTTGCCAGCAGTACAGGCATATCATAGTAAGCAAGGATTTACAGATCAAAGGTTGTAAAAAAAACTTAGACAGAGGCATTCAGGTTACATTGCACAGGATGAGTGCTAGGCGAGATCAACATTAGCAAGATCTGCATTATTTGAGGCTTGACAGTCCATTCATCAGTCTGATAACGGCCAGGAAGAAGCTGTTCCTGAACCTGCTAGGGTCTGTGTTCTGTATCTTCTACCTGATGGAAGAGGTTGTAGGAGATCATTACCAGGTGTAATAAGTCTTTGATGATGTTTGCATCTTTCCGTGGCAACGAGCTGTGTAAATGGAGACCATAGAAGGAAGGTTGGCTTCCGTATGGGCTGTGCACACTACCTTCTGTAGTTTCTTACGATTTACAGAGCAGTTGCCATACCAGGCCTATATGCACCCAGACAGCATGCTTTCAATTGTGCACCTGTAGACACTTGGTGAGGATCCAATGAATATGCCAAATTTCCTGAACCTCCTGAGTAAGAAGAGGTGCCGTTCTTGACCATCGCATCTACATGGGAAGTCCATGACAGATTGTTGGTTATCGTCACTCTGAGGAACATGACACTCTCCACTCTCTCACCCTCAGTTCTGTTGATGTAGACGGGGGCATATTCTCCTCCCTTGTTTCTGAAGTCAGTGATCAGATCTTTAGTTTTGCCAACACTGAGACAGACATTGCTCTCATTGCACCACATCACCAAGCCCTCTATCTCCCTTCTGTATTTTGACTTGTCGTTGTTAGATATCTGTCTTACTTCGGTGGTGTCGTCAGCAAACTTGTAGATGGCGTACATTCGGAATTTGGCAACACAGTCATGGGTGTACAGGGAGTACAGTAGGGGCTTGAGGATGCATCTTTGGCGGGGGGGGGGGGAGGGGGGGGGGGGGGGGGGGGGCAGTTCCCAATGTTGAGTGTTATTGTGGAGGATGGGCAGTTTCTATTCTCACTGATTGTGGTCTGTGGTCAGAAAGCTGAGGATCCAGTTGCTGAGGGAAGAGCTGAGAACAAGATCTCAGAGTTTTGAGATCAGTCTGGAGGGGATAATGACGTTGAAGATGGAGCTGTAGTTGATGAGCAGGAGTCTGACATGGATGTGCTTGTTGTCAACATGTTCCAGGGATGAGTGCAGGGCTAGGAATGTGGCATCTGCTATGGACCTGTTACTTCGGTAAGCAAACTGTAGGGGAGTGAGACAGGCTGGGAGACTAGATTTGATGTGGGCCATGACCAGCCTCTTGATGCACTTCAAGATTATTGAGTTCAGAGCCACTGGACGGTAGACATTAGGGCACATTGCATGTGCTTCCTTAGGTACTGGGATGATGGTGGTCTTCTTAAAGCAGGTGGGGACATTGGCTCATAGGAAGGAGAGGTTGAAGATTTTGGTGAATACTTCCACCAGTTGGTCCGTACAGGATCTGAGTCCTCGACCAGGGACGCTGTTGGGAGTTTGTACATGACATTGGTGAGGCCTCTTCTGGAGTACTGTGTCCAGTTCCGGTCACCCAGTTATAGGAAGGATATTATTAAGCTGGAGAGGGTTCAGAAGAGATTTACCAGCATGTGCCGGGTATGGAAGGTTTGAGTTATAAAGAAAGGCTGGATAGGCTTGGGCTTTTTTCTCTGGAGCGTAGCAAGAGAGGCGTCTTATAGAAGTTTATAAAATAATGAGGGGTATAGATAAGGTTAATGGTAGCTATCTTTTCCGAGGATGGGGAATTTCAAGACCAAGCGGCACATTTTTAAGGAGAGGAGGGCGATTCAAAAAAAAACATGAAGGGCAAATTTTTTACACTTGATGGTGATTGGTGTCTGCAATGAACTTCCAGAGGAAGTGATGGATGTGGGTACAACTACAACGTTTAAAAGACATTTGGATATGTACATGAATAGGAAAGGTTTGGAGGGATATGGTCCAGGAGCAGGCAGGTGGGACTAGTTTAGTTTGGGATTATGTTTGGCATGGACTAGATGACCCGAAGGGTCTGCTTCCATGCTGTATGACTCTATGACTCCATAACTAAGTGATGCCTTTTTACATAGGACCACAGGGATAACACACCTACTTTTCATCAAAAAGTGCCATATGAAGCTGCATTTATCTGAACAGGTAACGCAAGGTGTCGTGTACTGTATTATCTGTGAGACAGTACCTTCAGTAATGCTGTGTCCCTTCTGTGTTGCACAGGAGTGTCAAGTTGAGTTATTATACTTTACTTTGTTTCAACAATGTACTTTATTCATAAGATATCTCTACATACATACACTGTCCCTAAATCAGCACAGCTCTTTGCAGTAACATATGAAGAAACAAAAAAAAAATTAGAGTTCGACGCTGTCCAGCAAACAAACCAAAGGCATTTCTTACTTGTAAAGGATTGTATTTACATGTTTTTGAGGCATCGGGAAGGTCCTATATTTGAATGGACCCCCATTTAACTTTGGCAGAAGGACCTTATTGGGTGGTCTTTCCCCACTGTGCCTTGGTGGCAGCTGCCCCAAACTTTAGTGCGACCCTCAGCACATAGGCCTGGACCTCGGAATGTGCACAGTCTACAACACTCAGTCAAGGTCAACTCCTTGCTCTGGATGACCAACAAATTTCAGGCAGACCAAAGAACGCCTTTCACCGGGTTGATGCTCTTCCTAGCACAGGTAGTTTTTGTCTTGCTGTGCGTCCCGGGAAACAGCCTGTACAGCACAGAATCCTGCATCATGGAGCTGATCAGGATGAACATCGACAAAAACTACTGCCAGAGTAGGACTTGAACCTGATACCTAATTGTTCAGAGACGAGAGTGTTACCAACTGTAATGCAGCTAATAATCAGTGGCACAGCACTGAAATTATAGGACTCCGTTGGTGATGTGATAACCCAGCGAATAATCACAAATTGGAGGATCAGTCATATAGTTCGTTATCTCAGCAAGTAAGAATACCATGTGTCAGACACACTGACCACTCCACTCACCCGTGTTTCCATTAAGCGAGGTTCCATACTAGAAGCAGAGTTACATCATTTCGACATTTTTCATTTCAGAAATTAACAAGTCTTCTGTTTGCAGGATTCTCCACATAAGGAGCACACGTAAGGCCGGAGGATTGTGGAAATTTTGGGAGATAGGACATCAGAGGAACAGTGATGCATGCAGAGGCTCCCAGGGTTAAACAAAATGATAAAACTGTGGGGATAGAGAATAATATCGCAAGTACGCACTCTCTTGATACGTGCTGTGCCAAATTAATCATTGCAGCACAAAACTATCAGAAGAGTAAAAGAGTTCTTAGTCCAGTCGAGAATTGACTTTTCATTAGATCCACCTTTGTTCCACGAATCAATTGCTAGGTTGGCACAAATATGCTAATGATGCTGCTTAATATTTAATCTATAAAACAGAGCAGAACTCATTATTTATTTTACTGCTGCTTCATGATTTCTTCAGAACTCTAGTTGTTTAAAAGGCACCCTCCCAATAGTTGGAGTGTGGGGACCAGAGGTGAAATTTCGTTTTTCTCTGTTATGCTTCACCTGACCCACCCACCATAAGTGAAGCAATGAGAAGACCCTCAGTTTTGATACTTAAAATGAATTCGCACCTACAGTCTCATCGTTTCTGTGCCAGATTTAACTTTAACTGAAGCTCTTTCATATGTTATTGAAGTCCATTCCACAAAGCCTACATTCCATATTTTTCCTGGTAATTATCCAATTTGCTCCTACATCATGTTATTCATTGTGCATCAATAAGATGCAAATGAATTTCATGTTGCAATAACTCTCAGAGTTTATTTTATTTTATTTTCTCTTTTGTTCTTAATCCTTAGGCTATACTTTATCCTCAGCTACGTTGCAATCACAACAGAAATGACAGCCAGAGCTCAGCAAGTGGCACTCTCTCAGTTCTGAGTCAGAAGGTTGTGAGTTCCAAGTCCCACTATCGAGATATGAGTGCAGAACTCGAGGCTGACACTCCACAGTGCCAAGGTAGTCTGTGTTCTGAAGACAGCACAGAAACACCATGTCTCCCCTCACAGGGGAAGAGATCCCACGGCACTCCTTTCAAGCAGTAGAGATGAGTTTCCCTGCTGTCCTCCCAGGCCAATACATATACCTCCACCAGCATCACAAAAATAGATTGTTAGGTTAAATCTCTGCTCACAGGAGCTTGCCATGCACAAATCGACCACTGTTTTTCCTACATTATGCCTGTTACAACATCTCAAAGGCGTGGAGTTGTTGGTTGGTTGGTCAAGCTGACTGGTTTTCATGTAAATGTTTCGTCTCCCTTCTAGGTGAACATCATCAGCCTCCATTGAAACTCTGTTGTTATGTCCCACGCTGAATTTATATAGTCTGGTCTATGATGGTGAGCAGTCTTGCTTCTGGTTTTGTAACATAGTGGTATGCAGGTGGGGTCTATTTCAACATGTTTGTTAATTGCATAGGTGGTTGAAATCGGTGGGATTCTCGTGCTTGTCTTTGTTTTGCTTGTTCTAGTACAGTAACTTTGTCCCAGTTAAACGGATATCCTTCTATGTTGGTGCGAGCAACTCTCCCTTGTTTCAATAAAGTCTGACATCGAAGGACATCAGTTTAACTGGGACAAAGTGACAGTACTAGGACAAGCAAAACAAAGACAAGCACAAGAATCCCTGGAGGCCTGGTTTTCAACCACCGATGCAATTAGCAAACATGTTGAAATAGACCCCATCTACATACCACTACGGTACAAAACCGGAAACAAGACTGGCCACCATCACACACCGGACCATATAAATTCAGAGTGGGACAGAACAACAGCGCTTCAACAGAGGCTACACAGCACTGACAATGTCACTGAGAAGGGAGACGAAACATTTACATGAAAACCAGTCAGCTCGGTAAAACAGCCAACAATTCCAACCGCAACCCGAGCTACAGATTTTCGTTAAAACATTAAATTTCAAAAGTGTTTCCATTAGTTGTAAACTGTAGCCCGAGGTTGTGAAAGGTGCTATATAAATCTAAATCTTTCTTTATTTCAGAATGTTGACAGTGACTTCCTCCTTACTGTGCTGTCAACTGTATTTTTCTTACTGAACTAACCTCACTTGAATCAAAATTGTGCTGGATACTGCCTTAATGTTTTATGGTCTTTGCAAAGCCCAACATGCATGTAATAGATTTCTGGATACTATCCAGGCTAAGAAGATAACTGGAGAAGTAACAGATACCAGGACTGTATTTTTTTGAACTTTAGATCGTAGACAGAAAAGACAACTAGGGCAGTTTAAGGCCTCAAGCTCTGATGTCCTGGAAAACATTGAAGTAGATTTTCACTCACTGCTTGGCCATATAGTCATTGTGTGGATCCGTTGCCAGTTAAATTAATCACTTTTACGTCAATTTTGAATTGGAAAGCAATCCCAGTGAGTAAGAACCTAAGGTGAGGGCCTGGTAAACAGCAACAATGACTAATGTAGTTACATTTTCCTCAAGAATGTTACTGTTTTGCGTTAAAGTATTAAAGAAACAACAGAAAATAATAATTAATTATCGATGAAAGGGTAAAGGAGTCCAGAACCAGAGGGCTTAGGTTTAAGTAGAGAGGGGAAAGATTTAAAAGGGACCTGAGAGGCAACTTTTTCATGCAGAGGAATGAGCTGCCAGAGGAAGTGATAAAGGCAACTGCAATCAGAACATTTAAAAAACATTTGGACAGGTACACGGAAAGGAAAGGTTTAGAGGGATATGGGACAAACACAGGTAAATGGGACTAGTTCAGTTTAGGAGACCTGATCAGCATGAATGTGTTAGGCAGAAGGGCCTGTTTCCAAGTTGCATGACTATGACTCTATGATGTGACCAAAGTAACAAGAGTAGACAATTCAATCTGCTTCTCTATTTTGTTAAATCAAGAGACCTATATCTTAACTCCCCTGATTCCTTTGTGCACTTACCTAAAGAAGTTGTAACAATCTCATTTTTGAACTTGCATCAATATACATTACAGCCAATGAAGATAAATGCAGCAGCCATTTTTTCTCTAAGCTGTCAACAACAATGGGATAAATGACCAGTTAATTGGTCTTAGACGACATTTATTAAAGAATAAATGTTGATGAGGACATCTAGTACCCCTACTATGAGGCTCAGGTTCAAGTCTCACATGCTCCAGTGGTGTGTAATAACATCTCTGAACAGGTTAGTTAAAAAATAGCTTGATCATGGCATGAGAATGAGCTGCTTACTCCTCTTTGAATAGTATCAGGGACAAGCAGAGCTTCAGCTTAATATCTATCATGAACACAGAGCTAAAAGTCTTGATCATGGATTCAAATCATGGATTGAGACAAGAAGCCTTGACTTTCTTACCAAGGCAAATGTATTGCCACTGGGAATAGTTTCAAACTAATTGGGGTTATACCGTGACTCTGTGTCATAACCATGGTCCATCTAGTTATTCACAGGCTTTCTTCCAACCCAGCTTGTTCTGAGCATGCTTTCCTCCAACTCAGGTGCATAAAACAAGAACTGCCCCGAACCAGTTACTGTTCAAAAACAGCTCCTATAGCGTCTAAAGGAAAGCAAGCAGGTATTGCCAGTAGTGTGATTATTAGGAAACCTTGTTTTAAAAAATCACCAAAGTCCACAGTGAACTTCTAGAGACCTCTTTCATGTAACCACTCCAGGTATGTCCACAAAACTCGAAATAAATGCAATTTTCCACAACCCTTCAACACTTAAATCTAAACGCATCAAATATAAAGCATCTTAGTAACATTCTCAATGAAGCAATGTTTGCACAATGTTTATCAACTTATTAATTTTTTCAAATGAAGAATTAAAATTAGAAAGCTAAAGAAAGTTCTGACAAACTGACATCATGTGTGGACTGGGCAGAGTCCTTTTTTTTAATCAGCAGGAGATGACTTTACAAGAAATTTCGCTTCACAACTTTGTAACTTCTCTCATTTCAGTGTCAGAAGGACAAAAGATAAGAAGAATCTCCTCACCCGATCGAATTTTATCCATCTGGTACATTAACTCTGCCATTGTGGCATTTAATTGTATTCTGAATGAACTCTATTACGTTACTTGGTAGATCATATAAAACACATTGTCAAGAACTTCTACCTGGTATCTATTTTAAATGACTTCTTACTGATTTCCATTTAGTCCACCAGTCTTACTTCTTGATATATTTCCATTAATTTGGGCCTATCCATACTATTTAATATTTTTTTTACACTTCAATGAGACACTGCCTTAACTGTCTGCATTCTGGACTATAAGAATTCAGATAAACTCCTTGGAGGGCAAAAGCAAGGAAGTAGAATCATCAGTCCAAAATTTTGGAAATTTTGGAAAACTTGTCAAGTCAAGACTGTATCCGATTTCTGAATCCGAAGCCTACTTCCAAACCCCGTTCCCACCGGGCTTGTGTTTCTCAAAGACTTGAGTAAGAAATAGCCGGGATTTATGAATTGCAATCTAGATCGGGAGGAGTGCCGGAGTGTTTTCAGTGGGCAGGCATACTGATTAGAAAGTCCACCTTGGTCCCCAGGGGAATAGCTCAGCTCCCAACATTGTTTGTATGCTTCGGCAGCATCAGAGGAGCAGGAAAGTTAATGTTTCGGGTCAGAACCTTTCTTCAGAAATGGGGGAGGGGGAAGGGAGCTCAGAAATAAATAGAGAGAGGAGGGGTGGGGCTGGGGAAGGTAGGTGGGATGGTGATAGTTGAGTGCAGATAGGCAGTGTTAGGGATTGGTCAGTGAGATGGGAGGGGCGGATAGGTGGGAGAGAAGATGAACAGGTTGTGTCAGGTCAAGGAGGTGAGGATGAGAGGGAGATTTGGACATGGGATGAGGCCGGGGTTGGGGAGATTTTAAAACTGGTAAAATCCATGTTTAGGCCATCGGGCTGTAGGCTCCTGAGGTGGAATATGAGGTGTTGCTCCTCCAGTTTGCAGGTGGTGCGATGCGACAGCCCCCCCTCAATTTCTGAAGCAGGGTCCCGACCCGAAATGTCAACTTTCCTGCTCCTCTGATGCTGCCTGCATGACCACTTATGACCACTTAGTCTGCATTTAGATGTTGATTGGTGGCCAAGTATTGATCAGGACACTGCAGAAAAAACCCTGGTCTTCTTCAAATGGAATTTTTGGCATCTACCTGAGAAGCCAGGTGGGACTTTGGCTTAACATCATTTCCAAAAGACAGCGCCTCACAACTATTGTAATACACTGGAGGGTCAGCTTTGATTTTTATGCTCAAGTTGAACTTGGAAACTTGTGATTCGGAGACAAGAGACCAACTGAGCCAGAGTTGACTTAGTTAGGTAAATCTTTATTGTCACCACTTGGGCAATAGACAGACACAGCGGACTGGCCACTTATTATAGAGGCAGCCTGATGTTCATACTTATTGATTTCAACTGGTGAAGATGAAAATTATCCATTGATTTTATTTTTCTACACACTTTCTAACTCTAAACATAGTCCAAGCAAAGCAGTGAAATGAAACTCGAGGTGACAGAGGCCAGCTTTATGGTGTCAAATCATTTGAGTAACTACCCAACCTCCCAACATAGCTTTGACAGCAACCACTAGTCTAATGGAGGAATGAGCAAAATTTAGCAAGTAACTCAAATCGAAGTGGACATGGGCATTTAAAGATAAATAGCAGCATTATAATGCTTCAAAGATCATATTAAATATCTGCTGGGTTTACCAAGACTAGGAATGTAATGGAGCCTGTGAGCATGATGGATCAGATCGGAACTCAAGTGCTTTTTTGAACACAGGCACAATGAGAATCCTGCGGATGAAGTGGGTGCAAGAAAGGTTGCCCTGTTCGGCAGCTGGGGCAACCTCTCAAAGGGACAATGTAGGAACTAGGAGCAGGAGGAGGCCATTCAGACCCTCGAGCCTGCACCAACATTTAATACAATCATAGCTGATCTCATCTCGGCCTCAACACCACTTTCCTGCCTGTTCCCCATAACCCTTCAACCCATTACTCATGAAAATCTGTTTATCCCCTCCCTAAAGAGCAGGGCATTTTGTTATCTAGAGACAGCAGCCAAGTTCAAAGACCAGTGTAATTAATGGATGTCATTAACTCCTCGTCCAGAGAGAAATCTATCTTAACCCTACAAGCAAAACCTTTATTTCATACTTGACACTACTGTAGACAAAAAAACAGCATTGGAATATGTTACGATATGGAGACAGATATTCGAACCAAAACAGCCTTTCCACCTCTGTATTCACAACATAATAAAATTAAACCATTAAAGACCCCCAAATAGTCCCTCCGATGCAGACTAAGCAGACTTTTCACATATTTGTGAATAATAAATTTCCAGACACAAAAGGCTTATACATTTATTAAATTCAAACTAACATTATCAGGGACTAAATTAAACAACAAGGTAAGTTGATTAATGTCACACAAAAGGCAGACAATCAAATGCAGTGTAGGGATAAATAAAATAACAAAACTGGCTAGATTACTTAAATGTCCTTCATGATGTGCTGTTCACAAACATAAATGTGGACTCCTTGGCCGTCTCACCTGAAACGTTGATCAGGGGTCACCTTCTCAGTTCACCCAGAGAAAGGCAGCGATATTTCTAACTCAGTTTTCCTCTCTGAGTTTCTGAAAGCTGGTGTATCAGATTAAGTAGGGTGCTTTCAAATCTTCATGCTGTTTCAGTAGTAGCCTAGAACCATCTGTCAGAAAACATAGTTCATAAGGAAACTTTAGCTCTGGTTGCGCCATGATAGATGGATTAACTCTCACGAGGTCTCAGTCACCACTCAACAATTGCCATCTGCTTGAACATTGGGCCTCCTTCAGACTTACTGGAACTAAATTCCAGGTACTGACGTCATTAATAGCCAACTTCTCATACCTGTTTAAACACAAAGCTTTTTCCCAGGGGTCACTGTGTCTGCTGAAACCTTTTAATCTTTGTTCTACCTGCAATTAGCCTTCATGCCTTGCCTCACAAACAAACCTGATCTTGTGCTTGTTTCTTTTTAACCCAAACAGTTCCGAAGTTCATCAGTCATTTCCAGTTCATAATTCAAAATTGATAAAATTCTAAAACAAAACAATGAAAAATTAGTGACAGTTCTCACAAATGTATCATGAATAGTGGCATGTTTTTACAAACTAAAGAATTTACATTTATATAGCGCTTTTCACAACATTTCAAAATGCTTCCCAGCCAATAGACTACTTTAAAATGGAACAATTGTTATGGCACAGGAAAATTAGCAGTTAATATGCATTTAGCAACATCTCTCAGTGAGATTCATAACTTGATATTCTGTTCTAATGACGTTGGTCGGAGGGTAAGTATTGGTGAGTTTACTGGATCACTGAGCTGAAATGTTAACTATTTCTCTGTCTGCCAATGCTGCCTAATATGCTGAGTGCTTTTGGCATCTTCCTTTTCCACATTTTCAACACTCATGTTGGTAAAATAAAATTTTGTTTGTTTTCAGGGGAAGTGGGGTTGGGAGTGGGTGCAGGTGACTTAACTTTGTTTTTTGAAATAATATAAATGCTGAACCCCATTCTAGGTCATCATTTTCGAAATGTTGGCATGTGTTAAATTAGCATTTTCCATTCCCCTCCTGCGTGTTAGAATATGAACAAGAGGTTGAAACAATAGATAGGGAACTATTGTCACACATCGTATTGTAAACTGAATTGAGGTAGATCCTAAATAAAAACCGAAAGAACTGCAGATGCTGTAAATCAGGAACTAAAACAAAGTTGCTGGAAAAGCTCAGCAGGTCCGGCAGCATCTGTGAAGGAGAAAACAGAGTTAATGTTTTGGGTCCGGTGACCCTTCCTCCCTGTTTTTTCCATAGCCTGACACTCTATCTACCCAGTAAATTACTGCAATTATGTACAGCAATGAAAATGGAATTTGCCATAGTTTATGATTATTAAATTAATGATAAGTAGGTTTTGGCTAAATTAGAAACTTTTAATGGGCTCAGAAAACATGTTGATTTGGATTTGAAGATTTCTATGCGTTTGACATTGCAGAGATATAGAAGGTTACAACTAATTCTGCTTCTAACTCCTGCAAAATGTCCCAAATCACTTTATAGTTAATGAAGTTCTTTTTAAATATAGGGCTCAAATTTCCAGTTTTAATACAAATTTTGAGCATGAGTGTGTAACTACCAAGTAACTTGCCACATTGTACACCAATCAGCTTACTGAGAGCTGAAAGGAAAGTGTGCCCAAGTTTCTCGACCTATCAGATCTTTTAACAGTGGCATCCCATGTCTTCAGAAGAGTGAGTCTGAGGCCAGCAGCTGCTGGAGCCTAATGGCCACTGATTGAGTCCCTAAATGGGGAGGTAATGGCCTAGTGGTATTATCGCTTGACCATTAATCCAGCGATCCCAGGCACCCAGGTTCAAATCCTACCACAGCAGATAGTGGTGTTTGAATTCAATAAAATCTGGAATTGGGTATCTAATGATGATGAATCCATTGTTGATTACTGGGGGGAAAACCCACCTGCTTTGCTAATGTCCTTTAGGGAAGGAAACTGCCATCCTTACCTGGGTCTGGCCTACATGTGACTCCAGACCCAGAGCAACTGCTCTCTGGGCAAGTAGGAATGGACAATATAATTCTGGCCTAGCCAGCAATGCCCACATCCTCTGAATGGACATATTTAAAAACAATCTTCCCATTGGCAAGAAGATAAGTGACTTTTGTTTTCTTCTTAGTGGATGGGAATGACAGGGAGAGGAGAGGATTGGTTGGAGGGGGTTGGAGGGTGGGATCTGAAGCAAAGGTGAGACAAGGCAATTGGAGGTCCCCCACTCCCCAGCCTGCAGGCCAGCTGCTCTGATTTCGTAGGTGGGAAACTTGTCATCTTATCCTTTCACTGGGCATCAGGGAGGTGATGAGTTAAAGCTCTTAAATGTCCACTAATTGACCACATAAGGGCCTTCGTTGGCGGTGAGGCAAGAAGGCCACCAACAAACCTTCCCACTCAGAACCTAACTTGTGACATGATGAGAAGGGGCCAAGTATATCAGTTGGAGTATGTGGTTACCATGGCTGCCTCATGACACCAGGGAACCAGGTTCAATTTCACCCTCGGGTGACTGTGTTGAGTTTGTGCATTCTCCCAGCATCTGCGTGGGTTTCCTTCCGGTGCTCCAGTTCCCTACCACAGTCCAAAGATGTGCATGTGAAATGGATTGGCCATAGTAAATGCAGAGCTACAGGGATAGGATAGGTGGGTGACGTGCTCTTTGGAGGCTTGGTGCAGAACCAACGCGCTGAATTGACCTCTCTCTGCACTGGAGGGGATCTAAATCCCTAGGGCCAACTCACCAAATTATTCGTCCTTCTTGCCAATCGCTCACCTTCTCCAAGGAGGAGAAATCTCTGCCCATAGCTAACACTGGAATGAAGGCAATACAGCAAACAATTTGCACACACCAATGCTCCTCAGTCAGCAATGCGATAACAACCTGGTCAGATTATTGGCTGATGGATGAATTTTAATCAAAGCTCTCTGATTCTTCCTCAAAGTAATGCCAAATGGGATCTTTTGCTCCCAAAGGCGTGTTTCAGAACCTATGCCAGGGTTAAGGACCTCTCCTTGACTCTGAAAAGGAACATAAAGTGGAAGGAGAAGGATCCAGGTGTCCCTCGAATGATGCCTCCCTCAAACTCTGTGTAAGAAACAAGGAATGCAACTCATCACAAACCAAAACAAAACATAGTATAACAAGGAGGAACAGGAGTGGGGTAAAACTATTCTCTAAACAAACTGTTTCAGAGATGTTCTTATGCACCTCTCATACAGGTGGGACTTGCACTTGACCTTCCTGGCTCAAAGGTAGAGATACTACCACTGAACCACAGTCTATTCACTATTCAACATGATTGTGTCTGATCCCCTCCATCTGAGGTATAAGAATGACGGCAAGTACAAAGAAAATTGCCACAAACACTCAGTAGGTCAGTCAGCCTCTGTGTAGAGGAGACTGACAGACCTATTTGCTATCCTGACTTGGAAATATATTGCTGATCCTTCACTGTCAGTGCATCAAAATCCTGGAATTCTCTCCCTAATGGCAAGGAAGGACAACCCACAGCAGGCGCACTGCAGTGGTTCGAGAAGGCAGCTCACCACCACCTTCTCAAGGGGCAACTAGGGATGGGCAATAAATGTTGGCCCAGCCAGCGACGCCTACGTCCCACAAATGAATATAAAAAAAAGAGGAAAGGTAATAGAAAGGATGGGGCGTTAATGGAACAAATTGGAACTTGGCTATGTGCTGTTCCCAGAAATCGATATTTGCTGGCGAGCTATGATTGAAGCTGTTTCCAAATCGGTCTCATGCTGGTTTACACACTCTGGGTCATAATGTGTGGCTTGAACTGCCAGAGCAGTGATCTCAAAGTCAACATGGCAGATTGAGTGAAGTCGGACACTCTGAGCTGGGTCTTTCCAGGTGCTGACCCATTATCTAACCCGTAAATGCTACTGTATGGCCGCTGTTAAATACTGGTGGCCCTTCCGGAGCCTAGCCTGTCACAAAATCAATGAGAAAGCAGATTGAAACAGAAAACACAAGGGTTTATGTTGATGGCCTGTTGGAGTTCACAGCAATTTAGCTTCAGGCCTTAAGAGGGCTTGCTGCTTAGGCTGCTTGAAGAGGCTAGTGTACGACTAGCTGACAAAATACACATCAATCACACCCTGGAGGGTTGACGTGTGAATGTGGAGGGCTTACTGTAACCATGGGGATATGAGTTTAACCAGCTGAATTAGGATCATGCAATGTCAATGGATATTAAGCAGCTTTTTACAAAGAGGAACATTCTCTGTAGGAGGGAGGGCAGCATTTGGAAGGTAAGGAAAATTACAGATTTCAGCTTTGAACACATACTTAAGAGAGAACTGAATAAATACTGTGTTCTTTATTTTTGATGGTGACAATGAAATGATAGTTTACCATCAAGCTTGTGTCATTTTATTGATTTCAAAATTGCCACTACTTTAAGATTGGACAAGCTATTTTTTGGGTAGAAATGTTAATTATGCTTTATGTTTTTCCATATTGTCGGAATCATTCTTAAGAAACATAAATATTTCTGCATATTTCAATGAAAGCACATTGAGAACACCACCAGTTTCACAATCCACCCCTAGCCCCGCACCATGCTGACTTAAAACTCCATGACAGTTCCTTTGGTGTTGCTGGGTCAAAATCCTGGAACTCTCTTCCTAAAAGCATCGTGAGTGTCCCTACATCACATGGACTGAAGACGTTCAAGAAAGTAGCTCACTACCAACTTCTCAAGGGCATTTAGGGACAGGCTACAAATGTTGGCTTCATTAGAATGTCCACAATTCCATGGAACACTAAAAAAAGCAAATGTTTTTATAGAATCCCTACACTGTGGAAGCAGGCCATTCAGCCAATCTGAAGAGCATCCCATCCAGACCCACTCTATCCCTGTAACCACACATTTCCTAAGGCTAACCTACCTAGCCTATTACATCCCTGGACACTGTGGGGAATTTAGCATGGCCAGTCCACCTAACTTGCACTTCTTTGGACTGTGAGAGGAAACCAGAGCATCCGAAGGGAATCCACACAGACACGGGAAGAATATGCAAACTCCTCAGAGACTGCTGGCTAAGGATGTAATCAAACCCAGGTTCATGGCACTGTGAGGCAGCAGTGCTAACCACTGAGCCACTGCGCTTCCCCACAATGTAGCACCAAATTATGCAGCAAAATGTTTTAACATAATGTAATGATAAGATGGGAAATGTTAGAATAACTCCCTTATGCCTCCGCTCCTCAATTGATCACAACAGATTATTTTTAAGGAAATTCACTTACTACTCATTGGATAGACATCAATCCATGGTACATCTTGCATTTGTTGTGGCTTTGAAAGGCAAATATATACAGGCTTTCTTGTAAGTTTCTTCAAAGACAGCAATTCTATTGTACCTAATAGTCTATCAAATTTAAAGTCATCACAATGCTTTGACTGTCACATGCACACACAACCAAATTACAAAATGGACGGATACGTTAAGTAGTTTCAAAGACAGAAAGTCAGTTGTATTTAGAATTGGTAAATTGATGGTTTCCCACAGGGCTCAATGTGCTTTCCATATTCTGAAATGGGACAATATTGACAGGAGATTTCCATTTCCTGGACTCAACAGCTGCTGGGTTTGTTTTTAGATGCTGACCATGGAGGATAGCTGGTTAAATAATAGGCAGGGCTCAATCTTGCAGGATTAATTGCCAGAGTGAGAGAAATGACCTACTCCCAGTCTTTCTACTGCCTCTCTCTCCTGTTCTATATGATCTAGAGAATGGGAGTTTCTCAAAAACAGGGCTCATCACATGATCTCCTCTCACCAACTGACCAGTTATGCAAACAAATTCATAACAAGCTGATTCCAGATCATGGTTTAGACATGATTAGATTATGACTAAAAGGAATCCTGTTCTAAGCAAGGTCCATTGTCAAAAGTGATTGCATCAAATGGTTTACTCTACATCCAGGCCTGGATATTTTAAGACAGTTCAGGAGATGGGTCATTTGTATACACCTAAGATGATTGTCTCCAGCTGGCCAATTCTAGACAGTTTGATTCCATTCCATTGGCTTTGGAATTTGTAGCATACAATTGTGCAAGTGTATTTCCATCTTCAAAACTGCTGTTTTAAATTCAAACCCTGGAACTCAAGCAGGTTCTATTTAAAAATGCATTCACCTGATCGGATAAAATTCTGTTGAAGAGTCACCGGCCTTGAAATGTTAACTCTGCCTTATTCCCAGAGAAGCTTCCAGACTTGTTGAGTTTTGCCAGCAATTTCTGTCTTGCATCTACTGCCCTGGAAGTCTGTCAAGGTGAAATAACTTTTGATTTATCCGTGGCTCTAGCCATAATCTGCAAATTCTGTTAAACGTAGGACACACAAGGGGTTCATTTCAATCTCAATGATTTAACAATAGCATGGTCAGAAATCACATGACACCAGGTTATAATCCTACAGGTTTATCTAAAATCACAAGCTTTTGAAGCGCTGCTCCTTCATCACCTGACCTCACTTGAGCGTTCCGAAAGCTTGTGATTTCAAATAAATATATTGGACTATAACCTGGTGTCGTGAGGCTTCTGACAGTTTATTCTTGCGTCCTTGGCGAATTAAAAGGTTTGTCCCCAAATGACATCACTAATGAAACTTTTCATAAGTAATTTATGAAAATAACAAAATTAAAAGTACCCTGGAGCAAGATTGCTGAAACAATAATAGTCACCGCGGGTGTCTGTGGAAAGATAATGATTTTCGAGAGCATCGAGATATGCTGAGGTGCAATTAAGGCATTTATCATTGGAGAGCCAGATTTCCATTGAGTGCATTCACCCCCATGGCAACTGCAATTGCTAAATTGTGTGCCATCTTTCCAAAATAGAATTATTCATCTTCTAATAGTAACACAGTGTTGTCCATAGCAACCTGTGGAGATAGGTGGGTTTACAATAAGATAACGCAGTTATTTAAGGAGGAGTTGTTGCTAATTATTTAAAAAGTACAATATTTAATGATGAATGGGTATCGTGAAGTTGGAAAATTTTTTCAAAGGCATTTTTATAAAGCAAACTGTAGAGCTGTTTAATACGATTTATTCCTTTTCCTTGATTTTTATCATGCATCTTCTTTCTACAATAATTTCTCCATTTTGCCATTCCTCAGAAAGCATTGTTTAAATTCGTGAGCAGGCTGGGCAGTGTAGATAGGGGAAAGCAGTTCCCACTTGTAAAAGGAACAAGAACGAGAGGGCACAGATTTAAAATGATGCACAAAAGAAGCCAGGGTGATGTAAGAAAAGAAAAATCAGAAAAAAAATTCACACAGTGAATAGTTAGGGTCCAGAATGCACTGCCTGGTAGTGTGGTGAAGACAGGCTCAATTAAGTGGGCTTTGGATGATTATTCGGATGGAAATAGTGTGCAAGAGTGTAGGTTAAAAGCAGGAAATTGGCACCAGGCAATGACACTCATTTGAAGAGGCAGTGATGGGCTAAATGGCCTCCTTCGGCACCATTCAATGATTCTGTGATAGTTTTGTGCTGCCGGCATTAACATTCCAGATGTAAGCTGCACTTCATTGCTTTACAGAATAGACTATATCATTAAAGTTTTATTTTAAATTGATCCACAACATTCTAGCCCGTGCTTTCTCTGAAGGCCATTATCCATACATGAGCATAGACCAGGAGACTAATTAATCACAGTAGCTGAAGCATTGAGCCCCATCTTATCCTCACACTGCACAATCTGTGAAGACTCACTGGTGAGATGGTGGAACTAACTGACTTGATTTAAACAAATGCAAATTATATAGACGTCTTTCAGAAATTCATGTTTACAGATGCATTGAATAGGATCTCGCCAATGACATGAGTATTGGTGCATCAGTTGGGAAAATAGGGTGGGAGCAGCAGAAATGAGATTCTTGATGTCAAGAGGAAAAATTCAATTCTTCAACCAAGTTTTAAACAGCAAGGTGAGAATCTTGGTGAGAGGCCTATTTACATCAATTTGCATGCATTAGCAAGACTCTGTTTGCTCTATTTGCCTCTTATTCTCCAAGGATAGAAACTAGATGGTGGTAACTCCCAAGTTCAATGTCAGAATGGGTGCCTACCCACACCTGCTCGCTGCTTGCTCCTCTGGCCCTTCATTTGAACAACAGTTGCTAACATCTCAGGCACAGCCATAGACAGTGACTGCCCACACCCCATTGTCCACAGAGATTGGCACCAGACACATGCCAACATAACTACACCCTCATGGCACTTCTCCGACTATCCTACAATACAGTTCTGCACTTTGGAGCACACTGGCACCAAGTGGGAAACAGTACAATGTGTGAAAATATGAATTGTCCATTTTGGCAAGAAGAGTAACATGAGGCATATGACCTAAATGGTCAGAGATTGGAAAATTCTAAAATGCAAGGTACTCTGCCAGTATATCTTTGCTTAGGGAAGGGACCCAAAACTGTTAACAGTATTTCAACTTCAGTTTAACTAGTGCCTTGTATAGGTTTGGAGAAACCTCCCCACTTTTATAACAAAAGCAAAAATTGCTGGAGAAACTCAGCAGGTCTGGCAGCGTCTAAGGGAAGAAAGCAGAGTTAACATTTCAATTCCAGTGACTCTTCATCAGAACTGACAAAGACTTATCATTCTGATGAAGAGTCTCCAGACTCGAACTGGTAACTCTCCTTTCTTCCTACAGATGCTGCCAGATATCTGAGTTTCTCCAGCAATTTCTGTCTTGTTTCAGATCTTTACCCTCCACAGTCCATTTCCCTATTACCTGCTGAACTTGGTTGCTTCCTGTTTGTGACTCATATACTGTATGAGGATCACCAAATCCCACTGTTCTGTAGATTTCTGCAGTCTTTCTCCATTTAAATCATATTCAGCTCTTCTATTCTTCCTAGGCATGTCTATTAGCTCACATTTTCCCACATTATACTCCACCTGCTATGTTTTTGCCCACTGTTCATTGCAGATTGGTTATAATCGTCTCTGTGAACCAGACGTAATCACAGATAACCTTGAAAGTCTCACTTGTAGGACACAGCTCACTAAAATAATCCAAGATTCCATTCACAAGGGGCATAAAGCTATGGATACTAGGAAACAATTGGAGCTCCCAAAACTAAAGTCATTAGACTTTTGCTGGAGGGGTAGCAGAAAGTATGGTAAACGAAGTTGACATACAAATCAGCCACAATCCAATTGAATTTCTTAACTCTCTCGCAGAATGTACATATCACTGGCTAGGACAGCATTTATTGCCCATCCCTAAATGCCCTCGAGAAGTGGTGGTGAGCCCTTTTCTATGGTCCAAGGTAGAGTGTGTTCTGAGGGCTGAATGGCCTTCTTTCCATCTGTTTCTAAACAAATGAATGATACATTGTACCATCAATAATATGTTGGCTCTGTGTTTCCCATTCACTGCTATATTTGAGGAGAAATGGAGGCATTTAATACATGATTTCAGATCTGGAATGCATGCATTCTGAAAGATTAGTCACTTCAGAAAGTGGAAGAATAAACATATGTACACCCTGATCAACACCTAATTTGTTTTGCCAAATCTCCACACAGGAGTGTGATTACCTTATAATTGTTCGCATACAGCTGATACTTTTCTGAATTTCTGATTGCTCACTTTAATGTAGGTTCTCTGTAAATGCCATCACACAGAGCAAGACTTTAAATAACACTTCCATGCGCTTCTTTTTTAGCAAAGTAAATATTTTTTCTTCTCAATCTCTCTACTAGGATAATGGCAAAGGTGGGAATGTACAAACATGAGCCAGTTCTGACTGCTAGGATATTGAATCGTTTATAAACCATTGGAATTAAACGCTCACTTTTGAATTTTGTTTCTGGGACAAAATATCATCTAGTGTTTGGATTTATTGAGTCAATTCAGTTGGATTAAATTTCAACCTTCCATTTTTCACTGGCTGGTTTGGAGACTCAACTTACTTTGGATCATGAAAGCATAGGATTCAGAATATGCCAATTCTCAACTTTATCTTGATGTACAATTTAGCTCCCATTTACATAGTCATCCTCATAGAATCTCCACAGTGTGGGAACAGGCCCTTTGGTCCAACAAGTCCACAGAGCATCCCACCCAGTCCCATCCCCCTATAACCCACCTAATCAACACATCCCTGAACACTATGGGCAATTTAGCACGGCCTATCCACCTAGCCTGCACATCTTTGGACTGTAGGAGGAAACCGGAGGAAACCCGCACAGACATGGGGAGAATATGCAAACTCCACACAGACAGTCACCCGAGGGTGGAACCAAATCCAGGTCCCTGGTGCTGTGAGACAGCAGTGCTAACCACTGAGCCGCTGTGCCATCCCTATTAAGCCATTTTTCTTAGGGCCCCTTCCATGTATTTTTATTCTGTAGCAACACTATTCTGTGTATTCTCCTTTTGGAATAAATCAAATCAAACAGAGTTTCACATGGATTAACAGGTTCAGTTCTGATCAACTCCACATTAATATATGTCAAAAGAAAATCAAGATTGCTCATGGTATTTATAGATTGAGTTTGCAGGAAAGGTGAAAGACTTTTGGGCTTTTTTTTTATCCATTCACAGGATGAGGGTGTTACTGGCCAGTCCAGTTAAGAGTCAACCACATTTCTGTGGATCTGGAGTCTCATGTAAGCCAGACCAGGTAAGATTAGCAGTTTCCTTCCCTAAAGGGCATTAGTGAACCAGATGGGTTATTCTGACAATTGACAATGGATTCATGGTCTTTGTTAGACTCTTATTTCCAGATATTTATTGAATTCAAATTCCAATATCTGCCATGGCAGGATTCAAATCTGGGTCCTCACAGTAATAGCTGATTCTCTGGATTAACAGTCCACTGATAATACCACCAGGCCATTGCCTCCCCTTGAACACTGTGTATAGGTTTGGTTACAAAGACCTGACTAAAATATTAAAGACCGGGACATGATGTTTCAGCCGTCAAACTTTCCTCAGAAGACAATCCACCCATTCTTGGTATTGGGCTGGTCGTTTCTGAACTTCTTCCAATGTGTTGTCATCCTCCCTTGAATCAGGTGGCAAAAACTATACACAGTTACTCCAGATGCAGTCTCACGAGTCCCTGTATAATTGAAGCGTAACCTTCCCAATTTTATATTTAATTCCCCACACAATAAACAATAACATCTTACTTACTTTCCTAATTATTTGCTGTACCCACAAACTAGCTTTTTTTGGAACATATACACTAGGTCACCCAGACCTCTCCAAAATTTGGGACATTGCAATCTTTTAACATTTAGATCACATGCTTCTTTTTTATTCTTTCCATCAAAATGGACAATTTCACATTTTACTACATTATATTCCATTCGCTAAATCTTTGTCCATTCACATAACCAATCTAAATCCCATTGTAGATAACAAGGTGTAGAGCTGGATGAACACAGCAGGCCAAGCAGCATCAGAGGAGCAGGAAGGCTGATGTTCCGGGCCTAGACCTTTCTTCAGAAATGGGGGAGGGCACCTGCACACCTGCTAATATGGTATACTGCATCCGCTGTTCCTGTTGTGGCCTCCTCTACATCAGGGAAACCAAGCGGAGACTTGGGGACCACTTTGCAGAACACCTACGCTCGGTTCGCACTAAACAGCTGCACCTCCCAGTTGCGAACCACTTCAACTCCCCCTCCCATTCCTCAGACAACATGTCCATCCTGGGCCTCCTGCAGTGCCACAACGATGCTCCCCGAAGGTTGCAGGAACAGCAACTCAAATTCCGCTTGGGAACCCTGCAGCCCAACGGTATCAATGTGGACTTCACAAGCTTCAAAATCTCTCCTTCCCCTACCGCATCCCAAAACCAGCCCAGCTCGTCCCTGCCTCCCTAACCTGTCCTTCCTCCCACCTATCCCCTCCTCCCACCTCAAGCCCCACCCCCATCTCCTACCTACTAGCCTCATCCCGCCCCCTTGACCTGTCCGTCCTCCCTGGACTGACCTATCTCCTCCCTAACTCCCCACCTACACTCACCTTTACTGGCTCCATCCCCGCCTCTTTGACCTGTCTATCTCCTCTCCACCTATCTTCTCCTCTATCCATCTTCTATCCGCCTTCCCCTCTCCCTATTTATTTCAGAACCCCCTTCCCCTCCCCCATTTCTGAAGAAGGGTCTCGGCCCAAAACGTCAGCCTTCCTGCTCCTCTGATGCTGCTTGGCCTGCTGTGTTAATCCAGCTCTACACCTTGTTATCTCAGATTCTCCAGCATCTGCCGTTCCTACTATCTCTATATCCCATTGTAGCCTCCTTCACTTTAACCTCTTCACTTTGTGACTTATATTTGTGCTGTCAGCAAGTTTGGCAATCATATTTTGGTCCCTTCATTCAAGACATTTGTGTAAGTTGTAAAAATTTGAGGCCCCAGCACTGATTTTTTTTTAATTCATTCACGGGAAGAGGGCATTGCTGGCTAGGACTGTAATTATTGTCCATCAAGAGTGAAACACATTGCTGTGGAACCAGAGTCATATTTAGACTAGAAATGGTAAGCATGACAAATGTCCCTTCCCTAAAGGACGTGAGTGAACCAGATGGGCTTTTATGCCAATTGACAGCCTAAAACTTATATGGTTGCCATTAGACTTGTGGTTTTCCTCATATCTTTATTGAATTCAAATTTCACCACCTGCCCTGGTGGGATTTGAACCCATGTACCCAAAGCATTAGCCTGGTGTTCTGGATTACTAGTCCAGTGACATTAAACCACTACCTTCCCAATCCGTGTGGCACACTACTCTTTGCATCTTGCCAACCAAAAAAAAACTCATTTATGCTTATTCTGTTTCCTGTTAGCTAGCTGGTCTTCTATCCATGCTGATATGTTACCCCTCGAACCATGAGATTATAATTTCTAAAATAACCTGTGATGTGGGACTTTATCAAATGCTTTCCCGAAGTCTGGAAGTTGCTAGCATTGCTTGTTTTTGTTCTCCCCATGTGAAACATCAAATGGCTTTTATTATGCTACTGGGCTCCTTCAATGCACATTGTCATTGTCACTAACTCGGTCATTATAGTCCAAGCCTTTCTAGTGTCCCCGCATCCCCCACCCCTCCCTCCAACTTCTTGCTGGTGATGTCACCTATGTGCTGACGTAAGCATATTTGATCAATTAACTGACAGGTATAATATATTCACCTTTAGAAAGTTTCACCTTCGGACTTTTGCTTCAATCATCGTTTTCTGATATTACTGTCACCAGGGTACAATGCCACATTCATTAGTCGACAAAGCCATTTACTGAAGGAGTCATTCTGAATCACTTGACCTCCCACCTGATTATGCACCTCAATGTAATGCTGCAGTGAGTTGCACGTTTTCAAGTACATACTGCTCGTGGCTTGATAGCGAGTTAATGCATTTTGCACCACATAATTGTTCAATACGCCAGCTCGAAACAGCCTCTGTAATTAATATTTATAGATGTTTGATTAGCCTGTATGGATATCACTCACCAGTAACTAACATTAACTTTGGCAAGCTTTTTTCTGAAAGGCTGCAAGGCTGGCTTATGTGCAGAGCAGAACGTGTCACATCATTGGAGTTAAGATTCTAAGGTTGGAGCAATGCACATTGTTGGGGAGAACAGATGGGCCCATGACACTAACTCATATCTTCAAAAAGAAAAATTTCAAAAATAGGAGGGGGGAATCAAACATCTATTGGTCATTAAAGAAGTTATGGAAAGCACTAACAAATAAAAGCATATCATCAAACAAAAACAAGTTAGATGACTGTTTGGAATACAGCGAATAGCAGAGTTTGGGTAAAATGTTAATCAAGGCAAACAAATTAAAGAACAAGAAGAAGCTAGCTAGAAAAGCAAAAGCATATAGCAAGAGTTTCTAAAGGTACCTAAAAACAGAGTAAGTACAGTGAGTCTTGGTCCTCTAGAGGGTAGAGAGTTAATAGATAATAAAGAAGTGGCAGATGAAGTGAATAAATAGGTTATTCTGTATTCACTATAGAAAATACATTTTTAAAATCCTAATAATGCCTTTAATTCAGGAATTGCAGCAAAAGAGCAGTTTAATGAAATTGTAATTGCTAGGGAATTGCAATGAAGCTGTTGCTTGATAAGTCTCTGGGTTCAGATAGGCTGCATCTTAGTTTGTTAAATGAGGTAGCAGATGCATTAGTGTTCAAGTATCCAAAATTCATTAGATTCTGGAAAAATTCCATCAGACTGAAAAATAGCAAATATAAACTTTTTGTTCAAGAAAGGAAGGAGGCAAAAACAGGAAATCATAAACCAGTTGGCTTGAAGTTCGTGAAGTGTTAGAATTGATCATTAAGTAAGTTCTGAAGAAAGGTCACTGGACTCAAAACATTAACTCTGCTTTCTTTCCACAAATGCTACCAGACCTGTTGAGTTTCTCTAGCAATCTCTATTTTTGTTTCAGATTTCCAGCATCTGCAGTTCTCTGTTTTAAATCATTATGTACACTGTAACAGGGCACTTGGTAAGGTAGCTAAATTTGTAGATGACACAAAGATGGGTCCGAAAGTATGTCATCAAGAGGACAAAGCAAGGATATAAACTAACATAGATAAGCAAAAATCGAAAAAACTGCAGATGCTGTAAATCAGAAACAAAAACAGAAGTTGCTGGAAAAACTCAGCAGGTCTGGCAGCATCTGTGAACAGTTCTGAGGAAGGGTCACCAGACCCGAAATGTTAACTCTGACTTTTCTTCACAAATGTTGCCAGACCTGCTAAGCCTTTCCAGCAACTTCTGTTTTTGTTGGAGATATGTTAGGTGATTGGACAAAAATCTGGCAGGTGGAATATAATGTGAGAAAATGTGCAGTTGTTCACTTTGGCAGGAAGAATAAAAAAAAAGTATTATTTAAATGAGGGACTGTATAATTCCAAAGCAGAGAGGGATCGGGGTGGTCTAGTGCTAAATTCACTAAAGGTAACTATGAAAGTGCAGCAAACAATTAAGAAAGCTAATGGGGTGCTATCCTTTATTATGAGAAGAATTGAACATAAAAATAAGGAGGTTATGTCTCAGTTAGACAGGATACTGGTGAGACTACATCACGGACACTGCAGATTTGGTCTCTTATTTATGAATGGATGTAAGTATGTTAAAGGGGGTTCATAGGAGATTTATTTAATTAATACCTGGAATGAGCAGGTTGTCTCATGTGGAAAGATTGAACAGTATGGACTTGATTTCACTGGAGTTCATAAGAGCAAGGAGTGATTTGATTGTTTTTGAAGTGTACAAGTCTCGGAATAATCTTGACAATCTTGAAGGTGGAGATGGAAAGAATATTATCTCTTGCGGGTGAATCCAGACTAGGGAACACTGTTTTAAAATTAGCTGTCACCTTTCTAGGACAGAGATTAGGGAATTTTGTTCTCTGATGGTTATGTGACTTTGGAATTCTCTGTCTCACGAGTCATTATCAGAGGTAGATGGGAATGTGAAATTCGGAACATCAACAGATCATCCACAATTTTATTGAATGGTGGAGCATGCTCAAGGGGTCTTCTTATGATCCAAATTTGCATGTTCACAGTTTGCATATTCCTTTTACACCTGATCTGACAGTGCCTGAGGCTGATATCAGCAGGAAAAAAAAGTTTGCTCATTATCTTCATTTTGCAACCCCTAATTTAAAGACAAGTTTTGCATCCTTGAGCACCATTCAGTAGTAGGATACTTTTCTGCTATTCATATCAGACAGAGTACAAGACATACTGTTCATTATGGACAGTTCCTTGCAGTGTCTGTAAGAGTAACATAATGAGCCTCTCTCATTAAACAAGGTCTCCTGCTGAGTTAAAATAATATATCTTTTGACAAGTGTTTCCTGCATAGTTGAAGGAGATCAGTTCTCATTCTGCATTGGGTCATTTTGGAACTGCACTGTTTCCAGTGCTGTATGTGGTCCCCTTGAGGCTTAACCCGACTCAAAGTGCAAAAGCAGGCGAACAAGAGAATTAAGACATCTATTTATGAACGTGAAACACCAGAGGTTCAGGAAGAAATTGTCCCAATCCAATGAAAAGATTACAGCCAAAACATCCCAATGAAGAGTCTAATCTCTCATTGGAAGCTCAGGCTATACCCTGTAAATTAGCCTCATTACAGTTTATTCAGGACCATTTATGCTTCTTCAGATGCTATTAACTTGCTGTTTTATTTAAACCTTGTATCTATTTTCATTTGTTCACAGTATGTGGGTGTTGCTGACTAGGCCAGCACTTATTGTCAATCTCTAATTGCCTAAAAGGCAGTTAAGAGTTAACCACATTGTTATTGGGTCTGGAGTCACATGTAGACCAGGCCAGGTATAGATGGCTGATATTCTTCCCTAAAGTACATTAGTGAACCAGAACGAGCTTTTACAACAATCAACATGATTTCCATGGTCACCATTCTTTTTATTCCAGATTTTATTGAATTTAACTTTCATCATCTGCGATGGTGGGATTTGAACTGATGTCCCCAGAACATTGACTTGGATGCTCTAGATTACTGGACCAATGGCATTACCGTGACACCACCAGCTCCCCAGTTAGTGATAGGCAATTGATAACTGATCTCAGGCAAATGTATTGAGGACGGTTTTAGTTTATATTAATAATTCTGCAGCATCTGAGTTAAACAACGATCATCTGTAGTCAATTACACCAAATGTATTGTTCAGATCCTGCTTACCTTGAGAACAAGATGCATCAATGCATAAAGTTTTCGAGAACATTTGTAGCTTGGGTTGTGGATGAGGTTGTAGACTTGCTCGCCGAGCCGATGGGTTTGGTTGCAAATGTTTCGTCACCCTGCTAGGTAACGTCGTCAGTGCGCCTCTGGTGAAGTGTTGGTGTTCTGTCCTGCTTATTATTTATATGTCTCGGTTTGCTGGGGTGATTGGCATCACTTCCGGTTCTGTTTCTCAGTGGTTTGTACACAAGATCTAATTCAATGTGTTTGTTGATGGAGTTCCGGTTGGAAAACATAGACCAAACTGGAAGAAAATTGACAATATGGATACACGAACATCAACTAGTCACCAAGAGACATGACCAATTCTCACTTGTCTCACTACACACAGACAATGAGGGACATGAATTTGACTGGGACAACACATCGATAATCGCACGAGCCAAACAGAGACTCGCCAGGGAATTCCCGGAGGCCTGGTATTCCAACTGGAACTCCATCAACAAACACATTGAATTAGACCCTGTGTACAAACCACTGAGAAACAGAACTGGCAGTGATGCCAACCACCCCAGCAAACCGAGGCATATAAATAATAAGCGGGACAGAACACCAACACTTCACCGGAGGCGCACTGAAGGCGTTACCTAGCAGGGTGACAAAATGTTTGCAATCAAACACACCGGCTTGGCGAGCAAGTCTACAACCTCACACACCAATGCAGTTTGAATCTTGTGCTCAAAAGCCAAGAGCAGAAGTTTACAGAGAGAAGAGCTCCCTGGATAGTAATAGGAATACAAAGACTTTAAAGTGAAAGTAGGCATTGTTGTTCATATGAGGAGATCGGTATACACGGGGCCAGAAAGCCGAGCCTATGCCAGTCACTGTCATAAGCAGTAGCAACTGTGACAATTCTAAAATCACAGATTTATTTCATCCAATGGATTTGATTAAAAAAACACCAGGAAAAGACAAACTTTCTGATCAAATAGCGCTCAGTTTTTAAAATGGCGGTCAGCATTAGGAAGATTTATGAAACTTAATGAAAAGTCTTTGGTCTGAAATACTAACTGTATTTCCCTCTTCACAGATACCACCTGGCTCACTGAGTATTTCCAGAACTTTCTATCTCTCTTAATGAGTGGACACAATCTGCATCCAATGCATCACGACCTCTAAAAGAACAGCAGAAGAGCACCCATGGCACAATTCAGTAGGTAATATCCCATGTTCAAAATGTAAAAAGAATCCAATGAGGGTTAGCAACAAAGTATTGAAAAAGGAAGATTATCTCGGAAAGTGCCCTCTGTGGCCATGCTGTCACTTTAAGAGATTATTTTGTCCTTTTTTTTAAGGAAGGTTGTAACGAACTGGCTACTGAAGATCTCTTGACAGCTTGGGTGGCCTGTTTTTTTTACAGGCTGAATGGGTATGGCCAACTATCACAAATCCAGATTTCTGGGTTTTGTTTTTTTTTCAGTAACAACAGAAGCCTTTGGGGTCTCAAAAGCGTTGGAAGCTTCAGTGAACATCTCCTAGCTGCTATTCACTCTGTATCTTCTCTTTTTTTTCTCCTGGTTTGGAGAACTGCATGTGAGAATCTGTGTTTGAATTTGCCTTTTTGCCAAGGGGTGTGTTTATGGGATGTCACTACATCGGAACAGTCACTTTGTAATAGTTAATGCACCTATTATTCAGTTAAGTTTTCTAATAGTTAAGTTATTCTAAATTTCTCTTGCTTTTCTTTGTATTTTAACTACAGTATTTAAATAAATAGTGTTTTGCTTAACGTCGAGTAGTTTAACCAGGTGCATCGCATCTGGAACACACTGCTTCATATCTACCTTTAAAATAAGAAAATGTTAGGCTACCTTCTTAAAATATTTTGAGGGGATCTGGTCTGATCCATAACACCTCAAAGTTGTTTTTATTTGTTCATGGGATGTGGGCAACACTTATTGCCCATCCCTAATTACCCACATTGCTGTAGGTTTGGAGTCAATTCAAGGCCAGACCAAGTAAGGTTGGCAAATTGGTGAACCACATTTGTTTTTTTGGATAGCCAACAGTGGTTACATGGTTGTTATCAGGCTAACTTTTGTTTTTAATTTGAATGTCACCATCTACTATGGTGGGATTTGTCTCCTTAGATCTGTCTCCTTAGAACATTAGTCCAGCATTTTAAAACTACTAGTCCACTGACATTACCACTACACCACTGCTGCCCCATGTGCAGTACAGCAATAATTCTACTCAAAATTTGGCTCTTCATATAGCATAGGCCAATAAATACCAGGTTGCCAGGGGTAGGTTTAGGCAGCAGTATTATTCTGCGCAAATCCTGAAACATTGATTGAAAGGAATATGTTTCAATATGGGTTCTTCCAATTGTCATTCAGTCTCAGGCCAGATTTCTAGATTAATATTAAACTACACGTATAAACAATCTTCACATGATGATAAGACTACAGAGCTCCATGCTCTGAGCCATACAAGTTCCAACCTTCTGACAGAGTATAGTCATGTGATGCCTGAGGTCACAGTTAGGTCACAGTATCCCTCATCTATGTCGATTAAAGCCGATTAAGGCAGAATCATTAAGCAGGGCCTCATTTTACAACTGCGCATCTCGCTGACACTTCCAGCATCATTTAAGGATTAACCAGAGAATTTAAAGAAACCGCAAATATGGATGTGGAACCATGCTATTCATTACTCTCTTACCTGCTATTGCCAGGGAGTGAATCAGGGACCAGTTATACTCTAATATTTCAATTTTCTATTCTGAGTAACAGTCCACAGGTTATATAATATTAGGGACTGGAGAATTCTTATATAACTCAAAATTCAACCATGTCTTTCCTTATAAAGTTCATCAGAGCACCAACAGCATTGTGGTTTGGGAATCCTGATCTCTCCCAATTCCAAGGAAATAACGAACACTCATCACTGTCCTTTAAATAATAAATGTGTCAGACCCAACAGAAAAGAACTTCCATTATTTCAGTCTTTTCTTAATATAAGTCCAAAAGTTGACTGCTGCTCTCAAAGGTGCCACCTTACCATTAAGGTTACAGTTGACAAAATATCTTGTTCTCTCCAAGGAAAGCTTTAATTTCATGCATATTGATCACCCGCTCCATTTTTTGCAGGAGCGGTGAGAGCGAGGACCAGGGGCCTGCCAGGAAGGTAGGTTCTTCATTTCGGTAGCGGAGCTGAGTGGGAGCGGTCGAATTGCGCTCCCGGAAGGTGAGTGAACTGATATATTTGGGCAGTGGCTAAACCGGAGACACTACATGTGTAGGGTCTCCCACCTACCCTCCTCCTCTGACCCAAAAGAAAAGACTCTGGTGTGTTGATAAGGTAAGGCGTTTCTTTTTTTTTATCGTGTGCTGGTAAGTAGAGTGATTTGGTACAAAGTTTTTTCATTTCATTTATCTAGTATTTGATATTATAGTAGGACTAAGTCAAGCTTAAGAGTAAAAATGGCAGGAGATCCCAGACCAGTGTTATGCTCCTCTTGCTCAATGTGGGAGCTCAGGGACGCGGCTGATGTCCCTGACTCCGACACGTGCAGGAAGTGTGTCCAGCTGCAGCTCTTGTTAGACCGCATGACTGCTCTGGAGCTGCGGATGGACTCACTTTGGAGCATCCGCGATGCTGAGGAAGTCGCGGATAGCACGTTCAGCAAATTGGTCACACTGCACATTAGGATCGCTGAGGGAGAAAGGGAATGGGTGACCAAAAGGCAGAGAAAAAGCAGGAAGGCAGTGCAGGTGTCCCCTGTGGTCATCTCCCTCCAAAACAGGTATACCGTTTTGGATACTGTTGGGGGAGATGGCTCACCAGGGGAAGGCAGCAATAGCCAGGTTCATGGCACCGTGGCTGGCTCTGCTGTACAGAAGGGCGGGATAAAGAGTGGAAGGGCTATAGTTATAGGGGATTCGATTGTAAGGGGAGTAGATAGGCGGTTCTGTGGTCGAAAACGAGACTCGCAAATGGTATGTTGCCTCCCAGGTGCATGGGTCAGGGATGTCTCAGATCGGCTGCAGGACATTCTGAAGGGGGAGGGTGAACAGCCAGCTGTCGTGGTGCATATAGGCACCAATGATATAGGTAATAAATGGGATGAGGTCCTACAAGCAGAAATTAGGGAGTTAGGAGCCAAGTTAAAAAGTAGGAACTCAGAGGTAGTAATCTCAAGATTGCTACCAGTGCCACATGCTAGTCAGAGTAGAAATGAAAGAATAGGCAGGATAAATGAATGGCTTGAGAGATGGTGCAGGAGGGAGGGGTTCGGATTTTTGGGACATTGGGACCGGTTCTGGGGGAGGTGGGACTATTACAAATCGGACGGTTTACACCTGGGCAGGACTGGAACCAATGTCCTAGGGGCTGCTTTTGCTAACGCTATTGGGGAGGGTTTAAATTAATGCGGCAGGGGGATGGGAACCAAATGAGGAGGTTAGTGGACAGTAAGGAGGTAGTAACTAAAGCCTGTAAGGAACTAGATAATGAAGTCAGTGTGACTAAGGGGAAGAGTAGGCAGAACGCAGATGATGAATGCAAAGGGACAGGTGGTCTGAGGTGCATTTGTTTTAATGCGAGAAGTGTAGTAGATAAGGCGGATGAACTTAGGGCTTGGATTAGTACCTGGGAGTATGATGTTATTGCTGTTACTGAGACTTGGTTGAGGGAAGGGCAAGATTGGCAACTCTATATCCCAGGATATAGATGCTTCAGGCAGGATAGAGAGGGAGGTAAAAGGGGTGGAGGAGTTGCATTACTGGTCAAAGAGGATATCACAGCTGTGCTAAAGGAGGGAACTATGGAGGACTCGAGTAGTGAGACAATATGGGCAGAACTCAGAAATAGGAAGGGTGCAGTAACAATGTTGGGGCTGTACTATAGGCCTCCCAACAGCGAGCGTGAGATAGAGATACAAATATGTAGACAGATTATGGAAAGATGTGGGGGCAACAGGGTGGTGGTGATGGGAGATTTTAATTTTCCCAACGTTGACTGGGATTCACTTAGTGTTAGGGGTTTAGATGGAGCAGAATTTGTAAGGAGCATCCAGGAGGGTTTTCTAGAGCAGTATGTACATGGTCCAACTCGGGAAGGGGCCATACTGGACCTGGTGTTGGGGAATGAGCCCGGCCAGATGGTTGAAGTTTCAGTAGGGGATTACTTTGGGAATAGTGATCACAATTCCTGAAGTTTTAGAATACTGATGGACAAAGATGAGAGTGGTCCTAAAGGAAGAGTGCTGAATTGGGTGAAGGCCAACTACAGCAAAATTCGATAGGAGCTGGGGAATGTGGATTGGGAGCAGCTGTTTGAGGGTAAACCCTCATTTGATATGTGGGAGGCTTTTAAAGAGAGGTTGATTAGAGTGTAGGACAGACATGTCCCTGTGAAAATGAGGAATAGAAAGGGCAAGATTAGGGTACCATAGATGACAGGTGTAATTGTGAGACTTGCAAAGAGGAAAAAGGAAGCATACATAAGGTCTAGGCAACTGAAAACAGACAAAGCTTTGGAAGAATATCGGGAAAGTAGGACCAATCTGAAACGAGGAATTAAGAGGGCTAAAAGGGGTCATGAAATATCTTTAGCAAACAGAGTTAAGGAAAATCCCAAAGCCTTTTATTCATACATGAGGAGCAAGAGGGTAACTAGAGAAAGGGTTGGCCCACTCAAGGACAAAGGAGGGAAGTTATGCAAAGAGTCAGAGAAAATGAGTGAGATTCTTAATGAGTACTTTGCATCGGTATTCACTGAGGAGAGGGACATGACGGATGCTGAGGTTAGGGATAGATGTTTGATTATTCTACGTCAAGTCGGCATAAGGAGGGGGGAAGTGTTGGGTATTCTAAAAGGCATTAGGGTGGACAAGTCCCCAGGTCCGGATGGGATCTATCCCAGGTTACTGTGGGAAACGAGAGAGGAAATGTCTTACCAACTTGATAGAATTCTTTGAGGAAGTGACAAAGTTGATAGAGGAGGGAAGGGCTGTAGATGTCATATACATGGACTTCAGTAAGGCATTTGATAAGGTTCCCCATGGTAGGCTGATGCAGAACGTGAAGTTGCATGGGGTCCAGGGTGTACTAGCTAGATGGATAGAGAACTGGCTGGGCAACAGGAGACAGAGGGTTGTAGTGGAAGGAAGTTTCCCAAAATAGAGAACTGTGACCAGTGGTGTTCCACAGGGATCCACGTTGGGACCACTGTTGTTTGTGATATACATAAATGATCTGGAGGAAGGTGTAGATGGTCTGATTAGCAAGTTTGCAGATGACACTAAGATTGGTAGAGTAGCAGATAGTGAAGGGGACTGTCGGAGAATGCAGCAGAATATAGATAGATTGGAGAGTTGGGAGGAGAAATGGCAGATGGAGTTCAATACAGGCAAATGGGAGGTGATGCAATTTGGAAGATCCAATTCAAGAGCGAACTGTATGGGAAATGGAAAAACCCTGGGGAAAATTGATGCACAGAGAGATCTGGGTGTTCAGGTCCATTGTACCCTGAAGGTGGCAACGCAGGTCGATAGAGTGGTCAAGAAGGCATATGGCATGCTTTCATTCATCGGACGGGGTATTGAGTACAAGAGTTGGCAGGTCATGTTACAGTTGTATAGGACTTTGGTTCAACCACATTTGGAATACTGCGTACAGTTCTGGTCGCCACATTACCAAAAGGATGTGGATGCTTTGGAGAGGGTGCAGAGGAGGTTCACCAGGATGTTGCCTTGTATGGAGGGCGCTAGCTATGAAGAGAGGTTGAGTAGATCAGAATTATTTACATTAGAAGGACGGAGGTTAAGGGGGGACCTGATTGAGGTCTACAAAATCATGAGAGGTATGGACAGGATGGATAGCAAGAAGCTTTTTCCCAGAGTGGGGGACTCAATTACTAGGGGTCACGATTTCAAGGTGAAAGGGGAAAAGTTTAAGGGAGATATGCATGGAAAGTTCTTTACGCAGAGGGTGGTGGGTGCCTGAAACGCGTTGCCAGCAGAGGTAGTAGAGGCGGGCATGATAGCATCATTTAAGACGTATCTAGACAGATACATGAATGGGCAGGGAGCAGAGAGATACAGATCCTTGGAAAATAGGTGACAGGGTTTAGACAGAGGATCTGGATCGGCGCAGACTTGGTCGGCCGAAGGGCCTGTTCTTGTGCTGTAATTTTCTTTATTCTTTGTTCTTTGTTCTTTGTTCCAGTCCTGGTTACAGTACAGAAGCCACAAACTGCAAGTCAATTTTTGTTTAAAGAAAAGGAAATGGCTATTTGCAGTTATAAAACAGTAATTGAACATAATGGAAAACTCATTTTGAGAGACTGGCCCCAGCTGACACAGAGAATGGAAATGTCACATCGACACCCTTCTGAGACTGAGATGAAAATGCATTATTTAAGTACTATAAACCAGCCAGGAGGTGCAAGAGTTAGGGGTTAGATCACTGTACTGAATGTATGATAGAACTAGTTATCTGACTGGACTGGGGACTGAGATAGTCTGGTTGTCATGGTGTAGGATTAGTTGCCTGGATATTACAGGGAGTAGGCTCCTAAAAACAGAGAATAAGGCAGTGGCAGAGACTGCTCAACTCACTGGTCCCTCCTATCCCGAGGCTACAGCTAATCTCTGACTCATGGCATCATTTTGAATGGAAGCTGCAGCTGCAGTTCCCAATTGAGCACCTTGATGCCAAGCTTTCAACCACTGACTGTACGTCTGGCCTGGATTCTGTGGTGGGGCGGGGAGGCGTGTGTGGGGGTTATGGGCATTTACAAAGTGAGGGCTGCAAGTGGCCCACAATGGGGTGTTTTTTTTGAAGAGTTGGAAACAGCAATTCAGCCAATCAGCTATTTGAGCAGCACAGTAACATTGCTGCCTCATAGCGCCTGGACCCAGGTTCAATTCCAGCCTTGGGTGAACGGCTGTGTGGAGTTTGCACATTCTTGCCGTGTCTGTATCAGTTTCCACCAGATTGCCCAGTTTCTTCCCAAAGTCCAAAGATGTGCAGGTTAGGGTGGATTGGCCATGCTAAATTGCCCCGTAGGGTCCACGGATGTGCAGGTTAGGGTGGATTGGCCATGCTAAATTGCCCCGTAGGGTCCACAGATGTGCAGGTTAGGTGGGTTAGCCATGGGAATTCAGGGTTACAGGGAGGTGGTGAGGACTCCTTTCAGAGGGTCAGTATGGACTTGCTGGTCTCTTTCTGCATTGTAGGGCTTCTATGATTCCATTGTGTCTTTACTGGTAACATTACAGAAGGGGCCTAGTCTGGAAGGCTTATGCTAATCCTGAACTTACCAACCCTTTTTTGCCTTTTGAATGAAAAGCAGAAAACATTGGAAATGCTCAGCAGGTCAGGAGAGAGAAAAAACAGAGTTAATATTTTAGATCAATTATCTTTCATCAGAACAAATAAATATAGTAAAATAGGCAAACGGAGGGAAAATTAAACTTCCTGAAGGTGAATGTGATACTGAGCCCTACACAGCCACGGCATGTATGTCTAAAGATAGAAAGCGAGGTCAAGATGTGAGCACCGTTCACAGTCACCTAATTTTTCCTTACATCTTAAAATATGGGATTAATTTTATTCATCTTGGAAGGATGAAGAGCTGGGTGAATTCTGAGAGGATTTAAGCTCCTGAGCCTTTGGTCATGGATCAGCTACTAAAGCAATTGATCTGGGGTCAAAGAAAATCAGGGTCAACGGAATTTTTACGAAGGACACAAAGACATAAATAGACTATTAAATTGTTTGTCCTTTCCGGTCATTGCAAGCTTAATTTAAATTGAAGTATTTTTCCTGTTCGTTTTTGCTGCAAATCAGTTCTATCTACCATGGATGTTAGTTCCAGTAAGCTCTTATCTTGTTTGAAGCTGGTTAATTTTGCAGTTATCTCCTGTAGGCCTGTAGTCACAGTCCATTAAACTCTTTTATTTACACGTGGGAATTTCTGATTGGCCGGCATTTATTGCCTGTCCCCTGCTGCCCTTGAACTTAATGGTTTGCTAGGCCATTTTGGAGGGCCAGTTAAGAGTCAACCACATTGCTGTGGTCTGGAGTCACATGTCGGCTGGACTAGGTGAGGATGGCGGATTTCCTACCCTGAAACACATCTGAGGCAGGTGAGTTTCTCCTAACAAATGACAGTGGTCATCAGTAGATTCGTAATTCCATATTTCTTTAAAAAACTGAATTCAAATCTCACATCCACTGTGGCAGGATTTAAAGCTGGGTCTCCAAAGCATTAGCTGAGTTTCTGGGTTAATCCTCTAGTGATGATAGCACTAAATCATCACCTCCACTCAGCCTTCTTGCCCCTACATTGTTCATGGATCTCACTGGCTTAAGGGCCTGCATCGCTGTTTCTGTTTATTCTTTTCCATCCAAGTATCAGTTCTGTGAATCTCTGTCATTGATAATTTAGATCCCTTAATTTTGGTATCACTCTTGTAGCGTTTTACTAAACATGTGACAGTGTCCCTTTGAAGAAAAGATAGCAAGAATGGCACTTAACATTCCAACAGTGGCTTTGTTCATGAGAATTGTGTGTAGCTCAATATTACATGGTTGAGATACTCAAATGTCTTTGAGATCTACCAGTGAGCCATGTTGTGAACAAAAATCTACAACCCAGATATTAGGGGACCTTGTGACACAACGGTAGTGTCCCTGCCTCTGAGCTCGAAGGCCCCATTCAAGTCCCACATGCTTCAGAGGTGTGTCATAACATTCCTGAACAGGTTGATTTAAAAATAACTGTAACTGAGATACCTCATGTGAATATTCATTAATCGCTACCAACTGTCAGATTTCGTAATGGACTCCTGTTTAAAGTGTAAATACTCCAAAGTTGTTTCCATACTGTTTGACCCTATAACTTACGCTTCAGTAGTGCCAGTTGTGTGCAAATGGATGTCTCAGAGGTGTCGCATGGACAAAAGATAGCAGCTGAGGGAAAGAGTTTAGGAAGACTGCCAGAGGAGGCTTTCAGCAAGCAGGGAGAAAGGTGATTAAGTGGAAATCCTTGGTGGGTGTGTTTTCAGAGACTGATGGAGGGGTGTTTGATGAAACAGCTACTGTTATTCAAACTGGTACCAAGAGATTTATAGTGTCAAATATGATTAAACCTCTTGTGTTCCTCCTTTTCCATTGAGCCTACATTGACACAATGTTCTATATTTTTTAATTTGGCTTTAATTTTTTTTAATTTTACCATTTTGTTTAACCTTAAAATCTATTTCTTGTTTTTCTTCTGCCTTATTGTGTACAGTTTTGGTCTCCTTACCCAAGGAAGGACATGTTTGGGGAGCCGATGGCCTAATGTTATTATTGCTGGATTATCAATGTACAGACCCAGGAAACGTTCCAGGGACCTGGGTTCAAATCCAGCCACAGCAGATGGTGGAATTTGAATTCAATAAAATATCTGGAATTAAGAGTCTAATGATGACCATGAATCCATTGTTGATTGTTGGAAAAACCCATCTGGTTCACTAATGTCCTTTAGGGAAGGAAACTTCCATCCTTGCCAGGTCTGGCCTACATGTGACTCCAGACCCACAACAATGTGGTTGACTCTTAGCTGCCCTCTGGGCAATTAGGGATGGGCATTTTCTGAAGAAGGGTCCCAACCTGAAACATCAGCTTTCCTGCTCTTCTGATGCTGCCTGGCCTGCTGTGTTCCTCCAGCTCCACACTGTGTTATCTATGGGCAATAAATGCTGCCTAGCCAGTGATGCCCTCATCTTGTGAATGAATTTTAAAAAAAGTTTGCAACAAAGGTTCACTAGACCATTTAGTCAGAAGAATAGAAAGATGACTTATTATCTAAATGAAGAGAAACTTCAGAGTGCCTCAGTGCACAGGGATGTGAGTGTCCTCGTGAATTGCAAAAAACAGGTACAGCAGGTAAATAAGTAAGGCAAGTGGAATATTGGCATTTATTGCTAAAGGAATAGAATATAAAAGTTAGGAAGTGTTGCTACAACTGTATAAGGCTTAGCGAGACCACACCTGGCAGTTGTGAATAGTTTTGTTCCCCTCACTTAAGGAGGGATATTGTTTTATTGGAGAAAGTTCAGAAGAAGTTCAATGGTTTGATTCTAGAGATGAGGGGTTCGACATATGAAGAGAGATTAAGTGATTTAGGCCTATACTCTCTGGAGTTTAGAAGAATGAGTGGAGATCTAATTGAGGTATGTAAGACAATAAAGGGGATTGACAAAGTCAATGTAGAGAGGATGTCTCCTTGTGTGGAGCAATCTAGAATGAGAGGTCATAGTTTTAGGGATAGCAGATTTAAAACCAAGATGAGGAGAAATAACATCTGTCAAATGATTCTGTGGAATCTAGAACCCCAGAGTGCGGTGGATGCTGGGATATTGAGTAAATTTAAGGAGGAGATGGATAGATTTTAGAGGAGTAATGGGTTGAAGGGTCATATAGAGTGGGCGGGAAAGTGGAGTTGAGGCCCAAGATGTAATCAGCCGTGATTGTATTGAATGGCGGAGCAGTCTCAAGGGGCTGAATGGCCTACTCTTGCTTCTGGTTCTTCTGTTCTTAGACTGATTCCTGACATGGCCAGATTGTCCAATGCGGAGAAATTGAAGGACATGTATTGTCTCTTGGTTTATAAGAATGAGACTCCATCTCATTGAAACAAACAAAATTCTTGCAGGGTAGAGGCATGAACGTCCATTAATTATTTAGCAACTTTGTTTCCAGCCATTATTTCAGGTGATCTACAGTTAGAACGAAACAATTTTACACCCTGCAACGATATGCACATCAACAATTCTTTGTGAATATACTATTATTCTGCAGTAAAATTGTCTGTCTTGGGTGAAATAAATACTTTTATAACAAACCTATACCCAGAGATGGCTTCAAAACCAATGGCTTTGTGTCTGTACCTTTTTCTCTATGAACTCGTGCATGATTAAGAAAGAATAAATAGACAGCTATTGACATCACATTTTTGGCATATATGCATGGCATACTATTAATGAATTCATTTAGTTATTGAAATAAGTTTTATGTGGTCTTTCACTTCATCAGGATACAAAATACAGTGTGACTTTGGCAACCAACGTATGCCTTCCATGCAAACACTTTGGAAAGTATTTTTCTTTTGACGTAGATGGAGTGTCAGTTGCTCCCCCATGTTGTTTAACATGCTATCACATCATTTCTACCTATAGTGTAGGCCTAGGAGATGGCACTACTGCCTCACAGCACCAGGAACCTGGGTTTGATTCCAGCCTTGCGTGCCCATCTATGTGGAGTCTACATGTTCTCCCCACGTCTGTGTGGATTTCCGCTGGGTGCTCCGGTTTCCATCCACAGTCCAAAAATGCACAGGTTAGGTGGATTGACCATGACAAATTGCCCACAATGTCCAGGGATGTGCAGCGGCTAGGTAGTTTAGCCATGGGGAATGCAGGGCTGCAGGGACAGGATAGTGAGGTGGGTCTGAGTGAGATGCTCTTAGGAGGGGTGATGTGGACTCAATAGGCCACATTATGCTCCACTGAAGGGTTAATTGTAACAGCAAACACAGTTTGTTGACAGTGACAATTGGTTATGTGGGGTTAACTCCTTCTTGACATTTTAAACTGTGAATTTAAGGGGCAGGACTCTCTTTTGTTTTCATTTTTAGGACCTGAAGTTGAATCTAATAATGATAGCTTCCTCTCCATGGCAACAGTGGGTCCAGAGTGAAATGCGTTTGACCCAGTCTGATTCCTAGCAAGTGGATGTTCAATGCACAAAACTTCATAACTGACAGTGAAATATGATACTGAATTAATTATGTGATTCTAACAGGGTAGAGAGGTAGATGGTAGGAAGTGGAAATGCCACTTTTGATGCAGTCATAAGGTGTTCTTAAGCGGAAGTACTTATACCTTGGCCTTAGTAGATGCTTGACACTGGAGCTGAGAATGGAAAGCAGAGAAGACTTCCTTTCTTTTTATATAGTCATCTTGATCTTGAACTTGATGGTAACTAAAATACATCCACACTAACCTTAAGAAAATTGTTTTACTATGGATCTATGTGATCAAGTCAGTTCTGCACTCATCTGAGCGTCATAAACCAAAGATGCTCCTAAATATGATCACATAGACCGGGCACATTTCACTGGAAAAAGGTGAGTCGGATGTGCCTGATAAAGGTCTTTAAGGTTATGAACTGTTTCAACAAGATTTAAAGAGAATATCTTCTCTTGTGACGTTGCCAAAAAATCAGAGGTCTTAAATGTAAGACAATATCCAATAAGTATAATAGGGAATTGAAAAGATGCTTCCTTACTCTAAGGGAGAGTTATAATTATAGTCACAGAGGTCTGCAGCATGAAAACAGGCCCTTTGGCCATACTTGTCCATGCTGCCCAGTTTTCACAACTTAAACTAAACCCATTTGCCTACATTTGGTCCGTATCGCTCCATACTTATTCCATTCATGTACCTGTCTAAATGTTTCTTAAATGACAAAGTTGTACTCACTTCCACCACTACCTCTGGCAGCCCATTCCAAATACTCACCACCCTCTATGTGAAAAAACTGCCCTCTGGGCCCTTTTGTATTTCTCCCCTCTCACGTTAAACCTATGTCCTCTAGTTTTACACTTCCCTACATGGGGAAAAGCTATCCACTATCTATCTGATGTCACCCCTCAGTCTCCGAAATTCGCATCCACACAGAGCTCATTTGCCTTACGTGTCAGGCCTCTTGTATTGAAATAAATGCAGTTTAACCAAGACTTCCCTTGCTTCCTGCTGTGCTCTTGCCTGCCCTCTCTACTACTGGAATTACCAAGATTGCCTTTACTATTTAACTTTCTCTCATTATCTTTTGTACTGTCCTCAACTTTCTCTTTTGTCCCCCTACTGCTTTGGATCCCAATACCCTGCCAGACTAATTGAAACCCTCCTTAGTGGTTTTCGCAAATCTCCTATCCAGGGTTTGGTCCCCCCCTAGTTCAGGTGCAATCCGTCCCTCTTGCATAGGTCACATCTGCCCTAGAAGAGATCCCAATGATCCAAGAATCTAAATCCCTGTCCCCTGCACCAGCTCTCGAGCCATACATTCATCTGCCAAATCCTCCTATTCCTACTCCCACTAAGACATGGCACTGGAAGCAGTTAAGAAATTACTACCCTTGAGGTCCTACATTTTAACCTTCTGCCTAACTCCCTATAATCATTCTTCAGGACCTCATCCCTTTCCTACCCATGTCATTGGTACCAATATGTAAAATGACCTCTGCCTGCTCACCCTCCCCCTTTAGAATTTCATGCAATTGTTCAGTTACTATATCTATTATTCTGTTGAGTTTCCAATCTGTTAAGATATTCTAAATTCCTCTATTTTTGGTTGTATTTTAATTACAGCGTTTAAATAAATTGTGTTCTGCTTAACGTCAAGTAGTTTGACCAGTCGTACTGCATCTGAGACACTTTACATTTGCCTTTAAAATAAGAAAAAGTTAGGGTCTATCTACCTTAGAATATTTTTGAGGGGGTCTGATCTGGTCCATAACAAATTGGGGGCCCTTGTCAGGGTCCAAATTTATAATTCCAAGTTGATTTAGGATTATCGGACTCGAAGACTGCGAGTGGTAATTGTTGGGGTCTTTTATTTTGGGTGTTGAATTTCATTGGTTTAAATAAGGTGTGCCTTGTGTAGTAATGGCTGTTTAGGTCACTACGAGTTTTCCAGGTGGGGAATGGAAGAAGTGACTTTGGGAGTTTTACACAAAGTGAACAAGGCAATGTTGTTGGAACTGGCAGACCAGTTAGAGTCGGGGTTGCCTTTGTCCATGCAAAAGGGGGAGGTAATTGCAGAAGTAGCTCGACATCTACGATTGCCAGAAATGTCATCAGAATCTTCGGAAATGACTAAAATTCAATGGCAAATGAAATAGCTTGAATTAGAGGCAAAAGAAAAGGAAAGAATAGCATAGAATTCACTATCATCATAAGAAACACTGAGGTGAGCAACAAAGATTTTTGTTAGAGGAAAGTGAAGCAAAAGGAAGAGAAGGATATACAGATAGGGTCAGATGAAGAAGTACTTTTTATGCTCTCAAGAAATCCTGCTGCCCTTCTGCTCTGGTAGGATAGAGTACTGTTACCACACTCCTCCCTACCCAATCCTGGGGTTGAAGTGACACTAATTTTATTTTATAAGAGTAGGACACCCTTTCAGTTTGTCCACCGCTCATTGTAATATCAGAGTTAAAACATTTCACCTTTATCCAAGGCTCCTGCATTCCAAATGTTATCTCAAGGATTCTATGCGATGAACCCACTGGCATTCAATATTGGCGCAAGCATCTCAGTAATGAACCACACAACCACTTGGAAACAAGAGCCTTGTGCTACAAAGAACCATTGTACTTATGTGGGATACATTTACGTGTCGTTCTGCCAGTATCATGGAATGGATTTCCATACGAAAGTAAGGCAATTTCAGGTCAAACATTTGATACCTGCTTTACAGTGGCAGCACAGTCTAAAACCTTTTTTAGAAAGACCACAAATAATTCATTGGAATGTCCTTGATTAGTGCATGTTTCTTTTAAAACGGGCTTGGTTCAGGGAGAGTGTTTAATCCCCAATTAGCACAAACCCAATAGGGCCAATAGTTGCTCACTGCATCTGCCAAATTGTATATATCCCTACACAAAGGCAGTCACCTTTCAGGGATTGTCTTTCTCTGACACTGGGAGGAAGACAACCTGCAGCTTTGTGGCAGTTTTAACCTTTTTGATGCTTCAAAAATCTTTACTTAAACCTTAAGCTACTTTTATGGAAGATTTTGGTTGCGCAACCTTTAGAGATATCTTTATCAATAACAATATTTCAGTTCTTTGCAGACATTCAGGTACACCCAGACACACCTCCTACCCTATTCCTGTATTTCCCATGGCTAATCCACCTACCCTGCATATCCCTGGACACTATAGGCAATTTAGCATGGTTAGTCTACCTAGCTTATACATTTTTGGACAGTCGGAGTAAGCCCAACACAAAGAGAGAAATAATATACAGATTCCACACATAGTGTAGCCCAAGGGTGGGATTGAACCTGGATCCCTGGTAGTGTGAGCCACCACACCACTCCACAATTACATGACAGATAGCTAAGGAGGAACGCTGATGATTGAAGGTGCATGTGATATTGATCGTCAACACTTTTGGCTGAGTTGCTTTAATGACATTGTGAAGGGCAATATATCAATGCAAGTTCTATCCTTTTTCCTACAATTCTGCTGTGTTCATGGCATACATTAGTGAATCACTGCTCAAATATACTGGATTAACACGTCACAAAATCAGGTACGGTGTTATTCTATGTAAATGCTATGCCCATTAAGCAAAGGGACTACAATATTCATTTACCATGATCAAACCGATCATGAAAAGATCATATAGTCTGTGCCATGCTGTGTCAATAACAAAATTGTCAGAAAGGAAATGTGGGCACAGTGGTTATCATAGTTACCTTGCACCAGTAGACAGAGGACAGCTGGCACTAGCTCTGCCAAACTCAGTGGTCAGGCAACCACAGAAGCAAGGCCAAGAACCTGAGTCAGGACTTAGAACAAAATATGTCTGGAGACACAGCTGGAGTCAAGGTTAGAAGTAACAGCTGCAGCTGGGAGCAGAGTGGAGGGAGAGCGAGAGGGAGAGATCACCAGCCAATAGCGAGAAAAATGAGCTGAGGTGGAAACCATTGATTGTTCAGTTTTGGAAGATGACCTTGGTATCAAAAGAGGTGAGAATTTAAGCTCCAATAAGCAGAAAGCTAAGGGAAAAGTGCTCGGGAGTGCTGATAGATGATTTTACCTGAATGAAATGAAAGGTTAAGCATATGAAACACAGGTACTCGTGTGAAGATTAAGTGCTTTATTCCTTTTATTGCAGAAGGCAGGCTTAAGGATCAGACATGCCCTGTCCACCTCTCTTCACCCAGCTCCTGTGTAGCAGAGATTTAGAAATTGCCACAGCTTCAATCTTCATACAGTACAACAAGTATTTGAAATTCTGGAAGGCAGGTTGGGTAAATGAAAATGCATTGGTGGCTCAGCCGTTTCACCAGAGTTTGGTATTGGCACTGAATTCTTCTCATAACAAAGCTTGGATTGAGATTATCACTTTCTTTCTTGTCTGGCTTTTGTCTAAATGATTTTCAAGTTTCTTTTAGTAACTTCCCGACCAGCTGTGAAGTTTTTTTAACTCAGTCTTGTTTCCAGGTACACCCCTATGTCAGCAAACCATCCCCAAGTCCCCAGACTTTGCACATGAACTGCCAATGGTCAATTGGCCAATTGACGGTATCATCTTTCAGATGAGATATTGAACTGAGATCCCAGCTTCCTGCTTGAATGGATGTAACTCATTATTGGAGGTTTTTGAAGAAGTAACAGAGACAAGGAAAATGTTGTTGATGTGGTGTACGTAGATGGACTTCCAGCATACAACAGGCCTGTAAGCAAAATTAGATCTTATGGAATAAAAGAGACAATAACACATGGATACAAAACTGGTTTTGTAAAAGCATGCAGTGAGTAATGTTCAATGCATCCTTGTTGGGCCCTCACTGAATTCCCCACTGTTAACATCTTGGGGGTTGCTATCAATCAGAAACTGAACTGAACTACCATATAAACCCTATGACCACCTACTAGAGGCACGAATCCTGCAGCAAGTAACTCACCTCCTGACTCCCCAAAGCCTGTACATCATCTAAACATATCAGGAGTGATGATGAAATGTTCCCCATTTGCCTGGATGGGTGCAGTTCCAACAACACTCTAGGTGCTTGACACCATCCAGGACAAAGCAGTCTGCTAATGGTCACCACATCCACAAGCATCCACTCCCTCCACCTAGCTATAGTGTGTACCGTCTACAAGATTTACTTCAAATATTCACCAAAGCTCCTGTAACAGCATCTTCCAAACCCACAGGGCACAGTAGGCCATGGGCATCAGGTACTTGGGGACACCATGACCTACAAGATCCCCTCCAAGCCACTCACCATCCTGACGAAGAATGTTATTGCTGTTCCTTCAATATTGTTGGGTCAAAAACCTGGAATTCCCTCCCTAAGGACATTGAGAGTCAACCCACAGCACATGGACTGTAGCAGTTCAAGAAGGAAGTTCACCATCACCTTCTCAAGGGCACCTAAGGCAGGTAACAAAGGTTAGCCCAGCCAGGGACGGCCACATTACATGACTGTATAAAAACAAATATGAAAACATTTGAGAGAGTACAGAAGAAAGCTCATGTAAAAATATTAAATTATCAACCTGTCTTAATTGTGTGAAGTCCTCTGGAGGTTGATTGCCACTAACCGTGTACATTCCTGGTGTTACACTAGATAGTGAAATAGATTGCTTTGACTACTTAGTTAAAATGTTGACACAGGGTTGTATTTCAACTTGGTATGATCCGGTTCACTCAGCACTCAGAGTCTTTTTACTCATTCTTCCTCTCTCTATGTAACTAAAGAATATACAATAGAAATTTGTGTTTGGCTTGTTGAAAAGGGTTCATTGAAGGGCATGCTGCATCATTCCAGAACGTAAAGCTTCCAATTGCAACAGGGGCAATGTGCTTGTTTGCCAATCTCACACTTTACTTTGTAACATTAATACTCGTGTGCCCTAGATCTGCAGTCAGTTCAAGTTCACAAACGCCCATTCCTTTCAGCGATGTAGTGACACGGATCATGCAGCATGCCTCCTGTTAACCATCTTTACCTCAGCGAGAAGATCCAGCGTATCAGTATGAATTGTAGCAGCAGCTGGTATTTATTCACTGTCTTCGACACAGCAACACATCCAGGTTTTCCTGGAGCACTGAGCTGAATTATTTCATTCCTCTGCAGTGGGTTTGGAGGTGCTGAGGCTGATAAAACACAAGGGAAATTCCACTGTGATGACTCCCCGGCTCATTCTCATCCACTGAGGGGCATTCTGAGGGACTGAAAGGAGCCCAGATTTAACTGCTGTCCTCACCATGAAGTCAATAGTTAAGGCCCCTTGTACACCAGGGCACAATGGCATTTAGTTACTGGGCTAC
>NC_063355.1:37937308-37955218 GCF_021869965.1 Rhincodon typus | reverse complement strand
TACGGCCCGAAACATCAGCCTTCCTGCTCCTCTGATGCTGCTTGGCCTGCTGTGTTCATCCAGGTCTACACCTTGTTATACTGGCAGAGGGAGTCTGCAAGGAAGACACAATAAAGAATCTGTGTTTAAAAGCATGGACACTCCTCACCTTCAATGTTTCTGGCTCAATATTTAATTGTTTCTGTCCCAAAAACTTTCACGCTTCTTCTGGGACCAGTAGAAGATGTTAATATAACATATTTTGACAAAAACATAGGAACAGAAGTAGGCCAACTGGCCTTTGAGCCTGTATCTTAGATTCATCCAACATCTTGATTCCTAAGCCCTCTGTAACTTGGATAGCAATAATTTGTCAGGTTTAAAATTATTGATTGATCTAGCACATACTGCTGTTGTTTAATGGGAGTGAGCTCCACGCTGCCCCCTTTCAGGTGAAGAACTGACTGTTAACTTCTAGACTGAAGTGCCTGCCTCTGATTTTAAGATTGCTTTTCCCTTATCCTAGACAAAAAATAACTAATTTTCTCAACTATTTTGATATGTCTTAAAAACGCAACTAAATTTCAAATAAATAATCCTTTCTGGTTATCCATTTTTCTCCATAATTTGAATCTTAATTGGCAGATGTTTCTTCGTCTACAGCAATCAGTAGAAAGGCCTGATCAATCTATGCTCAATCCTCTCTTCACTGATAGTGGTCTAATTTCTACACAGGGAAAGCAGGTACCATGCACTAATCTGCATAGATGAAGCAATCTAACATCTGGTTTTGGAGTCTGCCCGCAAAACCTGGAAAATAGCCTGATCCATTTTCAAATTGGATGTTTTCAAGGCTTCCATGGGGCCCAGAACATTGTCCCTCAAAGTCCGGTCCTGTTGCTTATAACTTAATGCTCATAAAACACAGACCAATTTGTAGTGATTGTAACGAGATGAGCCAAATGTATTTCATTGAATGTGAGCTCCCAGATTGGGGTGGTTAATCTGATCCAATCAGGTAGCCCTGGCTGACAGATAAGACCAAGTGTTCTTATCAAGGGTGGCACGGTTGCTCAGTGGTTAGCACTGCTACCTCACAGTGCCAGGGACCCAGGTTTCGATCCCAGCCTCAGGCCACAGTCTGTGTGGAGTTTGTATATTCTCCGTACGTCTGCATGGGTTTCCTTTGGGTTCGCAGTCCAAAGATGTGCAGGTTAGGTGGATTGGTCATGTTAAATTGCCTATAGTGCCCAGGGATGTGCAGGATAGGTGAGAAATGCAGGGTTACAAGGATGGGAAGGGGTGGATCTGGGTGGGATGCTCTTTGGAGAGTCAGTGTGGACTTGAGGAGCAGGAAGGCCCGCAGCCACACTATAGGGATTCTATGTATCTACAAGTGTCAGACATCCTGCTCACCCTGAGAGCTGGCTCTGAGGGAGCTGGATCAGCATCAAGTACTCTCCATGTGGAAATAAAGGGTGACTTTGTGACGGGATACCGCTCTCTGTGGAGTAATTTCACTATATCTAACTCTCTGTGTGCATTCTGACAGATGGTGGAGTTGGCTATCCAACTGAGCATGACAGCCTTGAGTTATTTCTAATGAATTTAGTCAAACTTCCAAACAAATGAGCACTCTCCCCATTGATGTCTGGAGAATGTTATCATGATATTTCCCAGAGGGAAATTCCCATTAAAAAAGGTATGACTTGGAAATGAGTGCATTGGTCATTCTAGAGTTCTATTTTGAAATATTCAAGATGAGTTGGACTAGTGTGTACTATTTATAAATTTTACTGGTTTTTCCTCCTGGATTTGTTGGCACCATCCTCATCAGGAATCATAGAATTCCTACAGTGTGGAAGCAGGCCATTCAGCCCATTGAGTCCACACCAACCCTCTGAAGAGCATCCAACTCAGACCCTATTCCTGTAATCCTGCATTTCCCCATGGCTAATCCACCTAACATGTAAATCTTTGGACTGTGGGAGGAAACCCACACAGACACAGGGAGAATGTGCAAACTCCACAGACAGTCACCTCAGGGTAGAATTGAACCCAGGTCCCTGGCACAATGAGGCAGCAGTGCTGACCACTGAGCCACTGTGTCAGCAGGAAGATGCCTACCTATTAAGCAGCATATCCTTTGTTCCCTGCGCTAGGAACTCAAATATATGAACACATTGAAATTATGAGGGAACTGGTCATTTGCCCCATTCTGTATTGGTACAGTTGTTGATTTTAAAATACTCATCCTTTCTTTTCAAACCTCCCCATGGCTTCTTCTCCCCAGCTCCCAGTGTCCTCATCATCCTGCCAACTCTCCGGGATCTCACTCTGTCTTGTGCATCTCCAATGTGAAATGCTCCCCCACTGGGAAACTTGTCTTCAGCAGCTATGTCCCAAGCTTTGGAATTTCCTCCCTAGACTTCTCTTCCCCTCTCTCCTTCAATAAGACTTGCCTTAAAGTCAATCTCCTTAACGTAGTGCTTGGCATAAAATCTCCCTGAGTGTCTCAATAACAATTTTTGTTTGATAAAAAGCTACAACAAAATGCTGAAATGCTTTGCGACATTTTATGATGTTAAAGGTTGAACTTAAATATGGGCTGTTATTTGTTCTCCACCTGGATTCTGGTCATAACACTACCAAGGCCACCCATGGGTGAAAATTAAGGGACAGGATCATTTGCCCACATCTTCCCTATCTGCTGCTAAAACGTCCATCGGAGACTGACCAGCTAAGAAATAGTCTATCGTGCAACAACAATGTGCTGTGGGTGACATGAGCAAGTTGAAAGTCAGCTTCTGCGCCTTATTCAGGAGAACATCTCACACCAAGTCTTGTGGGCATTGATTGATCAGCAGCGACATTAGTCCCAGTGGCAGTGTTCGCTGCCTGGGCTACCTGTACACCCTCAAAAGTAACAAACATGGATCTCACCATGCAATAGGTCCCCTGGGATGGGAGGATTTTCCCTTCCTATGGAGTGGGTGTGACTTAAAGTTTTCGATGACTAAGAAAGAAGAGGGGATACCAGCTTCGCAAGAGTTACCCCCAGTGGCAAAGCGTTCCCACCAAATATAGTACAGCCTTTGCTTCCCGTCCTTTTAAAAATGGCCTGCCCGCTCTCACACAACTGCCCACACCCTCCATGAGTACAGTGATATCAGGGTCAGTTGAGCCTTTAAGAAGCTGGCCTTTAATATGACGTGTAGGCAGCTGATCTCAACCCCCCCATTTCCCTCCTGGAATGCAGGGGTAAATTCAGGGATGAGTGGACAGGTCCTGGGCTAGCCATACAACCTGACACACCCGTCAGGAGCATATCAGATCCAGAATCCGCCCCTGCTCCTAGTATTGGTCAATGTTTGACGTGAGCTTGGAATAAAATCAGAGATTAGCATGGCATCGTGCTTCCAGTGGTGTTGAGGGTGACTGAAAACATGGACAGATTCATGGCAATTCTCAGGCCAGATCCCACATCGTTCAAGCTCCAGTCTTCTATCCTCGGCAATAGATGTCAGGAGGTAATTTATACATAGAGCAGAGTGCACTGCACCCTGATCCTGTTGCACTCGTTATCCAGTCAGACATCACTGACTGGAAATTAAGTAGGTGAACCCTGGATATAATGTCTCACTCCCTGGCTGGGTGACGGTAAGGCCAACATTAAGACATTGACTCCATTCTGACTCTGATTGGCTAATTTATCATGTACTGGGCATCAAGCATGAAAATTGCACCTGAAGGAACTTTCATTTTCTCTGTTGCCTGATCGCCAGTGTGTTTCCCAGTGTTTTCTGGAAACCTCTTGCCCTGTTTGGTTCATGCGGCAGTGGATTTACCGACCAGACCCAGGAGAAGCCACCCAAATTATTTTGAGCTGGAGGTCTTGTGACTCAGTCAGTAAAAACTCTGCCATGGGGAGGCCTTAGAGAATGTTGGCCGCTTCCAATACCTCGGGAGTGTCCTGTCGGCCAAAGTGGATATTGATGAGGAGATCCAGCACTGCTGTGTGCTAGCGCAGCCTTCACCCTCCTGACGAAAAGGGTGTTCAAGAACAACAACATCAGATCCGACTTCAAGCTCATGGTATACAGAGCTGTGGTGGTTCCCACGCACTAATGTGGCTCTGAGATGTGGACTGTCTGTAGCAAACACCCCAAGGCATTGGAGCAGAAGCACCAATGCTGCCTGCGCAAGATCCTGTGAATCTGTTGGGAAGAAAGACGCGCCAACGCTTGAACCAGGCCAACATCCCCCACATCGAGGCACTGATCACCCTTGATTGGCTGCAATGGACTGGGCAAGTTGCCCGCATGGCAGAGATGAAACTCCCCGAGCGGGTGCTCTACTCCCAGCTTTGAAATGGCAGGCCAGTGCCAGGTGGAAGCGCTTCAGTGATACCCTTGAGGACTCACTGGCAAAGTGTGGCATTCCCACAGACACCAAAGTGGAGGAGGGGAATCTGGAAAGGTGTTGATCATCTCAAGACTTACTGTCAGGAAAAAGAGGAACCCAAGTTAAAACAGCGTAAGGAGCGCGCTGCTGCAACAATGCCCAACCCACCCCTTCCCGTGACCACTTTCTGCCCCATGTGTAACAGAGCCGTATCATATCCAGCTACCTACCCTGAGAGTGGAAGCGTGCCATCCTTGTCTGTGAGGGACTCCCAATGCTGATGATGGGCTCTACCAGTGAACCTAAAGCTTTAGATGTAAGTCCTTGTTGGCGACGGACAGAGTGTTCTCGATGTTGTTGAACAAGTTGATGATTAGTCTGCTAATCCATCCTAGGTAATAATTCTTCATTGTTCCCCATGGGGGGCTAAGGAAAATGCCAATATATGAAACGAGCAAAATCTTTAAACTTGGCGACATTCTGCTCTCTGAAGTGCCACTGGCTATTTTCATACCTGCATTGACCAAAGCTAGACTGTGCTGCAGATTGTTGTCACCAGGTCTCTGGCTTTATGTTCAATTTACCTTCAGAATGTCAATGCTATTGTCTGAAAAATTGGTGCCATACAGTTACCCAATCTTCACACATGAAAGGAAACGATTCTTGTACGAAATAAGGGTAACTCCTGTAAAACAAAATCGAATAATGTGACACCTTCATTTCTCACTTTCTTTCTCGTGGCCTATAAACGGATACCCCTTCCAGCTCCATTAGATTACTGGCAGCCATGAAACGAAGTGAATCAAATTGGCTGCATATTTGTCAGGATTGACAGAGATACTCAAGTTGGGCTCAATCTCAGGAACATATAGTTGTGTGTCACAGCTGCTGTGCTCAATGCCAGATGGTTGCTGGGGTTAACCCTTTCTGCTCCCCTCAATCATTCCTTTTTAAACATAAAAAATAGTGACCAGAATGTCATTAACTCCTCTCACTGTCATTCCCATTGTCCTTGTTTTCCAAGCTAAGAAAACAGGTTGACGTCCCTTCAGTTTCATCGCCGGTATATCATTTTTGTTCCTGCAAACTCAAGATTATTTTGTGCGATGATGGCGCCACAGTCTTTTTAAAATTTGAAGGTGTCTCAATATTTTCAAGGGGGTCCTCAAACAGCAATGTTTGGAAATCACTAGTTTAGACACTGCGGCATTGTAAGTTTGCTGATTTTCATTCTTTATTTTACCTCTAAGTTCTGAAAAGCCAAGGAGCAACAAACATGGGAAATTTGGTCAGTGCAAAAATCTGGATTTTGTTTTAATCCCAAAGGTGGAATGTTTGTCTTATAAGGAAAGATTGAGCAGTTTAGGCCTGTACTTGCCAGGGTTTGGAAGGATGAGAGGAGATCTAAATGAGGGATATAAGATGTGAAAGTGGATGTTTCCCCTTGTGGGGCAATCTAGAATATAGTTTTAGGATAAAGGCAGCAGATTTAAAACAGAGATGAGGAAAAATTGCTTCTCTCAAAGGGTCACGAATCTGTGGAATTCATTCCTCCAGAGTACAGTGAATGCAGGGTCCCTGAATAAATTTAAGGATGAGATAGACAGGTTTTTAATGAATCATAGAAACCCTACAGTGCAGAAAGAGGCTACTTAACCCATCGAGTCTGCACTGACCTTCTGATGATCATCCACCTACCCGCATATCTACCCGCATTCTGCCATAGCTAACCCACCTAACCTTCACACTACAGGGCAATATAGCGTGGCCAATAAACCGAACCTGCACATTTTTTGACTGCAAGAGGAAATCAGTGCACCCAGGGGAAATTCAAATAAACATACAAACTCCACACAGACAGTCGCCCAAGGCTGGAATGGAAACCATTGCTAACCACTGAGCCAAGGGTCACCGGACCCAAAACGTTAACTCTGTTTTCTCCTTCACAGATGCTGCCAGACCTGCTGAGCTTTTCCAGCAACTTTGCTTTTGTTCCTAACCACTGATCCACTGTGCTGCTCCAAATTAGTAACAGGTTGAATGGTTATGGAGAGCAGGCAGGAAAATGAAACTGAGGCCAAGAAGAGATCAGCCCTGGTCATTGTCAAATGGCAGAGCAGCCTCGAGGGGCTGAACAGCCTTCTCCTGCTCCTAGTTCTTATGTTCTGGAACCTGTCAGGGCTGAGGAATGTTTAGCGTAAGGGATCATTTCTCAGATCGAGCTTGGAAAGAAATATCAGTATGCAGGAACAGGGATAAACAGAGATGAGCAGTGAAAGCAACATGACACCTGTAAAAGTTAAACTAAGTAAGAAATATTTGATAAAAATGTGCCCTTTGAGACATTTTTAGTAAAACAGCGAAAGCCAGGAATCATCTTCGTTTGTAAGAATTTTAGGTATGTGCTAGCTTTCTAAGAACAGTTTGTGATGAAGTTATTTTAAGCAATTAATCTAATACTATATTCTACGTAATTATAGTCAACATAGAACATTTGCACATTAATGGTCTTTTGACTGCAGAAGCATTCATCTTCGATAGGGAATACAGATAACCATCAGCTGGTGCAGGACCACAGTTTAAAGTGCTTTCAAGAGGACTAGTTACTTCCTTTAAAATATATAGCAAGTTTATATACACAGATTCTGGGAGTTTAAGAGCTGAACTCTGCAAGGTTTTTGTTGTTAGATAGCATTTTCAATTTGTTCTGTATTTCAGAAGTGTATCCGCACTCCCTTAGCTTTAAATAAGTTTCTACACATTTCTGTGTGAATGTTAAATATGGAGTGACCTAATTCAGAGATAGTAAGGTTAAGACTGTGTACCACACTTTAATTAGCTTCATTTCAAACACTTCAGTCACTCTGAAACATACATGAACTAAGTTCTGAAAAGTCCCTGTCTTCAATGGAAACTCTACAGGATGCCTATACATCAACTTGAGATGATAAAACCAAAGTATTAATCATTAGAAATATGACTTTATATGCACTCATCTTAAATACGCAGGTGCCAAAACTGCTTTCATTCACTCTGTCACTTTTAAAGAAAACCAGAAAACAATAGTGAGCAGAATGATCCCAGACGTTACTGACAATTTAAGAATCCTGTCAGGAGATGGCAAGAAGTGGTGACAGGAGATGACCATCACCCCAAAGAAACCATTCAGAAATTGATCAATCACCATCTAACCAATCAAAAATTCATCTAGAATGGCTCAAACCAATCAGAGCTCAGGAACACCATTGATCATGCACGTGATCTGAGCCTCAAAGGCCAATGAGCCGTAAGTCTGTGCATTGTGCTGGTAACTGAAAGGTTGTTGTTTTGAGATTATCCAGGGGCAGTTCCTTCACTCTTTTCACTCCATTAACATTCTAGGGACTCTTAGGGTGAAGTGGGGATTGTCTCTACCTCTGGGCCTAAAGATTTCAATTCAAGTCCTATCTGCAGTGGAGGTGCTTTGTAAAAGGTTATCTTAAAAAAACTTTGATAATTCTTGTGGCACAGTGGCAGTGACTTACCTTTGGGCCATGAAAACTGGTTTCAAGACCTACCTGCCCCAGCGGTATGTCATCACATGTCTGAACAGGTTGATTAAAATTACTCTCTCAGCAGCAGAGCGAATAGTTTGATAAGAAAGATCTCAAAGAAGATAGGCTGCAGTTCACAGAACACAACAAGAGGTAGCACTGTGGACAGCCAGAAGCTGTGAGCCAATTGTCCAAAGTGTTCCAGCCGTCTTTGTGAAGTTTTGCATTCTTTTGGTAACCGACTTCATAAATCCTGGGATGCTTGTACCCAATATAGTCTGAGCTAGGTTCCTGCTTAGTCTAGAGAATTTAAAGCAAGTACTCACTTCTATGCATTGTTCAATTCCCTTAACCTCTCCATCTCACTCCCCACTAAGTCACTCCATAAAATCTAACACTTGGCCAAGCTTTTGGACATTTTTAAAAATACTTCTTCACCAGGTTCGGAGTCAATTTTTGACCAATGACACACCTGTAAAGTGACTTAAGATGTTTTACCATATTAAAGGTGCACCATTAATGCAAGTGATACGTTAGTCTCGATATTTTCCTAATCAACTCATTCAGAGATGTTATTACACACCTTAGGAACAGGTAAGACTTGAACTCGGGTCTCCTGACCTTAGAGTTGGGGACCCTACCACTGACCTCACAAGAACCCTCACATGTATTAGTCTAACAGAAGTTAACTAATGATTTTAAATTTTCACATATCTGGCCTCACTAAAATTTCTATATAGTTCTAAATTTCGAAATCTGCATGATCAAATGATACAGTTCCTTTTAATATTAGGTAAAACAATTACAGAATGAAACACTGCAAATTCCTAGTCGTAGAGATCTATAACACAGAAATGGTCCCTACGGCCCAACTCATCCATGCTATTTGGCCCATATCCCTCTAAACCTTTCCTATCCATGTATGTGTCCAAATGTCTTTTAAATGTTGTAATTGTACCCACCTCTACCACTTCCTCTGGCAGCTTGATCCATACACACACCACGCTGCGTGAAAATGTTGCCCCTCAGGTCGCTTTTAAATCTTGCCCCTCTCATGTTAAACCTATGCCCTCAAGTTTTGAACTCTCCTGGGGAAAAGGCTTCAGCTATTCACCTCATCTACACTCCTCATGATTGTATAAACCTCTATAATGTCACCCCTCAACCACTTACACTCCAGGGAAAAAAGTCCCAGCCTATCCAGCCTCTTCCTATAATTCAAAACTTCCAGTCTCGATAACATCCTTATAAATCTTTTGTTCCTTTTCCAGTTTAATAACTTCCTTCCTATAGCAGGGCAACCAGAATTGTACGCAATACTCCAAATGTGGCCTTACAAGTGTCATGTACAACCGTTACATGACATCCCCTACTCCTGTATCCAATCCTCTGACCAATGAAGGCAAGCATGCCAAACACTTTCTTCACCATCCTGTCTACCTGTGTCACTGCATTCAAGGAACTATGTACCTGCACATCTAAGTCTCTCTGTTAGACAACACTTCCCAGGGCCCTTCCATTAACTGTTTAAGTCTTGCCCTGGTTCATTTTACTAAAATGCAACACCTGGCATTTATCCAAATTAAACTCCATCTGCCATTCCTTGGCACACTGGCGCAGTTGATCAGATGCCATTTTATTCCTAGATAATCTTCTTCACTGTCCACTGTCATCCACAAACTTACTAAGAATGCTTATTTTCATCCAAATCATATAACTGATGAACAGCAGTGGACCCAACACTAATCATTGTGGCACACTGATGGTCACAGGCCTCCAATCTGAACAACAAGTCTCTACTAAAACTCTCTATCTCCTACCATCAAACCAATTTTGTATCCAATTGGCTAGCTCTCCCTGGATCCCGTGTTTTCATCCCTGACTAAACAGTCTACCATGTGGAACCTTATCAGAGGTCTTATTAAAGACCATGTAGACAATGTCTACTACTTTGCCTTAATGTATCTTCTTGGTGATGTCTCCAAAATACCCAGTCAAATTTGTGGGACACAATTTCCCACGCACAAAGTCACACCGACTATCCCTATCTGTCCTTGCCTTTCCAAATGCAAGTAGATCCTTTCTTTCAGAATCCCCTCCAACAACTTACCCACCAGTGAAGTTAAGCTCTCTGGTCTGTAGTTCCCTGGCTTTTCCCTGCAGCCTTTCTTAAATAATGGCACATCATCAGCCTCCAGTCTTTTAGCATCTTACCTATTGCTGTTGATGATGCAAGTGTCTCTGCAAGGGGCCCTGCAATTTCTCCCCTAGCTTCCCACAACGTCCTGGGATACATTTGGTCAGGTCCTGGGGATTTATCTGCCTTTATGCATTTTAAGACTTCCAGCACTTCTTTTGTAATGTGGACTCTTTTCAAGACATCACCATTTATTTTCCCAAGTTGCCTAGCTTCCATGTCTTTCTGCATGACAAATACTGATGTGAAATATTCGCTTAGGATCTCACCCATCTTCTGTGGTTCCGCACACAGATGGACTAGTTGACCCTTAATAAAGGGCCCTATTCTCTCCCTAGCTACTCTCTTCCCCTTAATGTACTTGCAGAATCTCTTTGGATCCTCCTTTACCCTATCTGCAAAAGCTATCTCATGTCCCCTTTTTGCCCTCCTGATTTCCCTCTTAAGTGTACTCCTCCAATCCCTACACTCCTCGAGGAATTCACTTGATCCCAGCTGTCTATACTTGACATATGCCTCCTTCTTTTTCTTGACCAGAGTCTCAATATCTCTAGTCATCCAGAGTTCCCTACTCCTGCCAGCCTTGCCCTTCACATTATAAGAAACATACTGGCCCTGAACATCTCATTATCTCACTTTTGAAAGCCTCTCACTTGCCAGACGTCCCTTTACCTGAAAACAGCAACACCAATAAACTTTTGAAAGCTGTTATCTAATACCATCAAAATTGGCCATACCCCAGTTTAGAACTTTAACTTGTGGACCAGGTCTATCCTTTTCCATAACTATTTCAAAACTGATAGAATTATGGTCACTGGTCCTAAAGTGCTCCCCCACTAGCAACTCAGTCACATGTCCTGCCTTATTTCCCAAGAGGAAGTCAAATTTTGCCCCTTCTCAAGTAGGGCCATCTACGTATTGAATGAGAAAGTTTTCTTGAACACACTTAACAAATTCCTCCCCATCCAGGTACTTAAGACTATTGCAGTCCCAGTCTACGTTTGGAAAGTTAAAAACCCCTACCATTACAAGCCTATTACTCTTACAGCTATCTGCGATCTCCCTACATATTTGCTCCTCAAATTCATATCGACTGTTGAGGTGCCTATAGTACAATCCCATCAAAGTGATCACTCCCTTCTTATTTCTCAGTTCCATGCATATACTTTCCTGGATGATCCCTCAGGAATATCCTCTCTAAGTGATGTTTTCCCTAATCAAAAATGCCATTCCCCCTCCTCTCTTGCTTCACCTTTCTATCCTTCCTATAGCATCTATACCTGGAACATTGAGCTGCCAGTCCTGTCCCTCCCTCAGCCATGTTTCTTTAAAAGCTATGATATCCCAGGCCCATGTTCCCATCCATTCTTTGAGTTCATCTGCCTTAGCTGTCAGGCCTCTTGCATTGAAGTAAGTGCAGTTTAATTACTCAGTCTTCCCTCATTCTCCGTTGTGCCTTTCCCTGCCTTGTCCATTTAACTTGCTCTCTCTAACTTCTGTACCAGCCACGACCTTCTTTCTTGTCTCACGACTGCTTTGGGTCCCAGCCCTCTATTAGACTGATTTAAACCCTCCCAAGTAGCTCTAACAAATCTCCCCGCTGGGATATTGGGCCTCCTCCAATTCAGGTGCGACCCATCCCTCTTCTGCCCCAGAAGAGATTCCAATGATCCAAAAATCTGAATCCCTGCCCCCGCACCAATTCCTCAGCCACACATTCATCTGCCCTATCCTCCTGTTCTTACTCTCACATAAGAGCTACCTAAAATCCTTCAATTAAAATCAATTTATTTTCTTTATTCACAGCATGAAGGGCGTCACTGGCTAGGCAGCATTTATTGCCCATCCCTAATTGCCCAGAGGGTAGTTAAGAGTCAACTGCATTGCTGTGGGTCTGGAGTCACATGTAGGCCAGACCAGGTAAAGATGGCAGTTTCCTTCCCTAAAGGGCATTGGTGAACCAGATGGGTTTTTCCCAACAATCGACAATGGATTGACAGTAATCATTAGATTCTTAATTCCAAATATTTATTGAATTCAAATGCCACCATCTGCCATGGCAGGATTCAAACCCAGGTCCCCAGAATGTTACCTGGGTCTCTGGATTAACAGTCCAGCGAAAATACCACTAGGCCATCACCTCCTCTTCAATTAAAATCCCAAGATTTTAATTCTTTTGATTGTTATCAAATGAAAGTGATGAAGCACCTTGTTGCAAACCAGATTTCTGGTTTAACTTAGAACCAGCTCTCAATATGGAAACCATAGTTTGGTTCAGCTGTTCTGCATGCGGGGAGGAATTGATTCTATCCAAGTATCTTTGGCCATCTTTAAGAGCCTGCTTGACATAAATCAGCACAAATTAACTACATGAGAAACCGAAACTTCCCCAAATCAATGGAAACAAAGCCAACTCGCACTAATGCAGCATATTACTTCCAGAGAACGTTGCTGAATCCATACACAGAACTCTCCCATCCATACTTTATGGATCAGTTGCATTTAAGCCACTCAACTTAAAGTCCAAGTCCAAACTCTAGAGTGCTCAAATCTAAACTGAGACTCCAGTGCGTTACGAATGGGTTGCTGCACTCTCAGAGGTATTGGCTTTCTGACAAGCTACTAAACCAAGCCACCCTGTGCTCTCTCATGTGGATACAAAAGATTTACATGGCCCTATTTTGAAAAAGCACAGGGGTGAATTCTGTCGACCACTTTGGCCAAAGTTGCCTCCCACTCTCTTTGCGGGATCTTGCTGGATATGTATCGACTCCTGTGTTTCCCCTAAATTGGACTAAATTGTCCAACGTGTAAAAGTGCTTTGGGACGTCCTGAAGTTATAAAATTGTGAGGTGACCATACGGTGATAATGCCACTGGACCGATTATGAAGTGGACCAAACTGGTGTTTTGGGGACATAGGTTCAATTCCCGGCATAGAAAGAGGTGGAATAGAATCTGGAATGTAGAGCTAATCTCAGTAGCTGTGACAGCGTCAACTATAACTCTATGTGCCAGGAATTACTCCAACCAGTGGAGAGTTTGCCCCCTAATTGCCATTGATTCCAGTTTTGCTAAGACTCCTTGATGCCACACTCAGTCGAATATGGCCTTGATATCAAGGAATGTTACCCTCAGGAATTTAGCTTTTTTGTTCATATTTGATCCAAAGCTGTAATGAGGTCAGGAGCTGAGTGGCCCCTGAGTGGTCCTGCTTTTTGTGTACTGGACATACATTGCCAATTTTCCACATTGTTGGATTGACTCCTGCATTTAGCAATACTGAAACAGCTTGGTTAAGGACAAGTTATATAAGGCCTTGGTGAGATTACACCTGCTATATTGCACGCAGTCTTGGAAATATATTGCCACTCTTTCAGTGTTACTGGGTCAAAATTCTGGAAATCCATCCCCAAATGCTTTGTCAGTATCCCAAAATGGAATTCAGTAGTTCACATCCACCCTCTCAAGGACAGTAAAGGTAGGTCAATAAATGCTCTCTCAGCCAACAAAGCCCACGTCCCTGAATGAACTAATAAGGTGAACTGTAAGCAAGTACAGTGGGTGAGGCGATCTCTCCACAGAATGTGAGATACCTGTACATCGACAGTTAAGCTTTCTACTCTGACATGTTTGGAAGAACCTCAGACATGAGCTGTCACTTAGAAGCTGGAGCTAATAATTCATAATGTATGGGATTAAGGTTACAATACAGCTGTGATGGATGACAGTTTTCTTTTGAGCCGTCGGTCTGTGCGTGTGTGTTAACTTCCTTTTCGGACTGTGTCATTGCACCAAATGTTCTCATTACATGTAATACAATAGGGTGCTCTCAAACCCATACCTCCTTCTTCTAGCATTAAATCTAGAAAGCTGTTTAATATCTAGTTTTCAGGATTCGTTTATTTATTGTATGTGTGTGTGTGGATAGGGCCTGTCTTAACCCTGAGTTTGTGCTCTCTATCAAGGCAAAAAAACACTTAATCTTCAAATGAGTACCTACATTTCATATGCTTAAGCTTTTATTACTTTCCAGCAATCATCTTATTCAACATGCCAGAGATTATAAATATTCTCCCTCCCTCTAGTATCCAGCAATTTCATCTGTTACTGGAGTATATATTCTCTGCACTTCATTTTAACCCTTATGATATTGTAATCTTCCTCTAAAGCTGAGCTGTCAGTGGTAATCAGCTCAGGTTATTTCCTCACTGATATCTGATAGTCTCTCCCCCCTTCCTGTGCCTCACCCTGCTCCCAGCTCTGGCTGTTCTTCAGTAACCCCTGACTGTCGTCCTGGGCTGCAGCCATTCTTTCCCTCCAAACCCATGACTCAGATTCTCCACCACACTTCTGCTGCTGCATGGCTGGCAACTGGTTATTATTTCATTGCTGCCCCATGGGATCTTGCTGTACACAAATTAGCCACCATGCTTCCTGCACCAGGCCCCAGGTTGCAAACATTCTGGAGTCCACTCACAAGTCAGAACGCAAACGTAGGACAACATGATGTAAAGGAGCCATCCGTAAGTACAGGAAATATTCAAATGTTGGATCTTTAAAATTACACCCCTGAATAGGATTATGTTCATAAGTATGAGAGTTTGTAAGTCAGATGTTCATGCATGTCAAAAGTATTCACTGGCTATAAAGTCCTCTGAGGTTTGGGAAAGGTGTTACATAAATGGAAGTTCTTTCTTTTGTTAACTTTGAAATTGTGTAGGATGCCCTGATATTTGAGGAAGGTGCTATATAAATGGAAGTTCTTTCTTTCATTAACTTTGAAGTTATTTCTTCTCTACTTTGACTTCTTTTCATTGTCCACGCAACATCCTTGGAACTTTTTGTAAAAGGTGAGATCTGACTCTGTAAATTTAATGTTCTAGTTTTTGCAATGGACTTCACCCCATTTTAATTCTTCAGATGATGACTGTAGATTTCTCGGAAATTGCTCTGACGAGCACACCACCTTGCACCCTTGTGTGCCTTTGCCGGAATCTGAAATAAACTCTAACTCATTATCCTTGTGGTAACAGAGTGCAAGGCTTCCCACCAGCTGGTGTTCCAGTTAGCTGGACCACACCTTACTGTCAAACTAGTAATATTCTCCCATTTTGTCCAAAATGATGATCCCTCTCTATCCAAATATCATGCATTTTATAGAATTAATTTAGAAATTTTGCTGTATTTTAATCCTAAGCGTTTGCGACTCAATATGATGTGCAATTATTTTGCATTTTCAGATTGAAGTATAAATCTACCCTCCTGTCCTGTGAGAGCAGTCTAGAAAGATTAAAGTTGAAACCAGTTTGAAGTAAGTGAGGTTTTGCAATGTATTTTTCACTCATTACCTGGTGTGCTTTAGTGCAATGCAACTAGAATGGACAATAAGAGTCTTGGGGTGAATACACACTAAAAGTCAAAACGAGAATGTGTTTGTGTGTGGCAGAGTCCACAGGCAGCACATTAAAGCCCAACATATCAACTTGCAAACTGCAAACCACCCGGAGGAACGGCTCTTGATTGGGACCAATGCTTTAAACCAGTAAGCCAGCAGAGGTTTAGGATGTCTTTTCAACCATACAGTCAAAGAGTCATACAGCACGGAAAGAGACCCTTAGGTCCAATCAGTCCATGCCAACCATAATCCCAAGTCAAACTAGTCCCACCTGCATGTGCTTGGCCCATATCCCTGCAAACATTTCTTATTTGTGTACTTATCCAAATGTCTTTCAAATGTTGTAACTGTCCCCACATCCACCAATTCCTCTGGAAGTCTATTCCACACATGAATCACTCAGTTTCTTACTGTCTTTTAGGATATTACAGCCTTCCTGGTGGACGTTCATATCTCAAACTATTGACTGTATATGGTTTTTCAACTTTGTGTGGTCAGTAGCAGGGTAGCTCTACACCATTCCAATAAATAAACAATTTACACTTATATAACATAAGAAATAGGAGCTGGAGTAGCCCATTCAGCCTCTCTGCCATTCATGGAGATTGCCTTTTACAATAACTAGCCACCTTTCAAACAGTATGACATCCAAAAGTACTCTCAATCAGTGAAGCACTTTTGGAAGTGTACTCACTGTTGTTAAGCAAAAAGTATGGCAGCAAATTTATTCACAGGAATCTCCCCCAAACAGCAATTTGATAATCTTTTTTTTGTGTGGTGTTGTTTGAGAGTAACTTTCAGTTTAACACCAATAGTAGGAAGAATTATAGAATCATACATCCTTACAATGTCGAAAGAGGCCATTCAGCCCGTCAAGTCTGCACCAACATCTGAAGAGCATCCCACCCAGAACCACACCCTTCCTCATCCCCATCACCCTGCATTTCCTATGGCTAACTCACCTAGCCTGTACAATCCTGGACACTACAGGCAATTTAGCATGGACAATCCACCTAACAATAATGGGATCCTTAACAAAGGAGAGAATTGAATATCATCTAGACACGAGAAGTACAATAATGAATAATTTCAAAAGTGAAAAACTTGCATAATCAAACGTACTGAAATGTTTTGAGGAGGTAACAGAGGAAATAGATTATGGTAATACAGTAAGTATAATTTATCTGTGTTTTCAAAAGTCCTTTCGATAAAGTGCCCACAATAGACTAATGAACAAGGTCAGAATATGTAGTCAGGGGATTAATGTCCTTTAGCGAAGGAAATATGCCATCCTTACCCGGCAAGGCCTGCATATGACTACAGACCCATAATAATGTGGTTGACCCTTAACTGCCCTCCAGGGAATAAATGCTGGTGTATCCAGTGATGCTATCCCATAAGTGAATAAAACAGAAAGTAGTCATGGCTGTCGGTGCCTGTATCCTGATTGTCAGTGTCAATATCCACCAGCTTCATATACAAAAGTGTCTTCATAGCAGAAATATGGATGCCCAAGTGGTTGTGGCTAGGTGGCAGTACAGAAGGTCTCTGGGTATAGAGCCATTATCCATCCGATCACATGGCTGAGCCAGCACAGACAATGTTAGCTTAGGAATGAATTTTGATGGAATTAGCATGCTCCAGGATCTCAACGTCAGTGGCTTCTACTTGCCAAGAGATGCCAAGTGCATGTTTGGAGGTGCCGAAAGTGAAACGTTTCTACCCATTTCTATTGCTGGGCATATACTATCCATGTCTCACCACTGTAGAGGTGTGCATTGAGGTTACAGGCTTGCTAGATCGCAGCTAGGTGTTCACAGTCACGTTATTACCATTCCACACTCTCTTACATAGCTTTTCATAACAGGTGAAGCTTTTGCGATCAATGTGTTGATCTCAGCATCGAGTAACAGATTGCTGTAGAGCCTAGATATGTGAAGATATCAATAACCTCCAGAGGCACATTGTCAATGCTGATAGATGACAGTACATTGTCATCCTGGACTGTGACATTTGTCTTCCTGATGTTGGTGGTCAAAGCAAACAATTTATAAGTATGAGAGAGTCGGTCTATTTGCTGCTGCAGCATTTCCTTGGTACAGAATGTTCATAGAACACCATCAGTGCAGACTAACTCTGTAAGCACTTGTGTATCTTTGTCTTGGATCTCAGGTCAGCAAGGTCGTTGTTTACAATATGTAAACAAGTGCCCTTTGAGATGATGTCAAGGCATATAACAAGAGCAGAGAGTGTCAGAGACAGAACACAGCCCTGTTTGAGATAACAAGGTGTAGAGCTGGATGAACACAGCAGGCCAAGCAGCATCATAGGAGCAGGAAGGCTGACGTTTCAGGCCTAGACGTCTAGGCCCGAAACGTCAGCATTCCTGCTCCTATGATG
>NC_063355.1:37918954-37936808 GCF_021869965.1 Rhincodon typus | reverse complement strand
GTTTTTTCCCTTAGGTCAGAGAAAGGGGAGGGGGAACATGATTCAGGTATACAAAGTTATGAGGGGCATAGATAGGGTAGATGGGGTAGACAGGAAGAAAACATTCCCCTTAGTAATGATTTGATTTGATTTGATTTGATTTATTATTGTCACATGTACCCAGGTACAGTGAAAAGTTTTGTTTTGCGTGCAGTGCAGGCAGATCATAGCATACAAAGTGCATTTGGGTAATAGAACAGAGCAAGGAAAACAATGTTACGGCTGCAGAGACAGCGCACAAAAAGCGAGATCGATATTTGAATTTAAAATTTGAAAGGTCCATTCAGAAGTCTGATAACAGCAAGAAAGAAACTGTTCTTGAATCTTTTGGTACGTGTGTTTAAGCTTTTGTATCCCCTATCCGACAGAAAAGGTTGCAAGAGATTATAACTGGGGTAGCAACGGGTCTTTGTTTATGTTGGCAGAATTGCTGATGCAGGGAGACGTATAGATGGTGGGTTCAATAAGTAAGGGACATAGTTTTAAGATAAGGAGCAGGAGGTTTAAACACAGGATTTAGGGAAGACATTTCTCACACAGAGGGGGTGAGTATCAAGAACTCATTGCCTGAAAGGGTGGTAGATGCAGAGACCATCAAGGCATTCAAAAAGTATTTAGATGAGCACTTGAAATACCATAGCATACACAGCTATGGGCCAAATGTTAGAAAATGGGATTAGAATAGACGGATGTTTGATAACATGTGCCTTCTTCTGTGTTGTATAAACTCTCTGACTGTATGACACGGAAAGGGAACCTCTTTCCTCAGAGTTTGAGTGTACTTAGTAGTCTGTAATGTTTGCCATGTTTTGCATTCAATGGGTTGAGACAAATGCTTCAGTTTTTATTAGCTATTGAATAATGTTATTGAGACCTACAGCTTAACATGTGTAAATCAATCAATTTTGACGCTAACCTTTTGGAGTTAATTGATATGGAGTTAAATAAAAGGAATAATGTAAGTGTATCCCGATATCAGATTTTTTTTTCAGTTTTTCTCAATAATGACATTTCTAGGACAGCCTGAAGCAGACATTGTGGCTTAGTATGAGTCAATGCTGGTTAATGGGTTGGATGTGACTGTAATTTTTATTGGCCTGTTTCTGGATATTTCTTGTCTGTCTTTGCTGAACAGTCAATCCTTCCTATTCATCCATGGACCAATTTTTCATTCCATCAATAATTTCAATATATCAGATAACAGAAGGAATTCCTTTTAAGGAATGGTATTGACATCAGAGGAAAGGAGGGGACATTTTGAGTCCAGCAGGAAGAGAAAGCCACACTATTGCAAGTCCAGAGACAATTGAACCTCCAGCACTCAGTCTCTTTATCTGTAATCTCCTCGAATCTGAACTTTGTGATCAGCTCACAGGAAATAGAAATTATCTAATGTGTTGATATGGTCTGAAAAACATTGTATAAAAAGGAATGGAGGCCAGATTGAAAGTTAACTGTCCAAAGGGAATTTGATATAGATATTTTACAATCAAACTAGTTCAGAGATGTAATTACACACTTCCAGAGCAGTTGGGATTTGAACCTGGGCCTCCTGATCGGAGGTAGGATCACTACCACTATACCACAAGACCCTTAATTGGATATCCACTTGGAAAAGAAAAAGCTGTTTGGACACATCATGACACATCTCCATTGAACTCTCGACCATTATGACACAAGAGCTTCTTGGAATAGAAGGTGGTGTTGGCAAGTTTAGGACAAGGTTCACATTGGACCAGCATGCATTAGTTGGGTGGAATGGCCAGTTGCTGTGCCGTAAACATGTTTATTAAGTAATGCCATTAGCATCCAGGTACATCAATATTCAGGACTGAGCATCTCTCAAAAAAAATCCTTAAAAACATCAATGCTTATGTAGGTTATGGGCTCAATTCTGTGGAGTTGGACCTGTGCCCATGCCCCTCTGAGGCAGAGTTGGCAGTTTTTCTAACTGAGCTAAGGCTGCATTTCAGTCATTGTCTATAAAGGAGATTGGGTATCTCTTTCCAGCAGATGTGGAGGTGCCAGTGTAGGACTGGGATGAACAAAGTCAGAAGTCACATGACACCAGGTTATAGTCCAGGTTTTGGAGCACAGCTCCTTCATCAGGTGAAACAGAGGGAGGTGCACAGGCGCAGAATTTTTAGGCAGAGAAATCATTGCAAGATAATTCCAGATAAGTAAGAGTGTCAAAAGATAGTACTAATGGTGTGAGTGGAGTGTCGACAGGTTGAATAACAAGTCTTTGCAGGTGATCAAAAGTGTCAAACTGTGTGACTAAAGTGTCAACAACTGAATAGCAAGTGAAGGGATGACCTATGATCTGATTAATTCAGGCAGAGAATTAATTACAAAAAATAATTACAAAAAAAAGGTCATCCCTTTACTTGTTCTTCAGTTGTTGACACTCTACTCATACCATTTGACACTTTTGATCACCTGCAAAGGTTTGTTTTCTTAGCCTGTCGACACTCCACTCACACCATTTGTACTATCTTTTGACACTCTTAATTACCTGGAATTATCTTGCAATGATCTCTCTGTCTATAAATTCTGTGCCTGTGCGCTTCCCTCCACATCAATTGACGAAGGAGCAACACTCCGAAAGCTTGTGATTTCAAATAAACCTGTTGGACTGTAACCTGGTGTCATGTGACTTCTGACTGTCTCCAGCAGAGAGAGACAACTTGTTATATAGCTCGAGGAGTACAACTTAAATCCAGTCATTGCTGGTTAGGTCAGCATTTGTCACCTGTCCCTATCCATCCTGGAGAAGGTGGTGGTGAGCTACCTTCTTGGAGTGTGCGGACACCCATGGTGCTGTTAGGGAGGGAGTCCCAGGATTCTAACCCAATGACAGTGAAGGAATGGTGATATAGGTCCAAGTCAAGATGGTATGTGTCGTGGAGGACAACATGATTCCTATGGATCAGTTGCACATGTCCTTCTAGGTGGTAGAGTTTGTGCATTTGGAAGTTGTTGTCCAAGGAAAAGCCACATGATTAACCCTCAATCCATGCTGCAGTGCCATGAGAATGCATTGGTTAATATATATATGCAGATGTAACTCTGACACCAACTGTCATAAGGAATCAAGACTGCGAAGTGAGAAATGGCATGACTGTACAGGAAAGATAAAGAACGGAACTCTGTACATTAATATGTAAGCAAAGCACCTTTTTTTAAGAATTCCTAAGTGTCAGGCAATACTCATTCTTAGATAAGGCAGACTTAAATTAGGGATAGTCTAGTCTAAGAGACCCTTTACAGTGCAATACAGACACCAAAACCGCAGAATCCAAGAGCCCTCAAGAATATAGGTTGTATTCATGGTGTCAGTGCAATACATGGAGGCATCTCAAACTCACCACCTTAAGCATTCACTCCCTCTGACTATTGTTGCATAGCGGCAGCATTGACAAAATGCACTGCAGCAACTCGCTCAAGGTTCTTTCAACAGTACCTTCCAAATCCACAACCGCTACCACCTAGAAAGACAAGCGAGCAGACGTAAGCTCCCCTTGAATCACACTTCATCCTGATTTTGGAACAAAGTGTTCCTTCGCCATGGCTAGGTCAATATCCTGGAATTCCCTGCCTAACAGCACTGCAGGTGCACTTACACTCACAGCCAAGAACGTAACTCACCATCACGTTCTCAGGGGCAATGAGAGACAGACAACAATAGCTGGACCAGCCAGCAATGCCCACAATCTGTGAAAGAGCATGAACAAAAGAAAGCCAATAAAAAAGCTAAATAAATAAAGTTATAGATGATGCATGAAGTTAGGATTGTAAATGAATGTTCGACAGGCATATTTATTTCCAAGATTTTGTGCTTTGGAATGAATGTGATTAAATTTACTGTTCGTTTACTGTACAAAGAATAAATAGGGCATGGGGAAATGAGTATAAATAATCCATCAAGCATCACACATGGCCACAGATGGCACCTGACCTGCTGAGCATTTCCAGCAGATTTTGTTTTTATTCTCTGTATGGCTATTTACTTACAGAGTGCCAGAATTGTCATGGCGTGGATGGCAGCCTTTCGGCCCACAGTGGCATCAACAAATGGGGGCTGTATGGAGGAAGGAGGTGAGGGAGAGTTCATGACCGTGGAAGAAAAATAATCGTCAGAGAGAAACAAGTGTGGAATCGATCTTCCCCCACCCACTTCGTGAACCTCTTTGAGCCTAGTTGTAAAATGGTATCTGGTCCTTGCTGTGCAGCAGTGAGGCCATCAAAGAATCAAATTAAAATAGTAAAAAAAATGGAAGGTCGAAAATCCAAAATTACTCCTTTACTGGCAGATGTCAGAAGATAAAGGACCAGTCTGATTGAAATAAATCATTCCCTTTGCTTCGCTTGACCCTGCTTGAGATGACTGCAGCGATGACAAATCATTTCATCAGAGACCCTGCTCACTGCCGTTCCCCAGGGGATTAGCAACTGATACCTTGCAATATGAGATTTTAAGTGAATTGGCCAATGTTTTGAGTGACGTGGAAGATAATAGTATTGGATGTTGAATGGTGACAACCAACTCTACACAGGATATGGAGGAGTAAAGCCATGGAGGGATATAGAAACAAAGATGAAAATGGTAAGATCCAGGCCCTGCTTAATTACAAAACAACATCCCTACAGTCCATCAAGTCCACACCAACCCTCCCAAAGAGCATCCCACCTAGACCACCCTAATCAGATAACCCCACATTTCCCATAGCTTATCTCTGGATACTCTGTGCAATTTAGCATGGCCAATCCACCTAATCTGCACATCTTTGGACTGTGGTAGGAAACCAGAGCACCTGAAGGAAACACGCACAAACATGGGGAGAATGTGCACATAGTCACCCAAGGTTGGAATCAAACACAGCTCTCTGGCACTGTGAGGCAGCAGTGCTAACCACTGAGCTACCATTGGAAGCCAGAGTAGGTTGGAGAGGTCAGGGAATCTGGGCAACCAAGTCCCGGTACAGGCTAGGACACAGGCAGCAGTGTTATGTATAACCTTGAGTTTACAGAGAGTACAATATGGGAGAGCAGCCAGGAATGCCTTGAAATAATCAGGTCTAAGGGTAACAAAAGCATGAATGAATATTTCAGCAGCTGATGAGCTGAGACAGGGATGAAGTCAAATGATTACCGAGTTAGAAATAGGGTCTTTTGGAAATGGCCCAGATATTTATTTGGAAGCACACCTCATTTGTTTAATCACAGATCATTGCCAGCTAGAGGGATAGAGATGGTTAGTGAATGCAGTTTGAGTCAGGGCCCAAAGAAAATGACTTTAGCACTCCCAGTATTTAATTGGAGAATTATTTGATCCTTTGACACTCAATGCCAAATAAACAGCTTGATAATTTAGCAGCAGTGGAGGAGACAAGGCAGATAATGGTGAGGTAAAACTGGGTGTCGTCCACACAAGTGAACTTTAATGAAATCATTTACTGTGCAGGATGATGTAACCAAGAGACAACACGTAGATTAGCAACAGAAAAGGTCCAAGGATAAATGCTTGAGGGACACCAGAGGACCTGACCTAGTATATCCCAGGATGTTGTGGGAGGTTAGGGAGGCAGTTGCGGGGCACCTTGCAGAAATATTTGTACCATCAATAAATACGGTGTGATGTGCCGAGTGACTGGCAAAAGTTGTGCCTTTGTTTAACAAGAGATGTAAGGAGAAGCCTGGGAACTATAGACCTGTGAGCCTGACTTCAGTGGTGGGTCAGTTGTTGGAAATGATTCTGAAAGATAGGATTTATATGCATTTGGAGGGGCAAGGAATGATTAGGATAGTCAGCATAGTTTTGTGCAAGGGAAGTTGTGTTTCATAAACTCGATTGAGTTTTTTGAGGAAGTAACCAAGAAGATTGATGAGGGCAGAGCAGTAGACATTGTTTACTTGGACATTAGTAAAGCCTTTGACACTTGTTAGACTAATTAGTAAAGTTAGATCACATGGGATTCAGGGTGAGCTTGCCAATTTGATACAAAATTGGCTTAATGGCAGAAGACAGAGAGTGATGGTGGAGGGTTGTATTTCAGATTGGAGACCCGTGATCAGAGGTGTTCCATAGGGATCGGTGCTGGTTCCACTTTTGATTGTCATTTATATAAATGATCTGGATGAGAATATAGAAGGCATGATCAGTAAGTTTGCTGTTGACACCAGGATTAGTGGTATAGTGGACTGTGAAGAAAATGATCTAAGATTACAAAGAGATCTTGATCAATTGAACCAATGGGCTGAAGAGTGGCAAAGGGAGTTTAGTTTAAATAAATGTGAGGTATTACACTTTGGTAAAACAAACAAAGACAAGAATTGTACAATTAAAAGTAGGGCCTTGAACAGTGTTGTACAACAAAGAGACCTAGGGGTTCAGGTACATAATTCTTTGAATTTTGCATCATATATAGATAAGCTGGTTAAGAAGGCATTAAGCACGCTTGCCTTCAATGCTCAGACCTTTGAATATAGGAGTTGGGATGTTATATTGAGATTGCACAGGACATTGGTGATGCCTCTTCTGGAGTACTATGTCCAGTTCTGTCACCCTGTTATGGGAAGGACATTATTAAGCTGGAAAGGTATCAGAAGGGATTTACCAGGATATTACTGGGAATGGAGGGTTTGAGTTAGAAGGAGAGGCTGGATAGACTGGGACATTTTTCACTGGAGCGTGGGAGGTGACCTAATAGAAGTTTATAAAATAATGAGGGACATAGATAAAGTGAATGGTAGGTTTCTTTTCCCTACGGTGGAGCAGTTCAAGACTAGGGGGCATACTTTTAAGGTGAGAGGAGAAAGATTTTAAAAAGACACGACGGGCAATTGTTTTTTACAAAGAGTGGTTTGTATGTGGGCTGAACTTCCAGAGGAAGTGGTAGATGCGGCTACAGTTACAATGTTTAAAAGACATTTAGGTAAGTACATGAATGGAGGGATATGGGCCAAGTACAGGCAGGTGCGACTGGTTGAGTTTGGGATTATGGTCAACATAGACTATTTGGATCAAAGGGTCTGTTTCCGTGCTGTATGACTCCGTGAGGTAGCAATGTGTTAAAGGGCGAAGAAGCCATTCGCAAGTGATTCTCTGACTTTGATTGGATAGATAACAGCGGGACCAGGCAACAGCCATCCCACTGCTTTATAACAGTATAGTCATTGGAGGAAAATGGTATGATCAGCTATGTTAAAGGCTCAGGCAGGCCTGCCAGGAAAAGGAGGGATAGTTTATCTTTGATCACCAAAGCTATAATTTGTGAATTTGATAAGACTTTCACTGACATGGCAAGGCAGAAACTCATTTGGCCACGTAAATTTATCAATTCCAAGAATTGCAATTTTGAGGTAAAAATATGCAGTTATATAACAATAATTTGCATTTATATAACACCTTTAATATAGTCCAAGCCTCTTTGCAATTGCATGATCAGGCAAAGTTTGACACTGAACCACATAAAGAAATATTCGGTTAAATGAAAAAACATGGTTGGTTTTAATGAGCGACTTAAAAGGAGGAAAAGAAGAGAGAGAGAGACAGGCAGAGACATCTAAGGAGGAATATTCAGATTTTAGACTGTTGGATGCCACCCTTCCCACCGCATTCTACCTGTACAATGAATTTGATTGGCCTTACCAGTAGTCCAGAGAAGCAGCACTGACGGTGATTGAAAACACACTGAAATCCTATTTATTTAGTTATTGCATTTTTCTGGTAAGGAGGAGTAAGATTTTCTTCAGGCTCTAGGAAGACACACACACACACACACACACCTGCATCGACATAGACACAGAGATACACATAGACACACACACACACACACACAGACAGACACACTCACAGACAGGCACAGGCACAGACACCTTCATAGACACATCGACACAGACATACACGTAGATACATTCACATATACGCATATATACAGATACACACATAGACACACGCACAAACACACAGACATACACACATACAAATACACACATAGATACACAAAGACATGCACAAACACACACAAATATGCATAGACACACACACACACTGACATACACAAATAGACACAAACACACACGTGGCACATTCCCGCCTTCTCCACCTCCTGCACAGGGCCGAATGCAGCAGCCCCACTCGATAGGAGCAGGTTGGGGCTCCTGTGGTAGCCTGCCATTTCTTAATGACAAGCTGCCACAAGTTTGGTGATTTTGGTCACTACCTGTGAATAAAGAACAGCCTTGGTTCTCTCAGTGGATTAGACCCCACAGGATCAGCTTTAGTTGGCAATTGGAGAGCTACCCTTCAGCATGACCCAATGCATTCAGGAGAGAATGAAGACAGGGACCAAACTTGGAAGCATTCATAGCTGAGAGAAGTGAAGAAGAAAATACACTATCTGCGATATTATAAATAATAAAGTGGTCGACAGAACAGTAGATTAGTTTAACTCAGAAACCTAGGGATTCTAATAGCATTGAATCCACTGGGTCTCAATTTAATCACTGCTATGTACCTCATTGCCAACCATTCATTTGGCATAACATTTGCAAAGTATTTTCCCTAAAGCTTTCACAGTAAATGAATAAGTTTTGACATTTTTGGCGTTCGCCAATTTGAGCACAGAAAAGTTCCACAAATAATGATGCATTGAGTGTCTGGTTAATCTGTTTTGATGATTGTATTTAGCCAGAATAATAGAAGAACTCTCCCACTCTTCTTCATAATAATCAGACACTGTTCATCCAATTGCACAGATACCCGATCCAGAAGACTGCCTCTCCCACAGTGGAGTTTTTCAACAGTGTCGCGCTGAAGTGCCAACTCATATTATGTGCATAACTCTAGAGGGTTTGAATCCACAACATTTTGGCTAAGGGACATGACTGAGCCAAGCAGAACTTAATTATCTGTTAAAATAAAACAAACAACTGCAGATCCCTTAAATCTGAAACAAAAACAGAAATTGTTGGAGAAACTCAGCAGGTCTGGCAGCGTCTGTGGACAGAAAGCAGAGTTACCGTTTTGAGTCCAGAGGCCCTTCTTCAGAGCTGACAGTAGCAGGAAAAGGTGGTGTATTTGCTGAAGACAGAGGGTGCAGGGGGGAAAGTGTGAATGGGTAGGTGAAGATGGAACCCAGAGATAGAGAGAATTACAGTTAGGTAGATTATGATATGCCAGGGAAAAAGAAAAGCTGAGATAAGGAGTGTGTAGGTCGGCAAAGGATATAGAGGAAGGTGCTCAGGCTGTAAAGTTATTGAACTCAATATTGAGTCCTGAAGGCTGCTGGGTCCCCAAGCATTCTACTGGACTCTAAGCGTTAACTCTGTTTTCTCTCCAGAGATGCTGCCAGACCTGCTGTGTTTCTCCAGTGATTTCTGTTATTATTAGTTATCTGTTTTATGTACTTACAATGAAGACAGACCCTATGCGTTACAGGAGCTTGCAGTGTAGAGATGAGACAGATACTGCTGTTCCCATTGCCAGTCAAATAGTAATTAAGGGTGAGCATTCACACCATAGTTTAGCTAGCGCAACCCTTATAAGCATTGTGGGACTATGGATATTAACTGTACGCATATAACTGGAAAGAATTTCTCCAGTCCAGTGAAGACAGCTGGGAGCCAGGATAATTGGCATTTGGCCAGCATCATCTCACTGCCATGGACAATGCCAATGGTGGGAATGTGAAAATATAGCACCCATTAGATGGCCCATTGAGGCCCAAAAGTATCTAATTAAGCATTAGCTCATGCCCGCTGCCACTTCTGGCTTCTATGGGAAACCAACGAGTGAACCCCTTAGGGTTCCACAACTAGGAAAGAGGTGCCTTCCTTTATGGGCTCTCCACTGTGCTCACAAGGCACTGACTGCCACTTCCCCTCCGCAGCAATGGCTCCTGCGATGCACCATAGCTATCATCCCCCACCTTCGCTTCTTCCCACTCCCATTAACTTGCTCTGTCCTTGTTCCCCCTAAGCACCTGGCAACTATTTGAAGGCTTCTTCACTGAGGTGCTCTCAGCTTGGAGTTTCTACCTCAGCGCTGGATATCCTCTAACCAGGGCAAGACGCTCTTACAGATGCACCACCATCCTGAACTGAATGGTGACATCACCCCTACCAGCCCAGCAGCTCTAACAAAGTGCTACCCTGAAGTACCCTCCAGGTTTCAGCTCCCTCAGCAGGATTTGAACACTACCCATAAAATTAATCTGGGTATTCACGTGTGAGGGTGTATCTGAGTGTGTACATGTATGTGCAGACGCATTGTGTGTATGTGTGTGTACCTGTGTCTGTGGAAACGTGTATGTGTCTGTGTTAGTGCATGCTTGTGTGTGCATGTGTGTGTACCTGTGTCTGCAGTAACATGTATGTGTCTGAGTGAGTGCATGCTTGTGTGTGCATGTGTGTATGTGTGTGTACCTGTGTCTGTGGAAATGTGTATGTGTCTGAGTGAGTGCATGCTTGTGTGTGCATGTGTGTATGTGTGTGTACCTGTGTCTGTGGAAATGTGTATGTGTCTGAGTGAGTGCATGCTTGTGTGTGTGTGTGGACGTGTGTCTCTGTGCATGTGTCTGCATTCATGCGTTACGTATGTGTTCAGCTCATGCCTGTGCATATCTGTGAAAGTCAGAGGTGTGGGGCGGAGAGATTCTCCATTTCCATTAGTTTCCAAAAATGATACCACTGAAGCTGTGCATCCCAATCAAGCCAAGCTTTACTATATCTGGCAGCTGAAGTCAATATCTTTAATATGTTTTTTCTCTACTTGACAGATTTTCCAATATTAAACAAGCATTTAAACCTCACTAATGCATTATATCTATCATGAAGCAATACTAATGATTTTCTCTGTGACACTAGTGTTTTCTTCACAATGTGTAAATAACTTATTTACATGTTACTGATATGACCTGAGCTCTGAATGGACCAGGTTAGCGGACACTTGGCACTATAACATTTGGCACAGCTTGAGCTGTCTGTTAGAGTTGGGATATGACATTATTTTCTTTTCCAGTCTTTGTACTCACCTCTCCAGAAACAAGCTACATTTGTTCCTATCTGGAAATGAACAGTTCAGATGATCAACTGAAGCTGTCCTCCTTTGAGCAGACAGCTAAACATAGTGTTGGTAGAGTAAATAAGGACAAAATGTTTGCATCGGCAGGGCCATCTGTCGCCAGAGGACACTTAAAGAACAAGAGAGGAGATGAAAAATATTCTTTGGTTTCACGAGTTGCTATATTCAGAGGTGTAGTTGATTAAAGTGGAAGCACATTCAATTGTAGGTGTCCAAAAGATAAATGTGAAAAGGAGAAAATATATATAGGATTAGAGGGAAAAATGCAGCATAATGAGACTACTGGGCTTTTCAAAAGGACTTTCAAAGAACTGGTATGCATGATGGGCCAACTATGTATTATAACCTACAATAGGCCTGTTTTGTGTGCACCCCAATTCATATAGAATTTCCTTTGGTGGAGTACATCTGTGTCTGCATCAAATAGTCACGTTCTCAGGCAGCATGAGTCAAGAGAATCAATAACATGTTTCTATCCATAAAATATGAAGATGTCCACTATTCATTCATAGGATGGGAGCATCACTGGCAAGGCCTATTGTTGCCTATTCCCAATTGCACTTCAGAGGTAGTGGCCTACAACCTTCTCAAGCATTTTCAGTGCACATATACATCCAGTGAGCTGTTGGGAAGAGAGTTCCAGCATTTTAACCCAGTGACGGTGAAGGAAACGACAATATTGCTTAAAGTCAAAATCAGTGCATCACTTAGAGGGAATTTGCAGGTACTGCTCTAGCCCTCCTCAGTAGTAGAGGTTGCAGATGCTGTCAAAGGAGTCTTGATCGTGTGCTGCAGTACATATACAAGATGATGCATAATGCTGAAAGTATGAGTAAGTTGGACAGCAAACTCTGTGTTCAAACTCACAGACTTTTAAAGGTGCCCTGTGCTAACATAGCTTTAAATGGCATTTCAGGGGGAATTTTCTGCTTCAGCCTCTCAGTGCACTCTGAAAACACCAATGCAGAAAATCACCCCTGTGCCACTGTCTGTGCCTGTCTCCACTGTAAATGTGAAGACAGTTCCCGGGGGTACAGCCTGACATGCCATTTTATCATCTAGCACTCCCCCAGGCCATTGACTGAAATGTTCTGTTCTTTCTCTGCCCAGTGACTGCAAAAAAAATCAATACAAAAATAGAAGTAAAAGTTTAGACAACAAGGTGCAGGGCTGGATGAACACAGCAGGCCAAGCAGCATCTTGCTTGCTCAGTTGTTGCACTGAGAATATTTGTTATGAAGTTAATTGTACACTGATGGACACCGTGGGTTCGGTATAATGTGTGAAATGTGAATTTTAGCCAACTCAATAAATATCCAGTTTGAGGGTCTTAAAGAAGGGCATTGACACAAGTCTAGAATTGCCATTTTAATTAAGGCTTTTAAGCACAACACTAAACCTTTCATATGTCCCATTTTACGGAGGCAAAATCAAATCTTTTATGCCAGCAGACTTGCATTTATGTAGAACTTTTCATGTTCTCAGGCATCCTAAGAATATTTTAGAATTGGGTAATTTCATTTTTTGAAGCATGGTAATCGAGGTTAGATTTACTGTAATGCCATAAGGATTTGGTGTTAAATGACTGATCAAAAGTGTAAAGTCTTAATATTTCACCAAGAATCAAGAATCTAGCAGGATAGTGCAGGAACATGGAGCTTCGATTCTACAGAACAGCATACTGCCCTCTCATGGCTGTATTCCTAACTGTCTCAAACCTGCTAGCACATTTCACAAAATTGTTTCTGCCCTTGTAGTTTGCACCAACTTAAGAAGAAAAGTCACACTAAAGTCAAACTATGGACTCTGTTTCACTCTCCACTTATGCTGCCAGACCTGCTGAGTTTCTCCATCACTCTCTGTATTTACTTCAGATTTACAGCATCCGCAGTATTTTGCCTTTAGACCTGGTTCTCATCTCACCCCCAGTCCCCATGGCAACTCTACAGCTTCTCCAAATGCAAGTTGCCAACACTCACCATCAATCCCACAGTTTTCGCTGTATTTTCTAACTCCTATTTGTAGATGTGCTGGATGTTTCAGCAACGCTAAAACAATCCTATTCACGGGTCATTTAGGAGGCTCTTACCTTAATCCCACCAATGCTATCATCTCAACCCTTTTGTGTCTTGTCTTGGTGTCCTACTTGATCCTAAATCAAGTCTCAGAGTCCAAATAAAGGTCTACTTCAGTTGCTGAAGACAATTGGCCAGCACCACATTTATATCACAATTGAAAATGATGAATTTTCCTCCAATCTGACCATAAATTAATCTTAGAGAGACTTAAGAGCATAAAAATAGAAACATTATTAGGCTGTATGATCCCACTGGTGTGCTCCATTATTTTACAACCTAATACCTCATTTCCACTTTTCCACCGTATTCTCATATCCCTTGCTATCATAGAATTATACAGTACAGGGGAGGTCATGTTGCCAATGAGTCCGCACCAACAAAAAAAACTACTCTAAATCTACAACAGGTCCACTTTCCAGCATTTGGCACATTGCCTTGAATGTTATGACATTGCTCCAAATATTTTTTAAAGCTTGGAAGGTTTCCTGCCTCAACTAGCCCCCTCCCCAGTCAGTGCATTCCAGACTGTCACCTGCATTCTGGGATGGGAACACCAATAAATTGCATTTTCTTCCACACTGACCACCAATTTCTTTTATTCATTCATAAGATGAGTGCCAGCATTTATTTTCCACCTCAGAGGACAATTAAGAGTCAACAGCATTGCTGTGGGTCTGGAGTCACCTGTAGTCCAGACCAAGCAAAAATGGCAGTTTACTTCTTTAAAGGAGATTAGTTAACCAGATGAGTTTTTCCCCTAACAATTGACAATTGTTACATGGTCACCCCTAGACTCTTGATTCCAGATTTTTCCTGAATTCAAATTCCACTATCTGCCATGGCAAGATTCAAACCCAGGTCTCCAGAAGATTACCTAAGTATCTGCATTAACAGACTTCAACAATACCACTAGGCCATCACACAAAAGGGGAGAATATCAACTTTGAATAACAAATGAACTTTACTCTATTCTGTCACAGAGGGGCTGCCATCCCATAGCTGAATTATTGCTCAACTCCCCACAAGAGCTTATCCTTCGAATCCCCTTGAGCAATATTGTCTCTGCTTAAGGACAGTCCAAAACCTTTCAGAATATGGTCGCCACTGCCAACAGAAAGAGGACACCGTTCACTTCTGGGTCCCAAAAAGGAGGAAACAAGCAGCAAATCTACATGAGCAGGAACTGAACTACTCAATAGAGCAAGAATGGCTCATTGAGAATGAAATAAGAAAGAAGACTTTTTTTATGGAGCACCATTCACATTGTTAGGCTGTTACAAATATCTTCACAGTCAATGAAGTATTTTTTTCAGACTTCAGAAGCATTTAACCTTAACCCTATCGCAGTCACCATTGAAATGTACAAAACCAGACTGTCAATTTGTATAAAGTAATATCCCACAGAATGTAATCAGATAATGACCAGATGATGTTTTGTTTAGTAGTGTTGGATGAGGAATATATATTAGCCAGGAACACCCAGGGAAGCTCTGCCACTCTACTTTGAAAACTACAACTGGGTATGTTCACATCCACCTAAGAGGACAGGAGGAAGCCTGGTTTAACATCCCATAAGAAAGTTGGCATTGCCAATCAATAGTGCAGCACTCCCTCCGTCAATCATGATTTTGTGCTCAACTTTCTTGAACTTGAACCTACAAACTTTTGACTCAAAGGCAAAAGTCTATCAACTCTGAGAGAGAACATGCCAAAATCTTTTATTAACTATATGGCTACAGGGCGCCTAGAAAATTATATATTGATTTGACAGAGTCAACATGGATATATGAAAGCAAATCCACCTTTGAAAAATCTGTTGGATTTTTTAAAGTGTGCAACAAGCAAGATAGTTAAGGGTGAACCAGTGTATCAATTTCCGAAAGCATCCAATAAGGTATCACAAAAGAGTTTTTTACACATAGTTAGCCCTCTTAGGATTTCTGATGATATATTGTTATGGATTGAGACTTGGTTATTGTGCAAACCATCGAGAATAGAAACAAAAGGGTATTTTTTAACACTAGTAGGCTGTAACTAATGGGGCACCAAAAGAATTGGTGTTTAGCCTTCTAATATTTCTAATATTTCTAACCCATAATTAATTAGATGAGGAGACCATGAGGGTGACACAGTGGCTCAGCAGTTAGTACTGCCGCCTCACAGCACCAGGGACCCGGGTTCAATTCCAGCCTCGGGTGACTGTCTGTGTGGAGTTTGCACATTCTCCCCATGTCTGCGTGGGTTTCCTCCAGGTTCTCTGGTTTCCTCCCACAGCCCAAAGACGTGCAGGGTAGGTGGATTGGCCATGCTAAATTGCCCAGAGTGCCCAGGGATGTTTAGGTTAGATGGGTTAGACATGGGAAATCAGGGGTAGGAAAATGGGTCTGGGTGGGATGCTCTTCGGAGGGGCAGTGTGGACTTGTTGGGCCGAATGGCCTGTTTCCACACTGTAGGGATTCTATGATTCTAGTGTGCACAAGTTCATTGATATACCAAGCTACATGGGAAAGTATACTGTGAAAAGAATGTAAAAGGCTGCAAAATAGACAGATTAAGATTTAAGGGGAGGTGATGACGTAGAAGTATTATCCCTGGATTGTTAATCAAGAACCAAGGGAATGGACTGGGGACCCAGATCCAAATCCCACCATGGCAGATGGTGAAATTTGAAATTCAATGAAAAAGAAATCTGAAATTAAGAGTCTAATGGTGACCATGAATTGATTGCTGGGGAAAACCCATCTGGTTTACTAATGTCATTGAGAGGAAGGAAATCTGCTGTCCTTACTTGGCTTACATGTGGCTCAGACCCACAGCAATGTGGTGGACACTTACCTGCCCTCTGGGATGGGCAATAAATGCTGGCCCAGCTAGCAATGCCACATCACATGAATGAATAAAAGAAAGAAGTGGGTAGTCAAGAATGCATCAGGTGAAATATTTACTAGAGAAATGTGTAATTGTCCACTTTGCCTTGAAAATATAGAAAAGCAGAATATTTTTTTGAGTCACGAGAGATTGGGAGATATTTGTATTCAGACAGATCTGGTTGTCCTTGCACACAAACCATAGAACATTAACATGCAGGTCCAGCAAGCATATAGGAAATCAATTGGTAGGTTACTCTTTCACAAAGGCATGAATTATGAGTGTAAAAAAACCTTATTACAATTCCAACTCTTGTGAGACCACAACTGGACTATTTATGTTCACCGTACCCAAACAATGTTACACTTATCACTTCGGGAGGGCAAAATATGTTCACTGAATAAATTCCTGGGATGAGGGGATTGCGCTGGAGGAGAAATTGATTAGGCTAGATTTACATCTCCAGAGTTATAGGGTCATAGAGTCATATAGCACAGAAATAGGCCCTTCGGTCCATCCTGTCCATACCAACTGGACAAGTTGAAAATATTTATAAATGCTTAGCGCAATCCTGATCTGTGCCTTTTCAGCTTAACCATGATGATCCCTGTAATCAAAGTCTGAAAACACCCTCAGTTTGAGTTTTTAAATGAGGGATGGTTGCTGGTTGGAATTCTGAAGAACAAAATACAAAACAGGAATGTCATAAGTCAACTCACACAAATCATAATTGAACTGAACCATTCTCATAAATACTGTAGCTATGAGAGCACATCAGATACTTGGGGTTCTGTAGACAATAGCGCACGTCCTCTCTTCCTAATGCCATCTATAAGGCACAAGTCAAAAGATATGATGGAAAACTGTCCAGTTGCCTGTATAGGAGCAGCTCCAACAACACAAGAAAATCAGTGCCATCCAGAACAAAGCAGCTGCCTGTTTGGCACCCCATTCACACCTTCATCATTCACTCCTTCCACCACCAATACACTATGATGGCAGTATGTACCATCCACAAGATGCACTCCATAGCTTGCTACTCCCGTTTGGCAAAACTTTCCAAATCCATGGCACCTGTCGCTTAGAAGGACAAGGGCAGCAGACATGGATCAAATTCCCCTCTAAATCACATACCATCCTGACTTGAAACCATATCATCATCCTTTCATTGTCAACAGGTCAAAATCCTAGAATGACTCCATCCCTTCTTGTTCCCCAAAACATTCCATGGACACATTGAAAACTATAACCAGAGGAGATTGGGTGCCTTGAAGGAGGATGAAGGAGATATCGGGGCTTTCAGAACAGCCAAGTAAAGCCCAAAAAGCCAACAACAGAAAGGAAACAACGATATTACTCACCTGCAGAAGCAACCAACTCCTTTAAACAGTGACCTTATCCTCCTACAGTCACGGGCATGTGACAAGCTAAATAATGCACCCACAGTCAATGGGGCACCAACCACGACCCCAAGCAGCAGCTTTTTACACTTGCCTTGTCGACAAACATTATTCATGGGCTGGTTATAAGAAAGATTTCATTGAAACATTTGAATTCTTACAGGGTTTGATGGGCTAAATATAGGTAGATGATTTGTCTGCCTGGGGAATGTGGGATGCTAAATCACATTTTCAGAATAAGAGATACTAGGAACTGCAGATGCTGGAGAATCTGAGATAACAAGGTGTAGTGCTGGATGAACACAGCAGGCCAAGCAGCATCAGAGGAGCAGGAAAGCTGACGTTTCGGGCCTGGACCCTTCTTCAGAGATGGGGGAGGGGAA
>NC_063355.1:37877787-37918554 GCF_021869965.1 Rhincodon typus | reverse complement strand
TTCCTGCTCCTCTGATGTTGCTTGGCCTGCTGTGTTCATCCAGCTCTACACCTTGTTATCTCTATTTTCAAAATAAGATTTTGGCCATTTAGACTGAGTTGATGAGTACTGACTTCACTCAATGCATGCTGGTCTTTGGAATACTCTACAATGGCAAGGAGGCTCAGTCATGGACAATATTCAAGACAAAGATCAATAGATTTTAAGATACTAAGCATCATTGAGATAAGATAGGAAAGTGGAGTTGAAGCTGAAAGTTAGTCGTGATCTTATTAAATTGCAAAGTGGGCTTGAGGGACTAAATGTCAATCTTCACAGAATCATCAAATCATACACAACAGAAGAGATACGTCAGACCATTGAGTCTGTATTGCCAAAAATATATGACTGCATACACAAGTCCCATTTTCCTGCACTAGGCCCATAGTCTTGATTGTTATGACACTACAAGTGCTCATCCAAGTACTTTTTAAAGGTTGTGAGGTTTTCCACCTCAACTACCCTCCCAGGCAGTGTATTCCAGGTTCCCAATGCCCTCTAAATGGAAAGGCTTTTCCTCAAATCCCTCTAAACATCCTGCTTTTTGCTTTAAATTTATGTCTTCTTGTTACTGACCCTTCAACAAAGGGGAGCAGCTGCTTTCTATCCACCCAGTTCATACCCCTCATAATCTTATACACCGCGATCAAGCCCCCTCAACCATCTCTGCTCCAGAGAAAACAGCCCCGAGTTTATCTAGCTTCTCTTCGTCGCTGAAATGCTCCATCCCAGGCAACATCCTGGTGAATCTCGTCCGCACGCCCTCCAGTGCAATCACATCCATCCTATTGTGTGGTGACCAGAAATGCACACAGCATACCGGCTGTGGTCTAACCAAAACTTTTTACAGTTCCAACATAACCTCCCTGTTCTTATAATTTATGCCATGACTGATAAAGTTAAGCATCCCATATACCTTTTAACCACCCTAATAACCTATTCTGCCACTTTAGATGTCATTGGACAAGCACTCAAGATACTTCTGTTCCTCTGAGATTCCTAGGGCCTTGTTATTCGATGAGTACTTCCTTGGCTTGTTTCTTCCTTCCAAGTATATCATCTTACATTTATCAGAGTTAAGTTTCACTTCCCACTGATTTGCCCTTCTGACCAATCCATTTATATCCTCCTGAAGCCTAACCTTCCTCCCCACCCAGTCAATCTTTGTGTCATCACGAACTTATTCATCATCCTCCTCACATTTTCGTCTTTATCACTTGTGATGATCACAAACAATAAGGGACCCAGCACTGATCCCTGTGGTAAGCCATTGCACACTAGGCCCCAGTCACACAGCCTTCTACCACCACCCTCTGTCTCCTGTGACTAAGCCAATTATGGATCCAACTTGCCAAGTTACCCTGTATCCCATGAGCTTCTATCTTCTTTATCAGTTTCCTATGTGGGACCTTGTCAAAGGCCTTGCTGAAATCCATTAAATCACATCACCTACCTTACCCTCATCTGAACACTTGGTCAGTTCTTCAAAATGTTCCACCAGATGACTTCCCTCTAATAAAGCCATGCTGACTGTCCCTAATCAAATCTTGTATTTTTAAAGGAAGATTAATGTTCTCCTTCACAATTTTCTCCAATAGTTTTCCTATCACTGATGTTACTGGTCTATAGTTCTCTGATCAAGCCCTACCACCCTTCTCATAAAGTGGAACCACATTGGCTGTCGTCTAGCCTTCTGATATCTCCCATGTGGCCAAAGATGATTTAAAAATTTCAGTCAGGGCCCCTGTAATTTCTTCCCTTGTCTCCCACAGCAGTCTCTAGAATGCAACTCATCCAGACCTGGGATTTGTCCATGTATTCTTTTGATCTTATTTCTTAAGTTCTTATATTCCAAGTGAGACATGGCAGAAAGCAGATTTTATTGGCATGGTAATAAATGTATTTAGTTAAAGGACATAGCTGTCCAAAGTGTCTATTGACTGAACAATTTAAACGAAGAATGTTTCTAACAAGTTTTACCATCGTCCTTTCATATCATCGAAATCACCGCACATTCTCACATTCTACCTTTGTGTGCACACCAAAGTGAGGCGCAGAAATAAACAACATTGTTGCACAAGGCAGCAAACTCAAGGATCTTTTTACAGAACTTAATAACAAAATAACAAGTATACAGTTCAGTTGAACGTTAGTATGCATTATTAGCATTTTAATAGCCCTGTACAAGTATTCAAGGTTTTCTCAGAATTAGCTTCTGGAAATCTATGCTACTAATCCCAGAAGTCACTTTGAGCCTTGTGTGACAAGGATGGGTTTTGCCTGAAAAAAGAAGAGAAATTCACCTGACAAAGTATCTGCCTTCCAGCAAAGATTTACAGATAATTAATGCCCAGATCTTCTAAGTAATCCTCAGTTCGAGGACAACAGTCTTATCCAGATTTTTATAAATGCATAAATGTGTCTCATTGTTTAGTTTCATTTTCAGTCAATGAGATTATTTGAAAGGTTTACACCAAATCAGAGCCTGAAGTTGTCACTAAATCCCCAATAAACTGGGCACCAGCTCATGTCTTTGGTATGTCGCTGTGTCTTCACCTTCATTGAGGTCATGCCCTCCATTTGGAGGATCTGAAGTTCTGCCACTCCAATTTATTGAACAAAAGGAAGGCTGGCAGGAGACCTGAAAGAGGTTTTTAAGATAATGAAAGGTTTTAATATTTCTAGACAAACCTTTCCTGGCCTTAGATGAGACCAAAGTTAGGCAGCTGAAATTTTGATAATCACTAATAAGGAATTCAAGAGAAACTTCATCACCTAGTGAGTGGCTAAAATGTAAAACACGCTCTCATGGGGAATAATTGAGGTGAAGAGCATCGGTGCATTTAAGGGAAAGGTAAGCAAGCACATAGGGAGAAAGGAATTTGAAGATATTGATGGGCTAAGATAAAGGATGGGAGGAGGTTTGAGCCATAGACACCAGTTTGGACCTGTCACTGTGATATTGACTGGATGTAACATGATCTCACAGCAATCTGAAAAAGAGTGTAAGAAGAGAATACAATGCTGTAAGGTTTCCTATGTTTTCGATGTACATTGACTCGAGGCCTATACCTATTTGTTCTATAAGTTCAGGTAAGACCATGTGATATTATTTGAATAAGAGCAAAAATAATTTGAGGTGCCATGTCATCATTCCTCCCTTCATCAGTATCACAGACAGCATGATCATTGTCAATTGATGGATCTTGCTGTATGTTAAAATGACTGCTGCAGCACATTAGTCCGTACAATAATAATCACAGCATGTCAAAGTAAGTGATACATTTTGAGATATTTCTAAGGAGATACAACAAGATGCTGATAAACGTAAGTCCCCTTGTTGAAGTTCCCTTTATTTTATTCTACTGTCAGAGAAGCACCTTCCAAGTCCACGACCATTATGACTTTGGTTTTGTGCATGGGAAATCATGTCTCACAAACTTGATTGAGTTTTTTGAGGATGTGACCAAGAACATGGATGAGGGCAGAGTCTATGTGGACTTCAGTAAGGCCTTTGACAAGGTTCCGCATGGTAGACTGTTTAGTAAATTTAGATCACATGGGGTTTAGGGAGAACTAGCCAATTGGATACAAATTGGCTTGATGTTAGGAGATAGAGGGTTGTGCTGGGGAGTTGTTTTTCAGACTGGAGGACTTGTGATCAATGGTGTTCTGCAGGGATTGATGCTGGGTTCATTGTTGTTTGTCATCTATATAATCAAATTGGATGAGAATATAGGAAGCATGGTTAGTAAGTTTGTGGATGACACTGTAACTGGTGGTACAGTAGACAATGAGGAAGGTTATCTAATATTACAAAGGAATCTTGATCAATTGGGCCAATAGGCTGAGGAGTGGTGGCAGATGGAGTTTGATTTATATAAATGCGAGGTCTTGCAATTTGGTAAGATGAATAAGGATAGGACTTAGGTAATTGATAGTAGGGCCCTGGGGAGTATTTTAGAAGAGAGAAACCTAGAGACTCCGGTACATTGGTTATTAAAAGTTGCATCACACGTAGATTTTGGAATGCTTTCTTTCATTGCTCAGACCATTAAGTATTGGAGTTGGGATATCATGTTGCAGTTGTACAGGACATTGGTGAGGCCACTGTTGGAGTACAGTGTATAATTTTGGTCATCCTACTATAGGAAGAATATAATCAAATTGGGGAGAGTGCAGAAAAGATTTAAAGTATTTTACCGGAATTGGAGTAATAAGCAGAAGCTGGACAAGCTGGGACTCTTTTTTTCACTGGAGCATAGGAGGTTGAGGGATGACAATTTGGAGGTTTATAAAACCATGAGGGATCATAGATAAGATGAGTAGCAAAGTTTTTTTTCCCTACAGTGGGTGAATTCAAAACTAGAGGGCATAATTTTAAGGTGACAGGAGAAAGATTTAAAAGGGACCTGAGGGGCAACATTTCGTGTTTGTGTGTGGACTGAACTACCAGAGGAAATCATAGCTACAGGTACAGTTACAACATTTAAGAATCTTTTGGACAGGCACATGAATAGGAAAGGTTTAGAAGGATATGGGTCAAGCGCAAGCATATGGGACTAGTTTAGTTTGGAAAGCTTAGTTGACATGGGTGAATTGCATCAAAGGGTCTGTTTCCATGCTGCATGACTCTATGACTCTGTGACACTTACATCTAAATGAACAAGGGCTGCAGATACATGGGAACACCACCACCCGCAAGTTCACCTCCAAGACACTTACCACCCTGACTCGGAAATATTCCTTCAGTGTCATTGGTTCAAATTCCTGGAATTCCCTCTCTGAGGGCATTGTGGGTCCACCTACAGCACATGGACTGCAGTGGTTCAAGAAAGCAGCTCACCACCACCTTCTCAAGGGGCAACTAGGGACGGGCAATAAATGCTGGCCCAGCCAACGACGCCCACATCCCACGAGCGAATGAAAAAAATAGAATGTTTGGAACATTTTTCCACAAAAGCCGGTCGAAGTTGTGTCACTAAGCATCTTCAATTGACAAGAAAATCATGGGGTCATGGGAGACAGACTAGAAAGTGACATTAAGGCCACAATCAGAACAACAATGACCTTACTGAATAGTGGCAGACTCGAGGTTCCTACTCCTGCTCTGTTTCTTTGTGATTTTATGAATTCCCACAATAGTTGTGCTAACAGCACTTGCAGGATGAAATTGTGAATATCATGCTAATTCAAAACAAGATGACAGCATATTTATGACGTGGCCTCACTCTCACTGGAAACTAGGTTGATCTGCGCAAGGTCATTTCTCCTGAGATTCATACAGTGAGAGTGACAGGGGTGAAGGAAACAGTCACTTATCACTCTTCACTGCAATTGGAACTCAAACCCCTGAGATGAAACAGTGGTCTGCTGACTCACCATGTCCCCACCCCCAGCACTAATTAATTCCCAGTTAAACTGTTAATGACAATGCTTAAGGCAGCAAACGATTAGTTCTGAGCCAAAGAGCATTGCGCCTAGCAGCTCATCAACTGTATACCCTTGGTCCACGTGTTTGCCACAAAGATAAAGGAGATGGATTCATTTCAACAGCTGGTTCAAGGGCATCAGTCAGCCAACAAAAAACAAAGAGAACGTAAAAGTGGTTTAAACGATATTTTGTGTTGATGACAGTGGGCAGGATGGCTATTGGTTTTAGGGAATAAATCTTGGTTAATCTAACCCCGTGGCCCGGCATTTAGTGTTAGCTGGCAACAGAGGAAAATAAGATCCCGGAAGTTATGAACTGCGGAAAAAAGTTTTAAAATAACAACTCAAAAGTGGGAAAAAAGCAACAGAAGGGTAAAAAAAAACAGCCTGAACTTAATCTTGTAAAGGCAGTCAACAGTGCGAGTAACACATTACATCTGAGATACAGTATGCCCAGGAAACAAGCCCCCAGATGCTATTTGGCTGCTTGAAGCATTTGCAATAACACTTCAACTTCTTTTCTAATTCAATCCTGAAACATTCCAGCTCAGTTGATTTCCCCTGATGCTGACAAACCAGTTGATAAGATTGAGTAGGTGGAACAGTTTGCAACTCTTTAACACGAATAATTTCACAAGATGAACACAGTCACACTTCACAAGCTCTCGGAACACTGCCGCTGATCTCTCCTTTCATTCCACACCCCCACAAGTGCTGTGCCAGATCCCATTACTCGTGGGCCTCTTGCTAATTCTCTGTCCTTCAGCATGAACAGTTAACAGGGTTCAGCTCAGCTTGTGGGAGGCTCCAATTGAGATTCTTCTTCCGGTGTACATTGTTCTCAGATGTACAAATCTGTTCAGGCTAAGGAATGCTGATGTCTGTCAAGGGGGTGAAGAGCCAGTAGAAATCAACAAGGTTTGGAGCTGGATGAACACAGCAGGCCAGGCAGCATCAGAGGAGCAGGAAAGCTGACATTTCAGGTCTGGGCCCTTCTTCATCCAGCTCGACACCTTGTTATCTCAGATTCTCCAGCATCAGCAGTTCCTACTGTCTCAGAAATCAACACGGACTGTTCTGCATGAGATCTTTCAATAGGTAAATAGTTCAAAGACACTAAGCATTGAGTCGAATGTGCTTTTATCTTATTGAAAAGGTATGGAGGGTACAGGGAAGAATAGGGATTAAAGTCCAAATTCATCCTGTGGAGTGGGGCCACAGGCATAAAAGTCCATATAATATTCAGGAAGGAGGCCAAGGGCTGACCTCTCAGGTTGAAGGTTATTTGGAGATTTGGAAGCTGAGTGTTTTTGGCTTTCATTTCTCCCCATTCTGACATATATTACAGCCACTGGGGGATGCCTATGCAGTCTTAAGAATAGAGGCAGCTCTGAGCGTTAGTAGTTGGATGCAGTCTTGGCTTCTATTGTCCATGTTACTACCAATTTACTGTAATCTGGATCTAGTCACAAAGGTGTAATAAGTGTCTCCCCAGCCCAAACTTATTCACACATAATCCTTCACCACAAACTATTAGAAAGCTCGTAGACTAACACAGGAAGAAGAATAGATGGCAGCATTCTACCTAAGGTACTCAGGCCTAAGCATCCAGGATAAAGCCCCCCATTATATTTGCACTTCATCTGCTACCTTCAGCATTCATTCCCTTCCCACCAACCGACAGTGGCAGCAGTGTGTACCATCTACATTGTAGTAACTCCCCTCCCATAGTAGCTTCCACATCTGTAACCTCTACTGTCAAGGACAAGGGCAGCAGGAACATCATAACCTGCACATTCCCCTCCAAGCCATGAACCGTCCCAACTTGGAACTATATCACATCCCTTCACTGTCATTCTGTCAAAATCCTGGAGCTCCCCTCCTAACGATACAGTGGGTGCCCCTATAACCCTGCAGTGGTTTAAGAAAGCAGCTCACAAACACAAGCTCCAGGACAATTAGGGACAAATGAACAAATAAAACAAAACAAAACTGGAGCATGTATATAGTTATTATAAAATATAAGGTACCTTGTTGCTTTACCTAAGATGTGCTGAGACTTATCTGTAGTTCAACCTTCACCACAAATTGGTACAAATCCCCTAAGCCAGCTCACAGAGAAGGACTGATAGCAGCATTCTACCTGAACTATTAAGGCTTTAACATCTCCATTATAACAGTCAACGTTAACTATATTCATTTGGCTTCAAGATCCCTTTACTGAGACCGATCAAAAGATTTACGGCAGGATATTGTAGGGGTCTGCACAAAGTGAGCTCTAGCAAGATGTGCAGCAATGAGAAGTCTGGTGAAATCCACTTAAATGTTGGGAGCAACTTGAACCATCTTATTTTCTTTCCATAAGCAGTGACATTGCCGCCAGGTGTCGGCACATTGCTAATTGACAGTGATTATTGATGGTTAAATGCCTTGTTGACAATACAATTCACCTTATTATTAATTAATCTCCTACCTTACCAAACATGCCAAACAAACTTGACATCAGGAATACCCAACATGGGAACCGTAGCGGGTACCTCGAGGATTCAGCTCTCCACTAGCTCTGAACAATCTCCATGCTGCCTACAACCAAACTGCACCTCAGAGCACAATGCACAGGCTCTAGCCTTATGCGCCTCTCATCCACGGACACTGGCATGTTGATGTCTGCCAACCCCTCACAAGAAAATGGTGGCACAGCGGTTAGCACTGCTGCCTCACAGCGCCAGGGACCTGTGTTTGATTCCACCCTCAGGTGCCTGTCCGTGTGGAGTTTGCACATTCTCCCCGTGTCTGCATGGGTTTCTTCTGGGTACTGTGATTTCCTCCAACAGTCCAAAGACGTGCAGGTTAGGTGGATTGGCCATGCTAAATTGTCCTGTAACATCCAGGGATGTGCAGGCTAAGTGGATTAGCCATGGGAAATGCAGGGTTACAGAGATAGATAAGGGGGTGGGTCTGGGTGGGATGCTCTTCAAAGGTCAATGCAGACTCAATGTGCCAAATGTCCTGTTCCTGCACATTAGGGATTCTATAATTCTAACCATTATTACAACTCTCAGGTACACTCACAGATTGCTCAAGAAGCAGTGCCTAGCATTTCAGTTCATCAACTGCTAGGAGGACCCTCTGCTTAACGTAGCCAGGCAACTAGCTCCCTGATGTACCTCCAGTATAACCCAGACAGAGTGTGCCTCATCATCCTGGTGTGCTGTGCTCTGCATGGTCGGAGCAGGCAATGAGCTGATATCCTGGATATAGAGGAATTGGGGAATGCGAGCAGTCTTCCATTAAGGAGGAAGAGGACATTGAAGAGGAAGAAGATCTCTTGTCCCTGACAGAACTCACTGTGGCAGGTGTTATAAACTAGACAAAACCTCATTGACATCCGGTTCCAGTTGGTGAGAAGTGGGTGCAGCAGATCATTGTGGATCACAATTTAATCTTTGGGCATGATGCAGAAATCTGGTTTGCATTGTTGGGGCAAACATCAATCTCGACTGGTCTAGTTTGTGTCCCATTCTGCTTTTGATAAATAAAAGCTCATCTTTGGCATTGTCCAATTGCCTGTCTGTCTGTAATGTTCCCGTATTGGACAGTGCCAAAGATGTGAGTCTCCAATGGGCATTGGGTACAGAGTACCCTTACTTAGAGGGTGTTCGGAAAGAATGTAGCAGAGTCTAGGTAAAGTGTGTGGCACAATGGTTATTCAGTAACAAGCATGGGAGAATGTGATGAATGTGCAAGGGGCTGTCAGCCATTTTGGCTCAATGTCATGGGCAGCACGGCTTTGTGGCCGCTGTGCCACGATGTTGCTGTTGAAGGACAACACCGGATTACCAACGTTTGTCTGGGTGCACTGCAGCCTTTCAGAGACAGTGCGAGTACAAGGGATGCTGGTCTTTCAATGGATACCCGTGGAGGGACGAATTTTTCTGGGAATGACGCATGGTAAGATGGGGCCGAAGTCAGACATGAGAGATGCTATGAGGACATGGTACGTGATTGGTGAGGCAAGTTTGGTAAGCTAAAACTGATTAGTTCTCGCAGAGAAAAACTATCCTAAAAATAAGACAACTCAGACTTGGCCAAACAGTAAGTAAGATCCAGCCCTTGGACGACTACCTGTGTTTAGAAACGCAAGAGGCATAAAAAAACACATGTTTATATTTGTTTTCTGCACCTACTTTTCCTCGAACATGTCATTAACCAGAAGGCAGGTTCTATCCTGGAGGGGTACCGCTCCACCATCAAACATGGCTGACCAGGCAACTTTGCTGCTCTTGCTGCCTGCTTTGTTGGAAAAAGGGTTTAAAAAGGTTTGACAACCAACCTGCCCGGCCATGCTCCGTAAGCTCCATCCAAGATCCTGAAATCCCAGAGTGGGATTTAACTCTGGAACATCTGGCTTGGGGTCAACAATGTTGCCCATTGCCCCACAAGACCCTATAAACAAGTACATGCAAAGGAAGATGAAGCCTTAACAGATACTCCAAGCTTTCTCGCTGGCCTTCATGAGAACTATCTCAGCAAGAGTTGTCTTTCTAAAGGAGAAAGTGTTAGCACATAGCAATAATTCCATTGTAATATTCGAAGGCCAGGTTAACCCTTTTATTTGATAGTTTTTCAGAGACATCCCAGTCACGGAACACCCTGCTTTACTTTGCAGAGTAGGAAAACAGCCTGCCAGGGTAGAAAGAAGGTAACACTACCTCTGCCAGCTAGATGCTACCCTTTCCCAGCCAAATATTTCTGCAGCATCAGGATTATTCACCTGCCAATGACAATGGAAGATTGTTTTTATAGAGACTGGACCCTCAGTGATCAGATACAGGGATGTGCCTTCTACTGTATGGACAACAGAGGAGCAGCAGAGTGAATAGTGATGGAGAACTGTGGCCTGAATTGCTTTTGTGGATCCTTCCATGTACCCTACGATGCTGATCTGTGCATTGACATAAGGAGCCGGAACAAAGAACAAACCAGCTTTCTTGACTGTATCGCATCCACAAAGATTTACTCTCTCCACCACTAACACTCAGTGGCTGTAGTGTATACCATCTACAAGTGCATGCTGTCAACCCACCAAGGCTCCCTCAGACAGCACCTTCCAAACCTGTGACCACTACCATCTAGAAGGTCAAGGGGAGCAGATACATGGGAACACCACCACCTGCAAGTTTCCCTCCATCCTCACTTGGGAATACATCAACACTCCTTCAGCGCCATTGGCGTAATATCCTGGAATTCTCTCCATAACAGCATCGTGGGCCTACCTAGACCAAATGGACAACGGTCATTTCTGAAGAAGGGACCCGATCTGAAACGTCAACTTTCCTGCCCCTCTGATGCTGCCTGGCCTGCTGTGTTCATCCAGCTCCACACTGTGTTATCTCTGACTCCAACATTGGCAGTTCTTGATATCTCTGAGTCAATTAAGAAAGCAGCTCACCACCACCTCCTCAAAGGGCAGCTGCTGATGGGCAATAAATACGGGCCCAACTAGTGATGCCCATGCCCATGAATGCAAAAGAAATCCTTCCAGCAAATACCCAAAATAAAGCATTGCATGGGAACCCTGCAGCCCAATGGTATCAATGTGGATTTCACAAGTTTCAAAATCTCCCCTCCCCCTACCGCATCCCAAAACCAGTCCAGCTTATCCCTGCCTCCCTAACCTGTTCTTCCTCCCACCTATCCCCTCCTCCCACCTCAAGCCGCACCTCCATCTCCTACCGACCAACCTCATCCCGCCCCCTCGACCTGTCCGTCCTCCCTGGACTGACCTATCCCCTTCCTAACTCCCTACCTACACTCACCTTTACTGGCTCCATTCCCGCCTCTTCGACCTGTTTGTTTCCTCTCCACCTATCCTCTCCTCTATCCCTCTTCTATCCGCCTCCCACTCTCTCCCTATTTATTTCAAAACCCCCTTCCCCTCCCCCTTTTCTGATGAAGGGTGTAGGCCCGAAACGTCAGCCTCTCTGCTCCTATGATGCTGCTTGGCCTGCTGTGTTCATCCAGCCCTGCACCTTGTTGTCTCGCATACATTACAGCAGCTTTTAAATACATCTTTGACCGGCATCAAAAAGATTTACAGCTCTACAAGCCGCAACTCTTTTCATCCGCTACACTTGTGCTGCCACATTTTAATTCATAGTCGCGTTAGTTTAGGACACAGGCTGTCGAAGATCAGTGGCCTCTTTTAAAAATCCTCCAAAAATGGAAACATATGACTAATCCTCACCCATTCCCTTCAAATGCTGTCATTCCTTCCAAGTTAAGTTCACTCGATTTTCCTCCCCCTATCACTTGAGTCACCGTGCTGTTGAGTGTCACAAACAAATCTGTAAATGAGTTATGAGTTTAAAGTTTAACATCAACTGCTGCTTTTGTTTATTTTCATATAAGGCATTTTCACCTGCTCCAATCATTATTGGAAGAAAATTGCAACTTTAGCTCATTGTGTCCAGTAGATGATTTCATTAAAGACCTTGGCCCATTGAAAGGCAAAGGGAGGAATAGTGGGCTGTGGTATATTACAGCTGCCTAATCATACATTTCACACAAAGGCTATACGTTATAATAATTCACCATTAGTACTGGATAAACTGCAAAGCTGGGTTCCCTGATGTCCTGCTATGTTAAGTGGTAGTGATATTAAGAAGTGGAGTCTTAAAAAGTGGACAAAGCATTACAGGCAGGATGTATCATCTTCAGTTGGATACAATCAGACATCATCTAAATGCTTAAATATCCAGGCCTCTTCAAACACTGAGTTTGAGACAGTAGTTTAATCTAGCCACTACTGCTTATTTCTTTCTCCTTCAGAATGTTGAATTTGGGACATCAATTTCTATTGATGACCCAAAGGAAAAGTTATTTCCTCTGGTGGGAGGATCTAGGACCACAGGACGCAATCTCAGAGTAAAGGGCCACCTATTTAAGACAGAGATGAGGAAGAATTTCTTCTGTCAGAGGGTAATGAGTCTGGCAATTCTTCACCACGGAGGGTTGTAGAAACTGTGTTGTTATGGATCTTCAAGCCTGAGATAGACAGAAATTTAATCAGTAAGGGAATCAAGGATGAAAGGGTAAAAGCAGGAAAGTGAAGTTGATTATCAGATCAGCCATGATCTCATTGACTAGCAGAGCGGACTCAATGGGCTGAATGGTCTTCTTGAACACTGAAATCTTATCGTCTTATGGTCAAGTGTTTGCAAATGGGAGATGAGTAACGTAGAATCCAATATTTACTTATAATTCTTCCTTTACTTCCACTTCTGTCATGTAATCAATATTCTTGTTCTTTTGCAGCCTTATCCACCCCACCCCGTGCCCAATCCACATCACCTCAATACTTCATATCTAGAATTCCCTTCCAGCTGCCCTGCCCATCAGCCCTCCTTACGTTCCAACTTGTCAAAAACACTGCAATCTATATCTTCACTTTGTAATAAGGCCCAGAATGACATAATCCTGCCCCAGTGTATCTTCTGAGAGATAGTAAGAACTGCCGATGCTGGAGTCAGAGATAACACAGTGTGGAGCTGGAGGAACACACCAGGCCAGGCAGCATCAGAGGAGCAGGAAAGTTGACGTTTCGAGTCCAGACCTTTCTTCCGAAGAAGGGTCCCAACCCGAAACGTCAGCTTTCCTGCTCCTCTGATGCTGCCTGGCCCGCTGTGTTCTCCAGCTCCACACTGTGTTGCCAGTGCATCTTCTCCCTATTTTCCTGTTCCTCCATGACTCTACCCCATCATTTAATGATTGTCTCCTGTCAATGTCCATTCACATGTGCCATCAGGAAGGTAAGGCTTTTCCCTATAAAAACTTACCTGCAATGGCCTTCTTGCTTTCAGCGCCAGGTGTGTGGAGAGAATGCAAGCCAGGAAGTGAACTAATATATTCGGGCATTGGCTTGAGTGGGCCCAGCGCAGACTAGAGTGGGCCCAGTGCAGACTGAAGTGGGCCCAGTGCGGACCGGAGCGGGCCCAGTGCGGACCCGAGCGGGCCCAGTGCGGACCGGAGCGGGCCCAGTGCGGACCGGAGCGGGCCCAGTGCGGACCGGAGTGGGCACAGTGCGGACTAGAGTGGGCCCAGTGCGGACTGGAGTGGGCCCAGTGCAGACTGGAGTGGGCCCAGTGCGGACTAGAATGGACCCAGTGCGGACTGGAGTGGGCCCAGCGCGGACTGGAGTGGGCCCAGTGCGGATTGGAGTGGGCACAGTGCGGACTGGAGTGGGCCCAGCACGGACTGGAGTCGGCCCAGCGCGGACTGGATTGGGCCCGGCGCGGACTGGAGTGAGCCCGGCGCGGACTGGATTGGGCCCAGCGTGGACTGGAGTGGGCCCAGCATGGACTGGAGTGGGCCCAGCACGGACTGGAGTGGGCCCAGTGCAGACTGGAGTGAGCCCAACACGGACTGGAGTGGGCCCAGCGCAGATCCGAGTGGGCCCAGTGTGGACTGGAGTGGGCCCAGCGCAGACTAGAGTGGGCCCAGTGCGGACTGGAGTGGGGCCAGTGCGGACTGGAGTGGGCCCAGCGCGGACTGGAGTGGGCCCAGTGCAGATTGGAGTGGGCCCAGCACGGACTTGAGTGGGCCCAGCCCGGACTCGAGTGGGCCCAGCCCGGACTCAAGTGGGCCCAGCGCGGACTAGAGTGGACCCAGCGCGGACTCGACTGGGGCCAGTGCCTATTGGAGTGGGCCCAGTGCGGACTGGAGTGGGCCCAGTGCCGGCCCAAGTGGGCCCAGTGCGTACGTGTTGTGGTGATGTCAGAGGTGAGTTTGAGTTCCCAGTAGTTCTGACGTGGTGGTCCTAAAGCTGATTCATGGCTGCGGTGGCAGAGGCCAGTTTGGGTTTCCAATAGTTTCTGTGTCTAGTGCAGATTGATGAAGGTAGAGGCGAGTTTGGGCCCTGTATGAAACCCGATGTTATTGGCAGCGGCTGCATCAGTAATGTGAGCCCAAAGTGGACTCATGCCGATGGCAGAGTTGAGTTTGATCTGGTCTGGTACCTCACCTATAGCCCTTGGCTGAGCACTTACAAGAAGGGCTGTAAAGTTGAACATTATTTCTTTATTTTTCTGCCTTTATATTCAATGTATTGGTTATGTTTTCTGTGTTTTAAGATTTTCATTGTATTTTGTAACAAAATACACTTGACAATAAATAAATAATTCAAACAACTACCTATTTTAAACGTTGAAATAAAATCGGCAAGTGCTGAAGAAACCCAGCAGGTCTGGTAGCAGCCGTGGAGAGAGGAACAGAGTTAACGCTTTGAGCTGAATGACTTGTTCAGAATTCCAGAAATGTCTATACTTCAAAACTACCTTTATTGGCCATGAAATGCTTTGGCACAGCCGGGCATCATGAAAGACATTGTATAAATGCAAGTCTGTTCATTCTTTTTTTCTGACAAGTATGAATGAATTTTCAACTTTAACAGAGGAGATATCAAAATTCAATACATTATTGTCACCTCTATGCTGTCCTGAGTCCTGCTTTCACCTTAAAGAGGTCAGCACAAAATGAGCTCAAGGCAACACAGTGCAGATAATGTCTGAGAGGTTAGAAACAGGAGATTACACAAATATCTATTTTCAGTGTTTAGGAAATTGAAAGAGTGTCCTTGTCAAATCAATGATGTCAAACCTTAAGAAAGCAACACTAGGTTTGTTACAAAGTTGTCACTTGCATCTAGAAAGGGACAAAGATAAACTGAAAGAGACGCTCCCTTTGCTCCATGCCTTGAGCTGTACAGACCCTCTGGCATTCCCTTGCTAAATCTCTCCTCTTTTCTGGCTTCCAATAGAATTCTTCTTAAAAATCTTTTAGCTAAACTCTTTGTCACTTGTCTCCTTCTTTGGCTCAGGGTCAATTTTTATCTAATTATTGTGCTGTGATGCATTTTGGGATGTTGTACAACATTAAAGCAGTTGGATAATTGCAAGTTGTTGTTTAGAGTGCAGAGACAGAGATGAAGAGGAAGAAGCCAGCAGGAATTAAGTAGTGGGGCTATCATTTTACTTTACATCCTTTAAGATTAAGAACGAATTTGTATTGATTTTGGCAAATAAAGGCTGTAAATTAGTGGCAGTGATAGCTCTTGTCATAGACAGAAGTGGTGGGATATTGATCAGAATCAGATATGAAGGAAGAGTAATAACTGAGAGGGCAAAAACTATACAACCCATGAATGGTCAGGTTCAATGGTGCTACACGTTTCCCTCATTATACATTTAAGGCAAGAATAGATCCATTAGGTTACCTTTTTCTCTTTTCGACTTGTGAGCTTCTGATTTAAACCTGATGATTCTTTCAATAGCTAAGACAACAAGGGGTCCATGGCTGAGATTGCAAAGCTATAGAAAGTCAAGGGCAAGGAACTGGAAATTAAACTAGGCTAACCTGATGGCCAGGGACCTTATACAAGGAACAGTACGAATATATCAAATAAAACAAGGGCTTTTGAAACCAGGGATGAAATTAAATTTACCAGAAGTCTGGAAAATAAACCTACTAAGCTGCTGAAACCTATACAGCTATCCCCACTCACCCTTTTCAGAAGAATGATCATTTCCAAGATACAATTTTTTTATTCATCATACATGGCACGTGGGCATTGCTGGCTGGCCAGTATTTCTTGCCCAAACCTAGTTGCCCTTGAGAAGATGGTGATGAGCTGCCTTCTGCAGACAACATGCTGTAGGTACACCCACAATGCCATTAAGAAGGGAAGTCCAGGATTTTGAAGCAGCAACAGTGAAGGAACGGCGATATATTTCCAAGTCAGGATGGTGAGTGGCTTGGTGGAGAACTTTCAGGTGCTGGTATTCCCATATATCTGCTGCCATTGTCCTTCTTGATGGAAGTGGCTGCGCATTGGAAGGTGCTGTAGGGATCTTTGGTGAATTTCTGCAGCGCATCTTGTAGACAGCACACACTGCTGCTACTGAGCGTTGGCAGTGAAGGGAGTGGATGCTTATGGATGTGGTGCAAATCCAGCTGCTCCGTCCTGGATGGTGTCAAGCTTCTTGAGTGTTGTTGGGGCTGCACTCATCTAGGCAACTGGGGAGTATTCCATCACACTCCTGACTTGTGCCTTGTGGATGGAGGACAGGCTTTGGGGAGCCAGAGGTGAGTTACTCATTGCAAATTTTCCAAGCCTCTGACCTGGTCTTGTAACCATTGGATTTATAGGGCGAGTCCAGTTGAGTTTCTGATCAATGGCAACCCCCAGGATGTCGCTATCTTCTGGTATTTTCTTTTCTGAAACATTAAAACTTGTACTTTAACTATTCAGTATCATTCATATTACATTGAAACCATTCCTTGTCAACTTGATTATGCAGTACTTGTTATGAGCAGAGTCTTATTCAGAAATGAGAATATTTTGATTTCCACACACTTGCATTAAGCAGCTAACCAACATGATCTCAACAGTTAACTTATGTCAAGTCAGCACTACAACAAAATCTGCACATGACCTGTCTTTCTTTCATTGTTATTTACTCCAAAAGTACTGCCTAACTTCACCTGACGAAGGGGCAGTGCTCCGAAAGCTTGTGAGTGCAACTAAACCTGTTGGACTATAATCTGGTGCTGTGTGACTTCTGACCGTGCCCACCCCTGTTCAACACCGGCACTTCATGGCTACCATAGACGCCACAAACTGCTGGTTCAAAGTGGAAAGGATCTCCAAGAAGATCGACACAAACATTAAGTTTCTGCAGAGATGCAAGAAAGCAGAGAAGATCTCAATAGCACTGCAGATCACAAACCCACTCAAGTCGACCTACAACACAGACTATGCTGAAAGACTCTGCCATCACACCTGTCACACAGTCCTCAATCGTCTCGAACACCAGCTCTACAGCAGATGCCGTAACCTTGAAATCGAGATGGAGTCCGTATTCTCAGCTTGCACTCAGGATACAGCAGCCCAGATATAAGACACTGCCAAGCAAACAAGGCAACAGAACTACACCACCCACAAGAAAAAGAAGCTGCAGAAAGCTGGCATTCCCACCAGCAGTAACCAAGCCTCCCTGGTACTATGGTTGAAACCGGTACCACCACAGGGAAATCCATAGTCAACTTGTCAGACCACACCCTTCAACCAGATTAAATCAAAGTTCTCAGCTGAGGGCTCAATTTCTGCCCCACCACCAAAATGGACTCCATTGATCTGGAGGCAGACACAGAGGAATTCATCAGGTAAATGAGGGTCTGGGAATTCTTCCACCAACCCCAAGATGTCAGCAGTGAGCCCAATGAGACAACCAATGAACTGGAACAGTCGACAGAGAGATCGATAGTACAGCGCCCAAAGAAGAAAGAATCGAATTGGACCCTCCCCCTCCCCCGACACCCCTGTAAGGCTGCTGCCCTAGGCTTGACATGGAGGCTCAAGCCATCAGGAGATGCGCCAACGCCAGATTCATCAGCCGCGCTAACACGATAGCACAGAACGTCACCGAAGCACAATGCAACGTCATCCACGCTCTCAAGATCAACTGCAACATCATCATCAAACCGGCACACAAAGGACGAGCCAATGTCGTACAGAATAGAATGAACTACTGCAAAGAAGCATACCTGATGAAGGAGCCGGACTCCGAAAGCTTGTGATTTCAAATAAACCTGTTGGACTATAACCTGGTGTCGTGTGACTTCTGAACATATCTTTTCAATACACCTTTCAAGTATTCAACCACTTCTGTCTGGAATGTTCCCATTTAATCTATTTCCATTCTCTGTACAGACAGAACATTCACATCACAACACTCACTGTGTGAAAAAAAATGTTTATCTCGTCACCTCTGGTTCACTTGCCTTAAATGGTGTTCTCTGGTTAATGAGCCAATGTGAATTTAGAAGCAGTTTCGCTGTACTTACTGTATCAACACCCTTCATGGTTTTGAACATTTCTGTCAGATGTCCTCTTATAGTTCTCTGCTTTGAGGACAATAAGTCCAGCTTCTCCAGTCTCTCCCATTAAGTCCCTCATCCCTGCTACCATCCCATCTACACTCTCCGTGTGATGCATGGAATTGAACATAAAGCTGACCTGAGGATCCCCAGTGTTTCGCTTCCTCACTTTTGTATTCTGTTTCACTCTTAATAAAGTAAAAGATTCCACAGATCTTTTTAATAGCCTTTTCAAAGACAGCAAATTACAGAGAAAAGTGTCGATAAAGCTGTGAAGTTAAGCTTCGCAAAGACCTTAAGATACCTGTTCTCTCAATGGCAATTTGTCAGTTCCTTCAAGCGACGCACTAATCCGATGAAAGTGTTGCAGTTTCTGCTTTTGCACACTGTCAGGTCAGCCACTTAAAAGAAATTGAATCATGATCCTCTGATGGACCTTTTTTCTTCGTTGTTAATTATTTGGAATAAGAAATTCAATCATGATTCTGAGATGTACAATTTTATTTTCATTGTTAATTATTTGGAATAAGCATTTTAGGAAAATTAAATTCAGGGAATCCAGGATGAACTGTGATGAGGCAGGAAGCAACAGTTTCCAAGGAGATAAGAGACACTTTTAATTATTGCTCACGGTCAGCTCTTTCATATTACAATGGGGAGTAACGTCATTGCAACACAGGCTGTTGTTTTAACAGTAACGGAGTGAAATACACCACCAATTCTCACTAACTTTAAATAGATAAGAGGTAAAAAAAAAGCCATACTTCACTCTTTCATTTCAAATATCTGGCATTTTCCGAACAACAGCTTGCTCCTTTCTAACATAGTAAAATGTCTTGAGGCACTTTCCAGGGAGAAAGTTGCTTGAGTCTGCAGTTAATGAATTAACAAGAGGCAGACAAAGTAATTAGGCTCAGTAAGATCTTCTTATCTATGAATCAAAAGTCATTGGTTCAAGCCTCACCCCAGCATACAATCTAGGCTAACACTTCAGTGCTGCATTGAGGGGCCTACTGCACTGTGATGAGACATAAATCAAAGGCTCTGACTGAGTTAGGATGGACATAAATAACCCATGATATGAAGAATAGGGAACTCTCCCAGTATCCGTGCCAAAATCCCTTACTATGCAACCAAAATCAAAATAACTTGTGCATTATTTATTTCCTTACTACGCTGATTGTGACATTTATTCTCATGACACCAATGAGTACACGTAAAGATGTCATTTCAATTATTCTTTCACTTGTTGCTTATCCCTAATTATCCCAGCATAGATGGTGGCGAGCTGCCTTTTAAACTACTGCAGCGCATGGTCAGACTTTCATCCATGTTTGCGGAGAGTTAGCCTGAGTGTAATCCAGATTACTAGTCCAGTAACATTCACATCGCTCTTGACAGAGATAAAGGTAGGCTTTATCTTTATTCTTTCACAATATCTGGGCATCACTGGTTAGGCCAGTATGTATTGCCTATACCTAACTATCCTGGGGAAGGTGGTAGCGAGCTACAGTCTATGTAGTGTTGGTGCAACTACAGGTCCGTTAGGATAGGGATTACAGGATATTATCCCAGTAATATTGAAGGATTGGCCATATAATTCCCAAATCAGAATGGTACTTGGCTTGGAAAGGAACTTGCAAGGAAGAGGGCATTGCCCAGAGGGCAGTTAAGAGTCAACCACATTGCTGTGGGTCTGGAGTCACATGTAGTGCAGACCAGGTAAGGATTGCAGATTTCTTACCCTAAAGGGCATTAGAGAACCCAAGAGTCTTTCTTTTCCTCACAAACATTCATTGTCATCATTTGACTCTTAGTTCCAGATTCTTTATTGAATTCAAATTCAACCATTTGTCATGGCAGGATTTGATCCTGGGATCTCAGAACATTACCTGGGTCTCTGGATTAACAGTCTCGCAATGATAACACCAGGCCATCACTCTCCATGAGTATTCCCATGTATCTGCTGCCATTGTCCTTCTAGATTAGTGATGATCTGAGGTCCTGAGGACAGAATATTTTGATACATAAAAACATGTTTTCATAATTGCAGTAATATTAACACACATGCACCAAGAAAATGGCCAGATTTGATCAATGGACTATCCAGACTGTGTTCCACAAATATGCCACGTGCGAATTTTCTCAAGGGGTTTACAGGAGGTGGGAATAAATCCAGCAGCTGAAGTCCACATTCCTAATTGCCATCCAGTAAAACTGATAAGTGCATGTGAGCTAGACTCACAAAGACAGGCCAACGTTCAGTTCTGGTGCCCTTATCTTTAAATGCTTGATGCTTGCTATCAAGGCTGATGAGAGAATATTAGCCTCATGCGTGAGATTTCGGAGGCCAACTGAAGCTTAGTGGGACTGTGCTCCAAGATTTGACACTTTCCAGAGAGGCAGGGAAATAACAATAGCAACATCAAGAACATATTTATATGGCACCTCAATTTTTAAAAAGTACCTAAATGTGTATTACAGGAACATTATGAAATAAAATGTAACTCCAGGCCATATAAGGAGCCCTTACATCAGATGACCAAAAACCTGATCAAATTGGTAGCCTTTGAGCAGTATCTTAGAGAGGCAGGGAGGCATCAGCAGGATATTCCAAATCCATGGGCTTTCTTTCACTGGTCAAGGGTCTTACAGAGATTTATAGAATCATGAGGGGTATGGATAAGGTGGATGGTAGGTGTCTTTTCCCAGGATGGGGGATTTCAAGACTAGGAGTCATATTTTTAAGGTGAGAGGAGAAAGGTTTAAAAAAGATATGAGTGACAATTTTTTTTTACACAGAGAGAACTTCAAGAGGAAGTGGTGGACGCAGGTACAGTTACAACGTTTAAAAGACATTTAGGTAAGTACATGAATAAGAAATGTTTGAAGGGATATGGGCCAAGCGCAGGCAGATGGGACTAATTCCGTTCAGCATGGACTGATTGGACTGAAGGGTCTGTTTCTGTGCTGTATGACTCTATGACTCTATCTACCCAAAACACAAGCTGTTCTAACACAGCTGTATCTCTGGTTGCGTTGACTAAAGCCTGTCGCTTAATGCTGAACTGAGCTGTCTCAGACCTGCTCTAAATTAGTTCATTTATGGCCAACTTTTGATCTTCTGCTTATCTGACTTGTCAGCATGAGAAATCATGAAACAAACACTTACCCTGCAGCGATCAGGACACAGTCCAAAGCCAGGCAAACCACACAGTTAGTTTACATTGACAGAGACTGGATCGTCAACCCAAGTCAACACCTCAGCCCTAATGAAGTGAAAACTGCTGAATCTTTCCACATCATTTGAATACAATTACAATATCAAATTATTCACATGATGCTTTTTATGAGGTGCCATCAGACTATCAATTTTATGGTATAATAACAGTTAGGTTACAGCACAGAATTCTATTACAAAACATTTCTTTTTGCCTTTTTTTATCTTACCCACTTGCCTCACAAAGCATATAAACACACTTGGTTACCCAGACGAGACCAAACATTGAACATTTTAGTTCAGGATCTCATAAATCTGGCACCCAATTCATTTGTCTTTTCTCTGCTAAAACCTTAAATTTGACAGTAACTAACACAAGTTAAAGATGATGATTTGCCTTAAAAGTCAGTTCTTATGTAGGACTGGTAGGTATGAGATTGTGATAAATTTAAGTCCTTCAGGCAGAGCACCGAATTTAGCTCACGTTAGCGAATTAACTTTTCTCATCAAGGAGGCACGTGTGGGGTACATAACTCAATTAAATCTTCTCCTTTCTTCTGCAGCAGTGATGTTGACTCTCCCTGATGCTAAGCATCGTTCACCTGTTGGTACAATCTTGCCCCTGCATCAGGTATCTGTGGGTTCAAGTCCTATGCCAGAGACTTGAGCATAAAACGTAGGACCACAATCTGTGATATAAGGTAAGGGTTTTGAAGAAATTAATGCTCTCAGTTTTAGGAGGGATAATGAGGGAGTATTGCACGTGGTTCAAGGGAGATAGATGTGTCATCTCTGATAGTTGTAATTATGCTTAAGTTAATGTTAACGTACCTATTGCTATCATGCAGCAAACGACTCTACTTATGTAAAACAAATGCCTCCTTAAGACTCTTTAGCAGTTTATCCTTGACTATGAATAATTTAGACAGGCCATTGTACTCAGAAGAAAAGGAGGGTTGGTGGCAGGGATTTACCCCAAACACAAGCCATCAGTGATTGTTACACAGAATTCAATATAACATGGTGATCAGCAGTGGGCACCATTGCTAATATACTTAAAGATAACAATGGTAAAAAAAAGTCACAACACAATGGTAAATAAAGTCTATTGGTCTAAGAAGAAAACATTTTTGGAAGGCAAGTGAGTTTGCCATTTTAAAAACATTATCACTGTAAGAGACACAGTTAGTCAGCAGTGCAAAAATGTAACATGACAGCTTTTTAAAGTAGTAAGGGATCAGTAAGGATGAAAACAAAAACCTGGTGATTTAGTGATTGGAAAAAATCATTCAGTTGCGCATTAGAGCATTTCTGGATATAAAATGGAAAGAAAAATTTGTAGAAGTGTGAGGAAAAGGTAAGAAAGTGGAGTTGAGGATTATTGTGATCTCACTGAGGTACGATCTCATTGAATGGCGGAGCAGATTTGATGGGCCGAGTGGCCTACTTCCGTTCCTATGTCTCATGTTCATATAGACAAGCATTTAGCCGCACTCACGAGAGGGGTAACATGGTGAAAGTAGCACTCCAGAGGTAAGTTTTCACCTCAGAGCTGGAAAGAGGGGTGAGGACAATTATGTGAACTAAGAAAAGGGTATAATTAGCCATACTGAAAAGAAACAGCGTCCTTAGAAAAGAAGCTCTGTAGGAATATCAAATCTGGAAATAAGAATCTAATATTGACCAGGAAACCATCATTGTTTGGGAAAAACTCATCTGGTTCACTAATGTCCTTTAGGGAAGGAAACTGCCATCCTTACCTGGTCTGCATTACATGTGACTCCAGACCCACAGCAATGTAGATGACTCTTAACTGCCCTCTGGGCAATTAAGGATGGGCAATAAATGCTGCCTAACCAGCAATGCCCACATCCTGTGAGTGAAAAAGAAATCCATTTGTTTCCAATGTTTTTTGAATCTGTCCCAATTGATTGATTTTGAATCTAATCACAAAAGATACACGATCTTAACTTGTAACAAACCAAGATATGAGCAGAAGGGTGTTCCAATCCTACCTCCCGCTCAACAAATCTGATGCTTACCTGATGTGATGATTTAGAGGCCTCTGTTGAAATGGTGTGTTTGAAGAGCATAGCTTTCTTTTGGTTATGAGTGCTTCATTTTAGGAGCAGAGTGCCATTCATCTAACATATGCCACCATAAAATGCACTCACTTTGAAACTGAGCTCAAGACTCTATGTATTTGCAAGGTGGAATGGTGAGGATTGGGGAAGGGATTTGAAATCTGTCTATCCGATCAAGAGTTCTTGATTCCCTGGATATAAAACATACTTTACTGATGGAGAGGTGGTGGCATATTGGCAATAGCAGTGGGTGAATAACCCAGGACCCCGGGTTAATGTTCTGGGGACGTAGGCTCAAATCCCAACTGTTGCCATATAATTAAATTTGAATTCAATAAAATGCTAGGCTGATGGTGACCATGGCTGATTATTGTAAAGACCCATTTGATTCACAAACATACTTTAGGGAAGGAAATCTGCCATCCTCATTTGGTCTGGCCTATATGTGGGTCCAGAACTACAGCAAAGTGGGTGACTCTGAATTGCCCTCTGGGCAATTGGAGATGGGCATAACCAGCACTACGCACATCCTGAGAACAAATAAAATCCGGTTCTGCTTGAAATAATCCCACAGTGGTAGATATCCTGTCACCAGGTCTCTCTTCTTTTACACATGAATATCCTTTGATTTTAGTACTGCCTCGTTCACAGTCAGGTACTGGAGTGTCAGTATCGCTGACACTCACCCTTTATATCTGTCAGCCAGGGCTCTCTGATTGGATCAGATTAACAGCCTGAATCATGCAATTCATATTCTATGAGCTCCAGCTGGCTGACCTTGTTATAGTCACTACATTGCTGGAGCTTGACACTCGTATTGTTTTAAAATTGTTCAAACAAGGACCATAGGATCAAAGCATAACATTTCACAACTCAGAAAGAGGTCATTTGGCCCATCTAACAACTGATAACTCTGTCCTCCCCCACAGCCTTTGTCCAAATATTCATGCACTTCTTTTGTAAATGCTATTATTATTTCTGTTTCTAGCAGGACAATTTGTCTGAACAGGTACCGTTATTGAAGTGTAACAAAAAGGAGCAGAGTCAGTGTGAGGCACCTCAAGACTATTCCACTGTTCCATAAGACTATAGCTCACCTTCTATCTCAACCCTACTTTTCTGTCAAAGCCATATCTCTTGATTTCCTTCAATTACAAAAACACAAATCATAGTCTTGGATAAATATCCTCAACAGCTGAGCATATAAAGTGCTGTGGGATTGAGATTCCAAAGACTTGCAACTCTCTGAGAGAAAAAAAAGTCTCTCCTCTTCTCAATCCTGAATGAGTAATCCCTTGCCCTGAAACCTGGTTCTAGTCTCTAGTGGCATTACTAGTCACCATAGGCCCTGAGGACCATAGAGCTGCTCTCTCATTAGACAGAGATGATTGATGGTGAGTTTAACCTGAGAGTCACCGTGTCTCAAGTGAGGGAAGAGGTTGAAAATATAGGACCTTCAATGTGACCTTAAGTGGTACAGAAATTCTAGGCCTGAAACGTCAGCCTTCCTGCTCCTCTGATGTTGCTTGGCCTGCTGTGTTCATCCAGCTCCACACCTTGTTATCTCAGATTCTCCAGCATCTGCAGTTCCTACTAACATATAAGAGAGAATAGGAACTATGATGTTTAAAAGCCAAAAGCTAAAAATCAAATTATACAGATCATGCTCGGAATTAGTCATATTGAGTGGAACATGTCCCAGCTCACTGGAATAATGCGCTGGGAAACAAGTCTCACTATTCCTGAAGATGTCATAAATGGGTAAAGGTTTAATCAACCTATCCAAAGTCCAAAGTTTCCTGACTGACAAACTCAGGTCCATTGTATTGCAGCTCAAGGGTGTTATTCAGCCTTGTTTTTTATTAAGGCAATCTTAGAAATTAAATTTAGCTTGAAATAACTTACAATCTAATCAAAAGGAAATCAGTCCTATTTTCTTGGCAGTTAATGCCTTAACTACAGTTGTCTATAATCACAGAAACTAACACTGCTTAATGTCTTCTTTTTTGTCCAAATTCCCCGTTGTCCAAATTTGTTGTTCAGTTGTCCACAGTTTTCCAAATATCTGCCATCAAAATACCAGAATCTTTTATAGATGACCACCATAGCTACCATGGTGTGAGTTTGCTTCCAAAGGGCAGTTTACCTGATACAGCAAATCTTGTGCTATTCCTTGTAACATAAGAAACTGGGCATGGATATTGTGGTATTGAAGAATCTGATAGAGATTTAATAGAACAATTATGTACAAACATCATATTCCTCGGTATCATTAGTGAATATATAGCTGTTAGGTTACAGAGGAACATGTTTATAGTACAATACCATGCTTCAAGTGGGATAGAGACATTTCCACTCTCAGGCCACATGCTACAATACAGTGATAATATCATGAGCATTTCTCTAAAAGACATACTGATATATTGACTATAAGACATAATACAATGGATTCAAAATAATGAGGGGTCACTTCTACGACCACTGGGTATCAGAGTGGCACACAAGCCCACATCAACCCTAAGACAAGTGCTCACCCGAACTAAAGACCCACTCCCCGCCATGGACAGGACCAATGTCATCTACAAGATCCCCTGCAGAGACTGCAGGAAACACTACATCAGACAAACAGGAAGGAAACTAACAATGAGTGTACATGAACACCAACTGGCTACAAAAAGACACGACCAATACTCACTCATCTCAATCCACATGGACAAGGAGAACCACGACTTCGACTGGGACAACACCGAGATCCTGGGACAGGCTAGGCAGAGACAAGTACGAGAATTCCCGGAAGCATGGCACTCCACGAAGCATGCTATTAATAAACACATTGAACTCGACCCCATATACATTCCACTATGGAGCAAACCCGGAAGTGAGGCAATCCATCGCAACGGACGCCAGAGTTTAAAAACCAGGTGGGAAAACACACCGATGTTTCATCAGAGGCTGCACTGAGGATGTTACCAAGCACGGCAACGAAACGGAACAAGAAACCAGCTCGGCGAGCCAACCAACCTCAACAATGAGGGGTCTGGCAGATTAGATAGGGAGAAACTATTTCCATTGGTAGCAGGACTGAGTACTGGAGGGCACATCTTTAAGGCAATTAGCAGAAGCAGCAATGGGGCCATGAGGAAAAACTTTTGGTGGTGAACATCTGGAACACGCTGCCTGAGTATATGGTGCAGAAAGGTTCAATGGAGGCGTTCAAGATAGAATCGGAATATTATCTAAAAATGAAGAATGCACAGGGTTAAAAGGAGAGAGTCAAAATGTGGGACTAAGTGCTTGTTAATTTGAAGAGTTGATGCAAGACACAACAAGCCAAATGGACTTTTACAATGTCGTAACAACTCTCTGATTCTGTGCATAGAACATAGAACATAGAACATAGAACATTACAGCGCAGTACAGGCCCTTCGGCCCTCGATGTTGCGCCGACCTGTGAAACCAATCTGAAGCCCATCTAACCTACACTATTCCATTATCATCCATATGTTTATCCAATGACCATTTAAATGCCCTTAAAGTTGGCGAGTCTACTATTTTTGCAGGCAGGGCATTCCACGCCCTTACTACTCTCTGAGTAAAGAACCTACCTCTGACATCTGTCCTATATCTATCACCCCTCAATTTAAAGCTATGTCCCCTCGTGCTAGCCATCACCATCCGAGGAAAAAGGCTCCCAATGTCCACCCTATCTAATCCTCTGATCACCTTGTATGTCTCTATCAAGTCACCTCTTAACCTTCTTCTCTCTAACGAAAACAGCCTCAAGACCCTCAGCCTTTCCTCATAAGACCTTCCCTCCATACCAGGCAACATCCTGGTAAATCTCCTCTGCACCCTTTCCAATGCTTCCACATCCTTCCTATAATGCGGTGACCAGAACTGTACGCAATACTCCAAGTGCGGCCGCACCAGAGTTTTGTACAGCTGCAACATGACCTCATGGCTCCGAAACTCAATCCCTCTACCAATAAAACCTAACATACTGTACGCCTTCTTAACAACGCTATCAACCTGGGTGGCAACTTTCAGTGATCTATGCACATGGACACCGAGATCTTTCTGCTCATCCACACTACCAAGAATCTTACCATTAGCCCAGTACTCTGTATTCCTGTTACTCCTTCCAAAGTGAATCACCTCACACTTTTCCGCATTAAACTCCATTTGCCACCTCTCAGCCCAGCTCTGCAGCTTACCTATGTCCCTCTGTAACCTGCAACATCCTTCCACACTATCCACAACTCCACCAACTTTGGTGTCATCCGCAAATTTACTAACCCATCCTTCTACGCCCTCATCCAAGTCATTTATAAAAATGACAAACAGCAGTGGCCCCAAAACAGATCCTTGAGGTACACCACTAGTAACTGAGATCCTTGAGGTACACCACTAGTAACTAGTAAGGTCTAGGAGCAGGTTGTTTGTCCATCCCTTTGCCTAGGGTGATAAGTGAATTAAGAAATGAAAATAGAAAAATATGTTTAATATTTCAAATAACAATGTTTACCAAACTGAACGTACAGCTTGAGACTGTGTAGTTAGTTGATCTCAGTTATGATAGATCTAACTAATCCAAAACCGTTGTAATAAAACAGGTCAGTGTTAAATGCAGCAGTCCCATGCAACCACAGTCTAAGCAGGTTCTCAGACTCCCAGGCTGTCCGTAGCCTTGAGGAGTTCCATTACTATCTGGATACAGGTTGTGTGAGATTAGAGCTCCTCTACTATGTTCTGAAGGGGCTACTACTCAGTATTTGGGTGTACTTTTGCCCATGTTCCTGACTTTTAGCTACTTACGTAGAGAGGAGAGGGCTGATTAGAAGATCTCTTCATTAGTCAGCTCCTGGGTTTGGTCGAGTGATGACTAACGAGCTCATTAACCAGGGAGTCACTAGACCTGATGACTATATCCATGCCAGATTTTTGTTGGTAATTGAGTATACAGTGTCCATTGAAATGGTTTAGGCCTTCCACAACCCAATGGGCACCACAGGGGCTGGAATGCAAATTCAGCCCTGAAAGCACAGTTGATTTAATTTTCTACATTTCCTTTAAGTTTTGTTTCTGTGACAGTGCCCCTTTAAGAGGTTGTCATCAAGCTCATTTGTTATTTTTTAAAAATGTAAAAAGCTTTCATTCAGATCCCTCTGATCCTGCACATTTCTACAATTTGAAACTAGCCACCTGGGGACACTTTTGGATGCCTGTCCAATTAACCTTGACTTCCCTGCGAAGAACTACTCCAGCTTCATTTAGCATCTGTAGCACTGGGTTCTTATCTTTGGAAAGATAATGGGGGAGAGGAGACATAGAGCAGATCCTCCTCACAGGCAAAATCACTGCAGTAAATCTGTGATAAAAATAATGTAACATGCGCAATTGTTTGTTTGGCCCATTGTTTGGGTGTGTTTTTATATATAGGAGTGCTTTTTATGTGTGCCTGTTAACATGTGTTTGTTTACATGTGTGTATGTCTAGAAGTGTGTGTTTACACATGTGTGTTTTTATGTGTGCATGGTTACGTGTTTGTTTACATGTGTGTGTTTTATGTGTGTTTGGGCTTTTGTGTGTTCATATGAGTGTATGTTTACAAGTGTGTGTGTTTACACATGTGTTTTTGTGTGTGGATGGTTATGTGTTTGTTTACATGTGTGTTTTAGGAGTGTGTTTATATGTGTGTTTCTTTGTGTGCATGTTTATGTATGTTTTTTATGTGCATATTGATATGTGTGTGTTTACATGTGCCAGTTTTTATATGTTCATGTTTTTACATTTGTTCATGTGTATACACGTATGAGTTTCTGTACACATGTGTGTGGATGTGCGTACGTCTGTCTGTCGAAGAGAATATGCAGGTCTCTGTGAAGTAAGAACTCTGCTGAAAGTGTTGTGGTTATAGTGAGAAATGCAGGAAAGATATTCAATCTTGATCTATAAAGAATGACAATCCATTTGGCTTTCCTCAATAGACTAATAGATGTTAAAAGCAAAATGATTCTCTATGATTGTTGCAGTTATTTATAAATTGAAAGTCTATAATATGAACACAGTAGTCAAACTACTTTGTATAATTATCTTACAAAAGGAGTACTTAATACGTGCCCTGACTCACAACCCCTTGATTAGAAGCTTTTCGTTGCTTCATAAACACGAAGAGCTTAAGGCAGCAACAATAACCGGTCCATCTGAGAAAGGACAAATCATTTGGACAGGAGCGACAAAGTGCTTTGCAGAAGGAAAAGCCATTGATGAATGGAAGTCAATTATTTGTTTGAGACAGGCTCACATTGCAAGATAAGAGAATATAGGGCTGGAATGTCACCAGCCCTTTGAAGGTGGGGGAGAGAGCCAGAAGATTTGTGGTGAAAGACGCCAGGAGGGAATCTTTCTCCTCCCTCCGCAGGTGGGAACTGCAACAGCTCGGCTACCACTGATCAGAGCCGTACAGTCAGTTGTGGTACTTAACAAACCTATTAACATTCGGTTCATGGGCCGCCAGCATTTTACTGGCATAGAGTCATACAGCACGGAAACAGGCCCTTCGGTCCAACTAGTCCACTCTGACCATAATACCAAACTAAATTAGTCCCACCTGCCTGCGCTTGGCCTATGTCCCTCCAAACCTGTTTTGTTCACATACTAGGGTTCGGTCAATGGGCTGGATGGCAGGTTTGCAATGCCAAGTGACACCAAAAGTGTGAGTTCCTTTCTGTACCAGCAAACGTCACCATGAGCATCCCACCTTCTCAACCTCTTTCCTTGCCTGAGGAGTGGTGCTCCTCAGGTTAAACTCAGCACCTAATGAGGGAGTGGTTCCTCTGGAACTATGACGGCTTTACAACTGCACCTCCGCCATGGTTCCTCACAGCAAATGAGGAAGAGACATGAGGAGGGAGTTTCCACAGTTACCCTCATGGCACAGTCATTAATGGAAGGGAAGAAGGAATGAGTAGCCACAGTTAGGGGAATGTAGAGTTCTTGGACAGTCAAGGTAATGGACAAGGCTACAGAGATGGTTTGGGGAATGTAATGAAGGCTCTGGAAAATGAGGGAAAGGACATTAATTCGTAGGGTTTAGGGAGTTGGAATCCAATCGGAATAAAGTATTGGTACATGGGTGCCTGCTGTCAATTAAGATGCAGAAAATAGATCAACTGAAGTCCATAGAAGATGAAAGATGGCGCTTTGGAATAGTCATATCTGAAAGGAGGCATGAATGAAGATTCTGACAGTAGATGAGCTGAGACAGAATAGAGACAGACTGTGACACAAAACTGGTCTTGGTGACAAAGGAGACAAAGGTGTCTTTAGCAGTAATGGGAAACCCTCAACAAAAACCAGGCAAGACCGGGACAAACATATGTCAGCCTTAAAGCAATGTCTAAAACCGCATCAGAGGCTTACCTTAGTGGAGCTGATGACAACACTTGTAAATATCACCATTGCAGACTCCCTCCCAGTCGCTTGCACTTGTTTGTGGAGTTTCATACTATACATGATGCACTACCATCCTGTCCTCCTATGCAACAAGTCCTCAAACAGACTCCAAATGCAGAACCTGTACTTTAATGAGACCTCTGATGGTTTCAGGCTGCTGCCAGGGGTGTATAATGAGCGAATGAACCAATATGGTACCAGTGCAACATTTGGCTCATTTTTACCACAAAAAAAAGTTTTCCACTCAGTAAGAAGCATAAATAAGTCAAGACTAGAATGGGATGGGAGTGTTACTTTCTAAGATAAATTGGGCTTTTGGCATCACCTTATCTATGCTACAAATTTCCCAGCACAACCGTGGGGGGAGAATGAAGCAGTCCTTCCAGAAATCCTGATTTTCCGTAAGCTGGAAAACTTCACTCTTTGCAAGCACATATCTCCCCAGGGGAGACAGTGGAGCTGGAGGTGGAAACAGCCTCAGCTTTGCACAGCACTGACAGGCAGAGGCTGGAGATTGACACATTTGAAATGTTTCGCGCAGCGCGACACTGCTGTATCATCCAACATCACCATCAAATATTTAGCAGCCCAGGGACATTGGTCTGACAGAGAAGGTCAAAGGGAAAAGAAAAATTAAATAGTTTGCTCAGCCAGATGCTGGCATTCCTGAGTAAGAAGAGCACTCCCCCTTGTCCAACCTCCCCCAAGGATATGGAACAAAGGAAAGCATTTTCTTTTAACAAGCCAGAACTGTACTCATTAATCTTGCAAGTTCCATCAGTACCTTTGGAAGGTAACATATTAAGTGAGCTCCTCTAGTCTTCAAAGATGGACAGTGGATTTGAAAGTGTCTTTATTCTTTCTCTAACATATCTCTTTTGTGCTGTAGCTTATAGCAAGAAATTTGTCATTAGGAGAGGATGATAGGACACCTAATTCTGGATCTTTATTAAAATTGTGCTGAAATCATGGACATTTGTGCCTCCAGATTACTGAGAACAACTTGGTATTCCATATAATGAAATAGGATTTAATTTATTTTGCTCCTATGATTAATCACTCTGATTGTGACTGGACACAACCGCAGAATAAATCAGGAAGGACAAAAGCACCTTGCACAGCTACAGAAGATAATAGTCCATGAAGCCTCTGCCAGGTCACTTCAAACTACTCCTTTCCAGTTATGTTGGCTCACAGTGTCAGGGAAGCAACAACAGCGAGTTCATTCAGATAGAACCTAACAGCATAGGAGGCGGCTACTTGACCCATTGAGTCTGGGTGAAGAAAACAATTAGTTTCACTCCTCTGCTCTTTCTCTGTAGTCTCGTTAATGGCATTCCTTCAACATTGGTAGCGTATCAAGATGTAGCGATTTGGTTGAGGGACAAATATCATCTGGGATTTGATTTGATTTATTGTAGTCCCATGTACCTAAGTACAGTGAAAAGCTTTGTTTTGCCAGCAGTGCAGGCAGATCACAGCAAACAAGGACAATACAGATCGCAGGGTGCTTAGACAGAGCGAGGCATACAAGGTTACGGTTGCACAGGAGATGTGCAGAGCAAGATCAAAATCTTTTGAACTTAAAGAGGTCCATTCAGCAGCCTAATAACAGCAGGGAAGAAGCTGTTCTTGAACCTGGTGGTGTGTTTTCCAAGCTTTTGTATCTTCTCCAGCAACAACAAAAACAATGTTGCTGGAAAAGGCCCAGCAGGTCTGGCAGCATCTGTGAAGGAAAACTGACTTCCTGAGCCACCATCAGTTCTGAGGAAGGGTCACTGGACCTGAAACATTAACTTTGTTTTTTCCTTCACAGATGCTGCCAGACCTGCTGAGCTTTTCAAGCAACTTCTGTTTTTGTTCTTGATTTACAGCATCCGCAGTTCTTTTGGTTTTTCTTTTGTGTCTTCTGTCTGATGTAAGAGGTTGGAAGAGAGCATTAACAGGATGGGAGGGGTCTTTGATGATGCTGGCAGCCTTTCCATGACAACGAGAAGTGTAAATGGAGTCCATGGATAGGAGGTTGCCTTCCGTCTTCAAGATAGTGCCTTTAGATGGATCCTAAAGGATACCTTGATTTAATGGTTTGTCTGAAAGGTGACACCCCTGACAGTGCAGCACTCCTACAACGGGGATGGCAACATAGAACTTGCGCTCCAAACTCTGAATTGGGGTTTGAACCCTCAACTTTCCACCTCATAGAAAGACTGAAATACTTGCGTTTAGCCGGCATATTTCCCAAAACACTTAACAGGCAAAGAATTATATTTTAAAGTATAATCACGGTTGAAATGTAGGAGATGCAGCAGCCCATTTGCACACAGCGAACTCCCACTCCCACCATGAGCAATGAGATTCCTCACCTCCTCAAAAGTGCACTGGAGAGTTCACCCTGATTTCTGTGCTCAAGGCCAGAAGTGACATGAACTAGATTGAAGCACTACCAACTGAGCCACAAAATCCTTTCGGATAGCCTCTGGTCTCTACAAGAATGCTCACTCCATAACTCAGTTGTTCACCTCAAACCTGCATAATGTTGCATTTGCCATTGCTGGGATAGCATGTGAGATTCGTGTTCTAACATCAATGACACCTCATTTGTAGAAGGAAAAGCTTGTTCCTAAGACACTTAGCAGAAACATCACATCTCACAATTAAACTTGGAGTGACTCTGCTGCAGCCGGAATCATGCCAAATGCCCCAACCAGCTTTAGAAAAGGTTAAATTGCCTCCTTTGGTCTGGGCCACGACCATTGGTTTACTATCTCGATTGGCAGCGCTCCCTGTGGTTTGCACTTCAGTTGAATAATTCAAACAGATGTTCCAGTCTGAGATAGGGTGACACGTTCTTTTGCTGATTGTTGACCCCTTACCTCAGTTGCGACAACAATCTATGCTGAAATGTCCCTTTGAATATTTTAATACTTAGTATGCCACTTCCACAGTCCAAAAAAAATACTTTGATTATAAAGGGTTATGGTAAAACAAAGGGCTGCATGGTCAAAGGAACGCAAGGGCAGTTTGGTAGAAGATTTGGAAGGAGAGATTTGGAATTTGTGTTCTTAGAGGTAATCTCGGGGTCCTGACACTTAGGACAAAGAATTTCCAAAGGGCAGGTCAGGAGAGGGAACGGGGAAGCTATTAATGAATCTTTAAGTGCTGTTAAGCAGCCTGTGGATTTGTGATTGGAAATTTTCAAGCCTTAATTTGCTGAATTGGAATAGTCTGATGCATCTCAGTGCATAGCTATCAGGATCACGGTGGGTCATTAGATTAGAAACTTACTTTCCATGTAAAACTAGCAGTTCCTGCACTTTCTTGTATCAACTGCAGCACTCACCCTACCTTTCTCATCACCACAGTCACTTCTGGCATTGTAAGGAGTTGTACGCTCTAATTGGTTAAATGGCAGCTCTCAATATGGCTGCCACCTCCATTAATCACTGAGGCCAGTAAGCAGCTCCTTTATCCTGTAGATGCTCGGTGCTTTATTTGTGGGAACTCCCACCAGGTGATCTGCTGTTGTGATATATTACGCTCGTATAGCATGTCCCACACTCAAACGTCTGCTGAAGCTTACCTATAACCAATGTATAACAGAATCCACCTTCCAATGGGGTAATAACCAGATAATCTGTTGCTGATTGAGGACTGAGGATTGTATGGGACATCAGGGAGAACTCCTCTGCTTTCCTTCAATAGGAGTCAATAGGGAAGTCATGTTGAGGTTATACAGGACATTGGTGAGGCTTCTTCTGGAGTACTGTGTCCAGTTCTGGTCTTCCAGTTATCAGAAGGATATTATTAAGCTGGATAGGGTTCTGAAGATATTTTCCAAGGATGTTGCAGGATATGGAAGGTTTGAGATATGAAGAAAGGCTGGATAGGCTGGGACATTTTTTGCTGGAGCATAGGAGGTTGAGAGGTGACCTTATAGAGGTTTATAAAATCATGAGAGGTATAGATAGGGTTAATGGTAGATGTCTTTTCCCTGGGATGGGGGATTTCAAGACTAGGAGCATATTTTTAAGGTGCAAGGAGAGAGATTTTAAAAAGACATGTGAGGAAATTTTTTTTACACAGAGAGTACTTCACATGTGCAATGAACTTCCTGAGGTTGTGGTGGATATGGGGACAGTTACAACTTTTTAAAAGTCACTTAGGTAAGTATATGAATAGGAAAGGCTTGGCGGGATATGGGCTAAGAGCAGGCAGATGGGATTAATTTAGTTTGGGATTATGTTTGGCATGGACCGAAAGGTCTGTTTCCGTGCTGTATGACTGTTTGTCTCTAAGTGCCATGGTATCTTCTACCAGCAAGCAGAAGAGCCCTCAATTTGATATCCTGTCTAAAGGGCAGCAGTTCTAACAGTGCAGCACTCCCCTGTACAACGCTGAAGAATCAGCTTTAATTTGTGCTTTCAAGTCTCAGAGTGGCACTTGAACCCGGAATCTAATGTCTGAGGGCCAAAAATATGACCACCTGCATGCACTGACACCCAATGGAGAGGAGAACAGCTTATGATGCTTGGTGTGTTCTATCCAAGATTCCATACAAATAAATTCGATTCCTCTGGAAGTGGAATCCAAGGCTTGATTTGCACTTTTTAAGAAGGGAATTCAAGTTCATAATAGCAAACTATGAGATGCAAAACCACGCAGAGAGTGGGTCTAGCTTGTTTCCAGTCACCCCATCTAAATCCAGTCCTCACCTTAAGAACAGCACTTGAAGCAAATTGCTTGCAAGCACAGCTGATTGATTACCACTTGCAGACTAACACAGCCAAGGGGCCTGGAATCAGAAATCCTGAAAACAGAAATCAAATTCATTTCAGTGAAAGCGCAAGGGAAAAGAAGCGAGCGAAAAAAAAATTAACCTATCTTCCATTTCTGCACAATATGGAACAGAGACAAAGTAAAGATCCTTCCACTGTAATTGCCCTGAGCTCACAATGATAGAAAACATTGTTTCATTAAGAGGATATTGACTTATATTGAAATGAGGTGAACTCAAGGGCCTTGTGGTTAATGACCCTGAGGTACATTCAGTCCCAAATCTCAGATCTCCAAAAGAAAGTCAATAACCAATTATACTGTGCTAAAATAAAGGACTCATTAGCACAGATCAGCTTTATCACTGAATTGAAGAAGAATTTAGCAATAAGGTGTCACAACTTAATTTCAACTTAATCTAGCATGGTGATGTAATTTATTAAGTCAAGACAGAAAACGCTGGGAATAATCTGCACTTCTGTCAGGTCACTTCTGGTCGTTGACCTCCAGACAATGACACGGGATGTTAACTCTGTTTCTCTCCTCACAGATGCTGCCAGACATGCTGAGCATTTCTGGCTATTTCCTGTTTCAATTTCAGATTTCCATCCAGTGCATTATTATGCTTTTGCAACCAGATAATTTAGTCAGATAATGCCAATTGTGCTAATTAAGAACTTCGGGGGTGGACCTTGATCATATTTAATAATTGGCACAGTTTATTCAAATAAGTGATCCAAGATGGCCCTTTCTGCCATCAGCAATTTGCTGTGTCCCATTGTCAGCTTAGTCAAGGGAACACTCATCAGTTCAGGACAGAGCCAGTAAGGAACGGTACACATCTGTGAGAGAGACAATCTTCTGAAAGGGGTGGTATGTTTACTATAGAAGAAAAGATGCAATGTATCCTGTAATTCAGAGTTTTTTTTATCTCTGAGGAAGTTACCAACTCAGACTTGTGTACAAGTTCTCTAACTGTGTAATATCACTGTCAATGTTTTGCATCAGCACTGGCACCACATTGTGTGTAATGTGCTTGAAAATGATTGTCAGCCTTCTGTGTTATCATATCATGTTCCTCTTCTCCTTTTGCCTTGACATCAAGTCACCCCGATCCATGCTTAACACAAAAACAAATAGGTTCCAGAAGAACCAAAACAGCCGATTTGTACACTGTAAATTCCAACAAACAAGTGTAATAATAACCAGATCATTGCTTCATGGTTTTAAGTGAGAGAACAATGTGGAACAGGGTACCTTCCTCAAAATACTTCCATGGGATATTTTATACACACTTGAGAGGTTTAAAATTCTGCCTGAAAGGCAGAACCTCCAGTAGTCCCTCAGCACTATGCTTTCTACACCCAACCCCTGAAGGGAAATATAACCCCACAACTTTCTGAGTAAGAAGCAAGATGGCTACCTGCTGATCCATGGCAGACAGATTCATTTGTTTAGCTGCTGTTTTGGTTCACTGGTGTCTATAGCGCGAGGCGAGCTTTCAATGTCTGTTTCACTGATGTGTTGGATTCTGAATTCCTCAGGCCTAACCTCACCAGAAACGATGTGAATGGCATTGAGTCAAGTCACGAAGGTAGTATCTACGATGCACTACCACATGAAGTCAAAGTGAATAGATGTGTTAAGAGTCAGCTCGGGAGCATTGAATAGAAGAATTTGTTTTTAAGAGGGAGATAAAATAAACTGTGAGGAGCAGCTCAGATGGCTGGAAGGATGGGTTTTGTATTAATGCAGTGATATCTACAGGTTCAATTTCCACACTGGCTGAAATTACCATGCAGATCCTGCCTTCAACCTCTCACCCCTTCTTGAGGTGACCCTCAGATTAAACACAACCCCCCAGATGTTTCTCTCTCTGTAGGAGGGTGGGACTATGGTGACTTTGCCTTTAAGAGGGCCATAAAAGAACAGCATGAACCAGTCAGGATGAATGGCCTGCTTCTGCGCTGTATCTTCGATGTAAACAACAACTTAAGCAATCAAGGCTGGGTTTCAGGCTCCATCCTTTCTTGACTAGAAACCACCGGCACTTTAACTCAAACAAATACAGGAACTGGCAGCAGGAAGCTCTGCTCTGCTGTGTCAATGCTTTGTAGAGAATCATAAAGCTGCGCAGTTTAGGAAAGCAGGGCCCTCCAGTGGTAGAGTCAATCCTTCAGATAAAAGTGTCCCAGCAAAAGTAGGATCATGAACAGGGCAAATATGTCACTGAACAGAAGGCCTACAGCAGTTGCAATGCAAGGCTCACACTCTCGACACCTCAGGACTTTCATTAGCAGTACAGTCGGTTTCATTAATGATGCTTTTTCTCAAACTATTCCAGTATTGTGGGACAGGGCTCAACAATTCAACTTGTGACTCTGTTAGTTATCGGGACATGGCCAGAATGGGTTGGGGTCTGTGACTGCTCATTAGTGGCAGGGGATTTGGGGAATCTCCAGCTGTAGCACTGGTGCAGGGTCACACTCTGTTGCTGGAGCTCTGATGTTCAGGGGGAGTGGGCTCATTGTGTACTCCCCTCGTCCTTTAATGTGGCCAGTAGACAACAACTCGTTTTGCAGAAACCCCAAGATGCGCCTGGCGAGCTTGTCCTTCCAACTGGAATGGACTGGCATCCACATAGCTCAGTAGTCACTGCACTCTTGCCACGCAGTTGAAAGCTTGTGGTTTCAAATCCCATGCCAGTGACTTGAACAGCAAACGTAAGCTGGAGCCCCAGTGCAGCTCAGAGAAAGAGCTTTCGCTATTCCAGCAGAAAGGTTAAACCAAAGATCTGCCTGTCCTCTGAAGTGGCTGTAGAAGATCCCACTTTGAAGGATAGTTATTCTTGATGTATGAACAGAGGGCTGGAAATACTCAGCAGGTCAGGTAGCATCTGTGGGGACGAAAATGGGCAAAATCTTGTTGAGGGTTGAGGTTTTCCTGTGCCATTTGAAGTACCAATGAGACACCAGCTGTGCGGAAAGGCCTGCCCAAATATGCTTTCCCTCTTGTTGGTTCCCTCACCATCAGCCGCAGATTCAATCTACAGCTATGTCCTTTAGGACCCGACCAACTGCCAAGCCACTCTTGCTGGACATTGAAATCCCTCACCCAGAGTACATTTTTCACCCTTGCCAGCCTCAATGCCTGCTCCAAGTGTTGTTCAACATGGAAGAGTAGTGACCCATCAGCCGAGGGAGGGCGGTACGTGTTAATCAGCAGGAGGTTTGCTCATCCACGTTTCATGTGAAAGCATGAGACTTCAAGGGGTCCAGAGCCAATGGTAGGGACTCCCAGGGTGAGTCCCTCCTGACTATATATGATATGGTGAGAGTGGGGACCACGGGGGATCAGTGTTGCAGACAGGAGCTAAGTAGCGAGGCCAAGGCCACTCCACTGCCCTGCTCGTAGGCCCTCGATCGGGCACTGATAGCCTTTGAGGAAGGTCACCCTACTGCCCTTACCAAGGTCACAAGTGACTTGCCCAGTTTGACCTGTCACTGCCTGGCAACTGCCCAACTTGCAGCTGCCTTACTCCTAGCGATAAAAGGAGGAGGCCATTCACAGAAGCGCGATTCGCCACTTAAACACCTGAATTGGCAGGGAGGTTGGGAGATCGAATACAGGCCTTTCCACCCAGAACCTTATCCAGGTAGAACTGAGAAAGGGATAGTTCAGATCTGTCATCACTCAGGGTTATGAGTCATTAATTATATTCAAGGCTGAGTTGGCCAGATTTTTAGCCAGTAAGGGAATCACGGAAAATCTTTTACATTTTTCACAAGAAAAGTGCAAGAAAATTGGAGTTGAGGATTATCAAATCATTCATGATCCTTTTGAATGGCAGAGTGGACTCAATGGGCTGAATGGCCTACTTCTATTCCCATGTCTTATGATCCTACTTGAATCAAGAGTCGTGTCAATCCTTCTGCCTCTTAAGATGATGCTTCCTAAAAGAGAGATGTTCTGACTTTAAATGGCTATTTAATTAAAGTTGACCTTCGTATTGTCAGTAGAAGGGATTGTCCACTTGAAAGCTGAGGAGGAATTCCTTCTCTCAGGGGGTAGTGAATCAGTGGAATTCTTTACCACAGAGGATTGTTGAGGCTGGGTCATTAAGTATATTCAAGGCTGAGATAGACAGATGATTAAGGGAATCAAGGATTATGGGAAATGGGCAGGAAAGTGGATGATGATAAGATCAGCCGTGATCTCATTGAATAACGGCACTGACTCGATGGGCTGATTGGTCTATTTCTACTCCTATGACTTATGTTCTTCTGGTAATTCCCACTCCAAGAAGTCAGAGCAGAAGTTCCCACTGAACATTTCAATTCTGCGCTCACCGATGCTGACCAAGTTGCTGAAGTATTCCCAATATTTTCTGTTTATATTTCCTGGAACCAAAATATCTTTCTTCTGAGTTTTTTTCCTGACGTACAGACTTATCGTCTCCCTCAAGCAGCACCTGTTATAGCATAGATCACTTATCTCAATGCTGTCTGAGCAAGCTTTCATGTGCATGTGAACACTTTGTGGTCTGAAGAGTTGCCAGACTCGAAACATTAACTCTGCTGTCTCTCTATAGATGCTACCAGACATACTGAATTTCTCTAGCAATTTCTGTTTTTGTTTCAGATCTGCATTCTTTGTTTTATTTCAACCTTACGTCACTGGCTCTAAACAACGTTTAAGATATCCAAAGGTCAAACAAGGCACCACAGAATAGCAACTCCTTTACTCTTTAATGCAAGCAAGTGGTGAACGGTGCTGAAATCTTAAATAGGGAGTGGGGAATGGGAACACGTACTTAAATAGGGAGTG
>NC_063355.1:37862197-37877777 GCF_021869965.1 Rhincodon typus | reverse complement strand
AGTGGGGAATGGGAACACGTACTTAAATAGGGAGTGGGGAATGGGAATATGTACTTAAATAGAAAGATTCTGAAGGGACAGGATGCACACTTTTGAAGTGCTGATATTACAATTCCTTGAAAAGTGCAAGTCAACAAAAGCACAGGAATTTGGTCCCATAAATAGAGAAGTGGATTATTAGAGTACAGAAGGATCATGATAAAATTGTTGAAGGTAATTGCTAGCCACACAGTTATAACGCAGTGTGCAGTTTTGAGTATTCTGCTATATATAGGACACTAAACTGGTAAATAGCATAGATTCATCCAGATAATATCAAAGATGAGAAATGGTTTTTACAAGAAAATAATTGACAAGGCTGTGAGGAGGTTTACTAGATGTTTTAGGAATTCGCAAAACATTTTGATAGAAATTATTATTTTCTCCTGTTTCCTCCACGGTTTCTGAAACCATCATCCGTACTTTCATCTGATCAAGCGTTAACTCAAAACCAAAGAAGTTTACAAAACGAAAGGAAGCCATTCATCCTTTTATATAAGACCCAAAGAGCAGAATTAAGCCCTTCGGCCCATTGAGTGTGCTCCGCCATTCAGTCACAGTTAATACATTTCTCTTACCTTCTCCCTGTAACCCTTGATCCCCTTACTATTCAAGAACCTACCTAACGCTGTCTTAAACACACTCAATGACTTGGCCTCCACAGTCCTCTGCAGAGATGCGTTCCACAGATTCACCACCGTCGAGATGAAGAAGTTCCTCCTCATCTCAGTTCTAAACAGCCGTCCCTTCACTCTGAAGCTGTGCCCTTTGGTCCTAGCCCCTTCTCCTAGTGGAAACATCTTCTCCATGTCCACTGTATCCAGGCATCTCAGTATTCTGTAAGTCTCAATCAGATACTCCCTCTTTCTTCTAAACTCCATCAAGTACAGACCCAGAGTCCTCAACCACTCTATGCAAGCTCCTCACTGGAACAATTCATAATTAATCACATTACCCCATAACCGCCTCAAATGTTTATCCAATTCCCCCTCGACTGCTCTCTGAGATAATGTGTTGCAAGCTCCTGAATTCCCAGGAAGAAATTTCTCTGAACCTCTTTCCTCACTCTCTTAGGCATAATTTTAACTCAACTAATGCTGATTGGCAGAAATTGCTGGAAAAGCTCAGCAGGTCTGGCAGCATTTGTGGAGAGAAATCGGAGTTAACATTTAAGGTCCAATGGCCCTTCCTCAGAACTCTGAGGAAGGGTCACTCAACCTGAAATGTTAATTCTGATTTCTCTCTCACAGATGCTGCCAGGCCTGCTGAGTTTTCCAGCAATTTCTGGGTTTTGTTTCTGATTTACAGCAACTGCAGTTCTTTCTGTTTTTAATGTTGATCAGCAACCATCCAATGAGAACAAATTGCTTCTTCAACTTGCCCCCACAAAAGCCTTTAAAATTTTTAATCTTTCCACCTCATTTTCTTTATCCATTCAGGGGATGTGGGCATCACTAACTAGGCCTAGCATTTTTTGCCAGTCTCTATTTGCAAAGAATAACAGTCAAATTCTCCTCAGTGTCCTGGACATTATTTATCCCTCAACCAACAAATTATCTGTTTGTTTGCAAGACTTTGCTATGTAAAAATTAGCTGCTCGATTACCTAATTTGTATCAGTACTTCTACTCCATCAATTGTAAAACACTTTGGGATTTCCTGAAGTTCTGCAAGGTGCTATATAAATGTAAGGTTTTATTTATTTCAGCATATTTTTTTCATATTTTTCTCCCCCATGCTGAATCTACACCGAAAGTTCTGTATCGTTTTATTACTTCTTCTGTGGCAGATGCAAGACTTTGCAATGTTATTGAAATAACTTCACAGAGGCCATTATCCATTACCAAGTCATCCTTTATTTACACGTGGACAAGTCTGTGACTTTAGTACTGCCTCATTCGGAGTCAGGTCCTAGAGTTTAAGCATCTCTGAAACTCACCTTTTTACTTTTGTTTTAGTCAGTACCCTGGACGGGGGAGATTCTAAATCTCCTGTTTATATTTCTGTTTCCCCACACTAACTCATCTTTTTATCTGCCAGCCAGGGCTCCCTGATTGGACCAGATTAACATATTCGATGAGGTTCAGCTGGCTGACCTCATTACAATCACTGCATCCCTTCCCTTCTGCGTCCAAGGACATAGGTCAGACCTTTCCCTTGGAGAGCTTCCTAGAGCCTTTTAGAACTGGCTCAGGTTCCTCGGACTCAGCGCCGGATATGGGTGGTGTGTAATGCATGGGAAACCATCTTGTGCCAGGAGAGCCTCAGTAGAAATTCACTCTCTTCTCCTGGAGGCAAAGATGTTGAACTGGCTAAATAAGTCATGTTTTTATTTCATTGAGAGCCAGGGCTTGCCTTTGTGGCCATTTCCAAAGCTGACCCTTGTTAAGGAGTTGATGCAAAGGTACCGGGGTGGATGCCAGGTTATGTTTGAATTTTCCATCATAATTCACCTGCCTAAGGAAAGACCTAAGCTCTGGTACAGAAATGATTTCCTTCACTTTATCTTCCAATGGGTCCAACCTGATATTGTCTACTCTGTAGACCAAGGATGTCACTTGGGTGGGAAGGAGCTGGAACACACATTGTCCCCTTCTCAGGCATACACTAGCCTTGGAAAAACACCTTCGGGTTGTATCCAAGTTCCCTGAGAGTTCGTTATTAGTGTTCCCTGTTCTCAACACATGGTCATTTAGGTAAATGGCGATCTCAGGTAGACCTTGCAAAATGTTCTCCATTGTCCACTGAAAAATGGAACAGGTTGACGAAAACCCAAATTGCAGTCTGATATATTGGTACAAGCCCTTTTGGGTATTAATCGTGGTATACTTCTGGGAATCCCAGTCTAAGTGCAATTGCAAATACGCATGGCTCATGTTCAGCTTCGTGAAGGACAGTGGCCCCAACCAGCTTTGTGTATAAATCCTCCGTGCAAGCGATTGGGTATTTATCCAGCTGTGAAAATCCCCACAAAGGTGAACCAACCCGTTAGGCTTCAAAATCGTATGACCGGTGCTGCCTATTCTGCAACTTGGACTGGTTTGATGATTCTTTCACTTTCCAGCCTTCTGATGTCTGCTTCTACTTTTGCCTGTAAAGCAAATGGCACTGGGTGGGCCTTGCAAAATCATGGAATTGCTTCCGGGTCAACAGGCAAAGTGGCCTTGGCTCCTCTGATTGTCACTGGACCTTCCCAAAAAGCTGCTGGAAGTTTAATTAGGATTTCACTCAGGCAGCCATTTTCTAATTGAAAAATGTTAAATTAATCTAGATGAATCTCTCACAACCAATTTCACCCCATCAGCTTGGTTCCAAGCCTTTTACTATAATCCCTGGTAACCGAGACAGCTGTTTTTCATAAAAGACCTAATCCGAAGTTGTACCCTTAATCTGTAAATGTTCCCCAGTATAGGCTCTCAGCCTAGCTGAGTTTTTGTGCAAAATTAAAGGCTGGAGTCCAGAGCGAATTTTACTAAAAACTGGTTCTGTGATCACTGGTCCAGCCACATCATAGAAATGGCCACAAAAACAAAGTCGCTGGAAAAGCTCAGCAGGCCTGGCAGCATCTGTGAAGGAGAAAACAGAGTTAACGTTTCAGGTCCGGTGACCCTTCCTCAGAACTGTGTTTTCTCCTTCACAGATGCTGCCAGACCTGCTGAGCTTTTCCAGCAACTTTGTTTTTGTTCCTGATTTACAGCATCCGCAGTTCTTTCGGTTTTTATATAGAAATGGCCACCTCCATTAGGACCAGACATTTCTCTTAATTGGTTTCGATTTAGATGTTGCTAAGCAATTTACCTGTTCCAAACCAGATGTAGGTGAGCTTTCCAGGGTATGAACTCTCCTGTTTACCCTCCTGGACGTTGGCCTATGAGCTCTCTTACTCAATTTAGGTGGAATAGGACTGTTTTGCTGCCTTGAGTCCACATGCCAGCAACAAATACAATGGTTTGTCACCCAGGATCCAGAAGAAAATTTTAACTGTTCAGTGGAGGCTTGGCTTTTGGGTTTTCCTTTACTCATTAATGGGATGAGGGCATCACTGGCTAGGCAGCATTTACTGCCCATCCCTAATTGCCCAGAGGGTAGTTCAGAGTCAACCACATTGCTGTGGGTCTGGAGTCACATGTAGGCCAGACCAGCTAAGGATGGCAATTTCCTTCCCTAAAGGGGATTTGTGAACCAGGTGGGTTTTTCCTGACAATCAACAATGGATTCATAGTTATCATTAGACTCTTAATTCCAGATACTTTATTGAATTCAAATTCTACCATCCGCCATGGTGGGATTCGAACAGAGTCCCCAGAATGTTATCCGGGTCCCTGGATTAACAGTCCAGTCATAATACCACTGGGCCAATGAGTCCCCTTCCTGTGGGCTAACTTAGAGTGCCTCTGTTTGGATAATGGCCTGAGTGAGGCTATGCAATTGCCTTCACTCAAGTGGTGTTCCCCAAGCACAGTCAGACTGGTGAAGGTGTCCACTTCCATCAGAATACTCTGCAACTCCTATACTACAACTTGCTGCATTTTCCAATGCTAAAGCCAGTTGTAGTGGCTGTTTGAAGTCCAGTTGGACTCGAGCTACAGGATAATTTTGCATAGTTACACCATTAGTTCCACATACTAGATGGTCTCTAAGCATCTCATTAAGGGTTGAACTAAAGGCACAAGCTTCTGCCCGTTGTCTTAACCTAGTCAAAAATCCAGATACGGATTCCCCTAGATCTCAAATTGCCGAGTAAAAAATGATAGCGTCTCAGAATTAGAGGAGGCTTGGGCTCGTAGTATTGCTTAACTATGTCCATCAGTTCTTGAGTGATTTTAGTATCTGTTGCCTCATGAAAAGTTAGGCTCCTAATAACATAAAAAGCTGCAGTTCCACAGGTAATCAAGAGAATTAGTCATTGCATTTCATCTGCCACATTGTCATTTGCCTGGATAAAATAACGCATTCTTTCCACATACTGGGTGCAGTGCTCGATGGCAGTGTCAAACGAGTCAGGCTTCCCAAACAAAGGCATGATTGAAGAAATGCCTACTCAAACTCAAGGACAACTGTTGTGAGCGTGTTTCTTCAGGATCGTGCTTTAATCTCATTGCCTACTGAAATAACTCCACAGAGGCCAGTATCTGTCACCAAGTCATCCTCTATTTGCACTTGAACAATCCTTGACTTTAGTACTGCCTCATCAGAGTCAGGTTAGCATCACTGAAACTCCATTTTCTTATATGTCAGCCAGGGATCCCTGATTGGACGAGATTAACAGCACATTCAGGGAACTCATATTCTCTGATGTCCAGCTGGCTGAACATGGTGTAATCACTACAGTACTAAAACTTGCAGCTTAAGTATTGCCTTATACAAAGGTATCACTTGTTTGCTCTTGCACTGTCTGTGTCGAACAGAGAACTGTAAGCAGCGATGCCCAACTGGCTGTGGAAGAAAGTACACTTGGTAATAGATCAGTTGTCAGATTTCTAAATTTCAACTGGTGGACCAAGCAGCATTCAACTCTCATAGGAACTGAAGAAGACTGACAAAGCTTTGGGATTGTAATTCTGAACTGAGCTATGCTGTGTGAAATTGGAGCCAGCTGAGGTTAGATTGTCAAAGGCTGCCTTTTGGTGATAACACACAAAGCTGAATATTGTTAAGATGTCTTTCAAATGTCTCCATCGGAGATGAGGAGAAATTTCTTCATGTAGCGAATAGTGAGCCTATGGAATTCTCCGCTACACAAAGTGATTAAGTCCAAACCGTTGAATGTTGTTATAGAGTCATCCAGTCATAGAGCATGGAAACAGACCCTTCGGTCCAACCAGTCCATGCTGAACATAGTCCCAACGTTAACTAATCCCAACTGCCTGCTCCTGGTCCATATCCCTCACAACATTTCTTATTCATGTACTTATCTAAATGTCTTTTAAACATTGTAACTGTACCGACATCCTCCACTTCCTCTGGAAGTTCATTCCACACATGAAACACCCTCTATGTAAAAAAATTGCCCCTCATGTCTTTTTAAATCTTCCTCCTCTCACCATAAAAATATGCCCCCTAGTCTTGAAATCCCCCCAGCCTGGGGAAAAGACACCTTCCATTCATTTTATCTATAACCATCATGATTTTATAAACCTCTTTGAGGCCACCTCTCAACCTCCTACTCTCCAATGAAAGAAGTCCCAGCCTACCCAACCTCTCCTTATAACTCAAACCCTCCTATCCCAGAAATATCCTGGTAAATCTCTTCTGAACCCTGCCCAGTTTAATAATATGCTTCCTATAACAAGGCGACCAGAACTGCACACTATACTCTAGAACAGGCCTCACCAATGTCCCGTACAACCTCAACATAACACCCCAACTCCTGTACTCAAAGGTCTGAGCAATGAAGGCAAGCACGATCAATGCCTTCTTAACCACTCTATCTATTGGCGATGCAAACTTCAAAGAATTATGTACCTATTGAGAAGGAGTTAGATATAGTTCTCGGGGCTAAAGGGGTCAAAGTGTATGGGGAGAAAGTAGGAACAGAGGACTGAGTTGGATGCTCAACCAAGATCATATTGAATGGTAGAATAGGCATAAAACTCCGAATGGCCTACTCCTTCTCCATTTTCCAATGCTTCTAGCGCTGTGCTATAATTCTTAAAAAAGAAACAGATATTGTAATACTTATGTAGATAACTGTAGCATTCCTGTCTGTATGGAAGTTATGAAATACTGTAGGTGCAGTTCTTGATTGAACTCAGAGCTAAACAATGACTGGTATTGCATTGCCTTCCCGCTGTCAGCTGAACAGCAGATTAATCAATATTAATCGAGTCAGTTTATGTTCATCAATTTCAAAAGCTATTATTAGGCAACACAGATAAAATTGCAGACACTGAAATAAATTTTCTCTTTTCCTGCATAACACTGTTAACTGGGAACAGCTCATTTTTGCCATTATCCATTTACCTACCCTTGTAGAATCATCTTGTTACCTCGCTCAACAGTGAACAGCAAAACAAGTGCCAAAGTTTGGTATTGCAGAAAGTTAAGGTCTCAAAGGAGGAGGAGTTTGCAGGAGGAATTTGTTTAATGTCGGATGATTGATACATCAAGAAGCAATTTGTCATTCTGGAGAATCTTAGCATCTAATCAAACTTTCTTTCATATACATTTCAGTGCTACTTCATGCTTCAGAGGTTGCAAGCTTATCAGATCTACCCCGTCCCTATAGAAGTTTAGCAAAATCGCTATCATTCATCATCATTGCTAACTATTACCCCTGTGTATTTCCCCTGGTTCACAAGGGCTGGAAAGATAGAACATTGACGGGTCATAAAATTAGAGTGAGAGAGAGAAATGTCATGAGGGAAGGGAAGAAACAAGGAAGGCAGAGAGAGAGGGATAGGGAGAAAGAAGAAGAGAAAGTAAGAATATGAGTAAGAAAGGACAAAAGACACAAACTTACTGAGAGATAGTAAGAACTGCCAATACTGGAGTCGGAAATAACACAGTGTGGAGCTGGAGGAACACAGCAGGCCAGACAACATCAGAGGAGCAGGAAAGTTGATGTTTTGGGTCAGGACCTTTCTTCAGAAATGGGCGAGGGAGAAGGGAGCTCCGAAATAAATAGAGAGAGGAGGGGTGGGGCTGGGGTAGGTAGGTGGGATGGTGGTAGGTGAGTGCAGGTAGGGAGTGGTGGGGATTGGTCAGTGAGGTCGGAGGAGCGGATAGGTGGGAGAGAAAATGGACTGGTTGTATCAGGTCAGGGAGGCGGGGATGAGAGAAAGAGTTGGTCACGGGATGAGGATGGGGATTGGGAGATTTTGAAACTAGTAAGGTCCACATTGAGATCATTGGGTGTAGGCTCCCAAGGCAGAATATGAGGTGCTGTTCCTCCAGTTTCTGGGTGGCATCATTGTGACACTGTGACTCTTATTCCACCTTGGGAGCCTACAACCCAATGGTCTCAATGCGGACTTTACTAGTTTCAAACTCTCCCAATCCCCAGCCTCATCCTGTGACCAACCCTCCTTCTCATCCCCGCCTCCTTGACCTGACACAACCTGTCCATCTTCTCTCCCACCTATCTGCTCCTCCCACCTCACTGACCAATCCACACCACTCCCTACCTGCACTCACCTATCACCATCCCACCTACATTTCCCAGCCCCACCCCTCCTCTCTCTATTTATTTCCGAGCTCTCTTCACCCTCCCCCATTTCTGAAGAAGGGTCCTGACCTGAAACGTCAGCTTTCCTGCTCCTCTGATGCTGCCTGGCCTGCTGTGTTCCTCCAGCTCCGCACTGTGTTATCACACACACTTAATGGTCTTGCACAACCATAAATTATTCAAACACACTTTAAAACCAATGAAGTACTTTTGACATGTAATCACAATAAGCAAAAACTGTGATAACAGCAATTAAATGTTCACAGTGTCCTGACAGTTTTGCAGCTAAATGTAGAATGGATTCTCGTGCTGACTGTGCAAAGTAAGAAGACTCTGGGTCAAAGTCAACTGAACTCAACCTGCGCAGTAACTGATTTAGGTTTATATTTATTTAACATTGTCCCTTTTACCTAGATACAGTTAAAAGTGTTTAATGTCACCAATGCTCTGGCACCACCTGGATTACTGAATAAATTACTGCATAAATTGTAAAATACTGATTAAATTGATATTACTGAAACAGCTTCAACAGTTAGTTTTCCCTCTCTGTAGACCTCACCCTCTCTCTTCCTCCAGCGACCACCGTCCAACATCATCCCCGGGGTCCCAGCAATCTGCTCCTTTTTGGTTCCTAGCTGGAGGTGGCTATGTTATGCGGGTGCCACACCTTCCAAACCTCCTCCAATGTTGCTCCGGAAGCCGACATCGGAAATCAACCAAAGGCTCCTGGCTCCGAATTGACCAACGGGATCCTGGCTCATCCGCCAACGTCACGAGCCAAGATGGAGCCAGCCGTGGGCCTGGACATGTGCAGGGCCTGGCCTCCTGCAGGTGGAGGCCCCAAGGCGACTAAAAGACGGAGGAATGTGACTGAGCTGGAAAGGCAACGCTGAAGCCATGTGGATGTGGCTGAATCCCGAGCCTCGCGCTCAGGAGCCAAACACTGCTGACCCACCCACCGCCAATGGGACCATAACTGGAGCCTCTTGGGCACACCACAAGCTAAAGCTACAAAGGAAAGCAATTAGCTTTAGGTACACTATTCCAAATTACTAACCAGTTAGCTCCTGCCAAAAGGTGAATCAGCAAGGAGCTTGAAGCGTTGTGATGCTTCCCACTGTGGAATCGTTCAGGGAGGACAATCCTTCGTTCCAGGCAACTGAGTTTATTTCAATGGCCACCAGGGTGGAAAAGAAACACAAAGAATTAAAACGAAACACAAAGCTACAATGGAAGTAGGCATTAGGAGGTATGACATTTTTGGATGCAAAGTTTTGGCAAGAGGCATTTAGAATGAGAACTGCCCGAGCTGTAAAATGATTCCTTTTTTACCTATTCTCTTCCTAGCAAACACCCTCTTCTGGTACACGTGTGTATCATAGATGCATGGGAACAAAATACACAATGTAATTTTCAATATAGTACAGCAGAGATGTAAAGTAGTCCTTTTGTCACCATCACGCAAAAGTCATGATTACACTCATTAAGTAGAGACTGTGGGACACAAACTGTGATAACAAACAGGGCTGGAGAAAGTAAAAGATAAACTGACAAATTAATTGACAGGTAGGAAATAATATCTTATATTTATAGATATTTTCAAATGAACCTGTTCAGGGATGTTATTACAAGCCTTGGGAGCAGCTGGGACTTGAACACAGGCCTTCTGGCTCAAACGTAGGTACACTACCACTACACCACAGGAGCCCCTTTGATGCTTATATTCTTGCACAATGTTAAACTTTAATAATTTATGGTGTGAACATACTGGGAGCAAACTGAAAATGTTGTGCCAGAAAATAATTCATAAAGCTTTTTAAAAGTTCATTCCAACACTTGACTTAGACCAGAAGTGGAAGCGAGTAAAACTTTGTGAATGACACGTACTCATCCTACCTATCATGTATATTTCAAAATGGAGGTCCAGTATTACCAAATGTGTTCATTTCCAAGTATTACTGGCTCCTTACTGTATCTTTTACCCCCTCACGTATAAGAACAAAACATCCTAACTTGGATCGAGTCTGTTAATAATAGGTACAACTGTGACAGTAGATAGATTATATCACTGCATTGTCACACAAAGAGCCTTAAGCAAAATGTTTGCACCTGCAACCAACGCCAACACTAGATAGACCACTACAGAAACCTCAAAATGCCCACTTGTTGATGAGAAATATATATCTGAAGCAGAATCTGTCAATTAAGATAATTCTGCGTTCATAAATTGTTGTGAGGTAAGTCTTACATATTGATATTGCTTTCTGTCTGGCTATATTGTAGACACAGTATCCAGCTCTTTGACTGTGGCAGCATCCACTGATGGACTGGAGTTCACTCTCACTTCTCGATACACTCCTCCTTTTGATATTCGCACGTCTCTATTCTCTTAAAGCACACGCAGTGCATTTGCCATGTAAGCTGCTGGAACAGGCTACAGCTCTTACACTGACATAGCACTGTGTTGTACAGCCACTAATTATGGTATTGACTCCAGAGCAGACAGAAGCTGTACTTTTACTGCAGTTACATATCATAAATGCCAGTCAAAGGGAACTGGCTGAAGTGGATAAACTGTGCAAATTACCAGCATTAATCTTTGCAATAATCCATTTGAATTTTTGAAACTTTTCCTTTGACTCCCACCAACGTACGGTGAAAATAGGGGACAGCTCTAGTCCAGTGTTGTATGTCAGGGGTGCAATGCTGCATATTTGCAAATGGATCACAGTGGCCACTTTTACTAGCAGTATCCCACACCTGCTCTGTCAACAAACAATCTGAAACAAAATTCACAAATATGGCAATGTCCAACTCCCCCTGAAGGAAAAACTAATAAAACCTGCCAATGAAGCATATTGGCCCAACTTGTCCTGTGTCCCTCAGAACAGTGCTCCAGTGTGACCAAAATGTTCATTTCCAAGTATTATTTTTTTCACAAGCTTTTCATCTTTTTTAAATCAGTGGAAAATGAAGAAGCATTCAAGCCATTGAAAAAAAAAATGCTCTATACTGCTGAAGTCTATTTATTATAATAACTTATTGAGATATTTTTCTTTTCAATGACTAATATGAGTAAAAGCGACAATCAATGCACAAAAGACAGACAATGTACTCGTGACTTAAATACAGTTGATTTGTCAGTAAAGAGCTAGGAACTAATTAGGCAAGGAAGAGTTGTTATGTGTAAGTATTCTGATGGGTACATTCATGGCTGCACTGGAGAGTCATGTTACCATGTAACAGGTTACTGACCTAAGGCAGTCTTTTTACCAGATGACAAGGCAATTGGTGTTGCCTTTCCAAGTCTAAAGTGCAATTATTTCCAACATATGGGAACCAGCTAGCTAGAAATTTTATTTATTCATAGTCAGCATAGCTAATTGACTCAATGAAAATAATGACCATGTAAAATTCTGCGTTGATAATTTGATAGTTCACCAGAAAGGCAGCCATCAGTTAGGTTTGTGTTATGATGTTCCTCTTTAGTTGCCAACAGGAGGAGATAGTGGCAGCATTCAGAGACTCACAGGCCCTGGCAATAATTGGCAGGTGGAAGGGTGAAAGGACAGATCAGCATCCAGTCCAATTTAACCATAGGGCCTGACATTTAAAATTATCCTCTCTTTCCAGTTGACAGACAGCTGCCTTTAGGGTACAGCTGGGCATCTCCCGTTGCCAGGAGAATTATGGGAGGGTGGGGGGTTTGTGCGGTGGATGATGATGATGGGGGTGGTGGACAGAGAGGTGAACAGATAGATGGAGATGAAGTCCAGAGAGAGAGATGTGAAAGGGGTAGGTAAACAAGAGGATTATTGATGGTAGGCCAGGACAGAAGAGAAGATGAATAAGTGATAATGAGAGTTGAAATTAGGAAAGGATGGGTGAAAAGATTGTGATGAAAGCAATTCATGTCATGACAGGACTGGGTGTTGAGGTGGGGGAGGTGGGGGGTGGAGTGTTGGGGGTTGGGTGGGGCGAGGGGTAAAAAATATGGAAGGATGGAATCAGGCTCCAAAGCTATTGAAGTTGTTGTTGAGTCCTAGAGGCTGCGGGGTCCCCAACAGAAAATGAGATGTTATTCTTCAAGCTTGCGCTGAGGATCATTGGAACGCTGCAGCAGGCCTGCTACAGAGATGTTGTTCAGGGAACCCCATAGTGTGCTGAAGTGGTAGGCAGCCAGAATCTCAAGTTCATTTTTGCGGACAGTACAGAAGTGTTTTGGAAAGTGATCACCCAGTTTGTATTTCGTCTCCACACTGTACAGTAGACTACATTGTGAGCAGTGAATACAGTAGACTAGATTAATTGAAGTGCAGGTAAATCACTGCTTCACCTGAAAGGTGTTTCCAGGGCCTCAGATAGTGAGGAGGGAGGTGGTAAATGGGCAGGTATCACACCTTCTGCTATTGCATGGGAAGGGGGTTGTTATGGGGGTGAGGTTGTGTTGTGAATGGAGGAATGGACCAGGGTTTGCCAGAGGGAAAGGTCCCTGCTGAAGGCTGACAAGAGAAAGGAGGCGAATAGGTGTCTGGTTATGGCATACTACTGGACGTGGCAGAAATGGCAGTGAGTGATCCTTTGGATGTGATGGCTGGTGGGTGCCAAGTGAGGATCAGGCAGAAGTGAGGGAGAGTGGCAGGACATGGCTTAGAACCCTGTCAACCACAGTAGCATGGAATCCCTGGATGGGGAAAAAGGTGAGCATTTCTGAGATCCCCCTGCAGAAGGTGGCATTGTCAGAACAGATGCAATAGCGACTGAAAATCTGGGAGAATGGGATGGAATCCTTACAGGAAGTAGGGTCTGAAGGTGTATAGTCATGGTAGCCGTGGGAGTCAATGGGTTTGAAGTGGATATCGATGGCCAGCCTATTCCCAGAAATGGAAACAGAAATGTTGAGGAAGGGAAGGGAGGAGTCAGAAATAGACCAGGTGAAAGTGAGGGCAGGGTGGAAACTGAAAGCAAAGTTGATATAAACTTTTCCAATTCCAAACAAGACAGGAAAACAGCACTGATGACGTCAACTATGTACCAGAGAAAGAGTTGTTGGTTGAAGCTGACAAAGACTCAGGTGTAACTGGGCACATGTGGGTCCTATGGCCTTACATTTGGCCTGAAGAAAGTGAAAGGTGTTAAAGGAGAAGTTATTCAAAGTGAGAGCAAGCTCAGCCAGGCGGAGGAAGGTGGTGGTGGATTTCCAGGAAGAAGCTGAGAGCCCTGAGACCATCCTGGTGGGGGATCGACATGTAAAGGGATTGCACGTCAATGGTAAAGAGGAGGTTCCTGGAAGCCGTGACCTGGAAATTTTGAAACCAATGTGAAGCATCAAGAAGAATCACAGATGTAAGTGGAGAGAGACTGAACATGAGGGAAATAAATCGTGTTGAGGTAGGAAGAGATAAGTTCTGTGGGGCAGAAGCAGGCAGAAACAATGAATCTGCCAGGGCAGTCCTGTTTGTGGATTTTAGGGAGAAGATAAAAGTGGGCAGTATGGGGTTGGGGGACGAGAGATGGAGACTTTTAAGAGGGAGATCCCCAAAAGAGATGAGTTTTGTTTTCTTCACTCATGGGAGAGGGGCATTTATTACATGTCTTTAGTTGCCCTTGAGGACGTGGTGATGAGCTGCCTTTTTGAACCACTGCGGTCCAAATGCTGTAGGTGACAGACATAGATACAATGGGCTGATGCTCGATGGTGGGGTCATGGTCCAGGGGGAGATAGGAGGAAGTGCTTGGAAATTAGCACTCAACCTCCACATGACACAGGTCCATATGGCAGCAAACAACAGCAGGACCCTTGTCAGCAGGCTTGACAAGAGGAGAGGTGTGCAGCTAGATGGAGCCCAGAGACAGAGAGATATGAAAGAGGTGGACAAAACGAGAAGATTATTGATAGTAGGCCAGGACAGAAGGAAGGATGAACAAGTGATAATGAGAGCTGAGAATGGGTGAGAATAGGTTGGCTGTGTTGAAAATAGACCATGTCACGACAGGGCTGAGTGTACAGATGAGTAAAAAATATGCCATTAGGCTCTAAAATTATTGAACTCGGATGTTGAGTCCTAGAGGCTGCATGGCCCCCAAGCAGAAAATGAAATATTGTTTTTCGAGCTTGAGTTGATACTTGCTGGAGCACTGCAGCAGGCCTACGACAGAAATATTGGCGTGGGAACATGGTGGTGCATCGAAATGATAGGCAGCTGGAAGCTCAGGATCATTTCTATGGACAGCATGTAGCAGTGTGGTAATCTCTGGATTAATAGTTTAATGATAATACCACTAGGCCATCACTTCTCAGTTCACCAAAGAAGTTTGTGCGAGCACGTAGCTTAAAGATTCTTTAAGTTGAGCAGGAACAATGGCTTCAATCACAAAGGCATTTCTGGCCTAGACAGATTTGGGCTTGATTTTAACTCTAACAAGGTGAGTGGATTTTGAGTGAATTAAAATCTTACCGATATATTGGTGGGCTTGGACAGTGAGGATAACATAGCACTTCTCAACGTAGAGGATCACAAACAAGGCTGTTCCTTAGGTGATGAGAAGCTACTAATGAACAAGGTCAAACAACCTGAGGGAAGCAACAGAGAAGGTCAGGAAGAAAAACAATCAAATAAAAGCAAAAATACTGCAGATGATGGAAATATGAATCAAAGACTCAAAATACTGAAAAAACTCAGCTGGTCTGGCAGCATCTGTGGAGAGAGTAACAGCACTAACATTTTGAGTCCAACATGGCTCATCTTCAGAACTAAATAAACAAATCAAAACTCAACGTACTTTCTTTCAGGTTTGTTCGTAATGCAACAATATCATAACAAAACCAACTGTGTTGAAGATGTATTATCAATTTAAAAAATAGGGGGAAAATACTAATTTATTCATGATGGCCTCATTGTCTCACAAATGCATGAGTGATCATCGCTTATGGGGTTTAATCTCCTCTGGTGCATTGGTTAATGTGTCAGCATTAAATTCCTTTATATGCTCATTTAGCACATTTAACCTGCTTTGGCCAATAACAATATTAAAACACTACTCAAGGAGTTCAATTAAGTCATTTCTTCAAACTGGTTTCATCCCTTACTTATCACTCATGTAACTGCCGTGACTAATTCAGCAGAGAGACCTGATTAGTTTTAATTGAAATGTTATTGATGTCCTACCATACAAGAGATATACATACAGATTAGCAGATAATAATCCCTCTGAAGCACTAATAGACAAAAAGTCCTTTACGAATCAATAGATTGCAAAATGGAATGACCCTATTTATTAGATAACAAGGTGTAGAGCTGGATGAACACAGCAGGCCAAGCAGCATCAGAGGAGCAGGAAGGCTGACGTTTCGGGCCTAGACCCTTCTTCAGAA
>NC_063355.1:37806847-37861797 GCF_021869965.1 Rhincodon typus | reverse complement strand
AGCATCTGCAGTTCCTACTATCTCTGACCCTATTTATTACACCAGTTGCTTAGCAACAGCCCTCTTTGGTCTAATTTGCACAAGACAGGCACTTGTCAGCATCTTAGGAAACAAAAAAACAAAAACTGTAACCATTATTCTCTTTTATTCTCTGCAATGGCTAATGTGTCAGGAGGTTGAGTAATTCAGGCCTTTTCCAACTGCTGGTACACACAAATGCCTAAATTACACCAGCTATTGTCTGCCTCACACAAACTAGTGACTCACCTCTCCAATCCAGCGCTATATGCATGTAAAATAGGCCCTTCTTTTAAATAACTCAAGCAGTGCTTTTTCTGGCATTTTTAAAACATGATGAATCACTTGATCTCTTGATGACTAGGTAGTGGCTTTTAGCAACAAGGGGGTTACGCTGGAGATGCTGAGGACTGCAGCAGATTGAGGGGAAATTTAATAGAGGAAATTTGGCAGAAAGTGACGGTGGGTTGAGATCAGCGAAAAGCTTCTCCCAGTAGTTGATGGTGCAAGGACTAGGGGACACACTTGTGATTTTGGGTAAGAAGTGCAAGGGGAGGCAATGGCCTAGCTGTATTATCACTAGACTATTAATCCAGAAATCCAGGTAATATTCTGAGGACCCAGGTTCAAACCCCACTGCAGCAGATGATGGAAATTTAATTCAATAGATATCTGGAATTAGAAGTCTAATGATGCCAATTGTCAGGAAAAAATCCATCTAATGTCCTTTCCAGAAGGAAATCTGCCATCCTTACCTGGTTGAGTGACTCCAGATGGCAATGTTGTTGACTCTCAACTGCCCTCTGGGCAAATAGGGATGGGCAATAAATGCTGACCCAACCAGTGACAAACACGTACCTGTGAATGAATAGAAGAGGATAAAAAGAATTATGAGAAAGAATTGATTCATGAAGCAAGTAGTAATGACCTGGATAACACAGTGTGGAGCTGGATGAACACAGCAGGCCAGGCAGCATCAGAGGAGCAGGAAAGCTGACGTTTCGGGTCGGGACCCTTCTTCAGAAATGGGCCAATTGGCAGAAATGTCAGCTTTCTTGCTCCTCTGATGCTGCCTGGCCTGCTGTGTTCCTCCAGCTCCACACTGTGTCATCTCTGAAACTCCAGCATCGGCAGTTCTTACTATCTCTGACTAATAACTTGGAACTGTCTATGGAGGTGGAAGAGGAGACTAATGAACTCAATAGCAAATTGGATGGACTTTTTATAGGACGAAGGGGATGGGAACATGGGACAGATTGACTCATTCCACAAAACATAGGAATTTGCTTTTATATCATTATACGATGTGATCATTCTTGCAGTTATATGTAAAATGTATGCAAGCATTTGCATTCCTGTAATATAAATTACATCAACAGTGTTTCCTAAGCTGAAAAAAAAGAAGTGCAGATGCTGGAAATCTGAAACAAAAAGAGAAATTTCTGGAAAATCTCAGCAGGTCTGGTAGTATGAGTAGAGAGAAAGCAGAGTTATTGTCAGAACTGCTAGAGAAGGCTCACTGGACCCAAAACGTTAACTTTGTCTTCTTTCCAGCACTTGGCTCATAGCTTTGGATTTTTTGACATTTCAAATGTTCATTCATGTTCTTTGCAAAGGTTATGAGATTTCCTGCCCCAATTACTCCCCCAGGCACTGCATTCCAGATTCCTACCACTCTCATGGCAGATGGTGAAGTTTAAATTCAATAAAAATATGGAATTTGTTATAAAAAAAAGCTAGCCTAATGGAGATGGAATAATCATTGTCAATAGTCATAAAACCCAGTCCAGAGATGTGCAGGTTAGGTGGATTGGCCATGTTAAATTGCCCCACAGTGTCCAGGGACATGCAAGTTAGTTGGTTTAACCATGGGAAATGCAGGGTTATGGGATAGGATAGGAGGGTGGATCTGGGTGGGATGCTCTTCGGAGGGTTATTTTGGATTTGATGGGCTGAGTGGCCTGCTTCTACATGGGAGGGATTCTATGATTCTATCTAGCTCAATACTATCATTTTGGCAAGGAAATCTGCCATCCTCACTTGGTATGGTCTACGTATGATGCCAAAATCCCAGGATAATGTTCTGGGATTCCAGGTCCCACCACTCTCATGGCAGATGATGAACCAACATCACAATAAATGGTGAAATTTGATTTCAGTAAAATATATGGAAAAGCTTAGCCTAATGGTGGCCAAATAATCATTGTTGTAAGAACCCATTTAGTTCATTAATGTTTTTCAATAAAGGAAATATGTGATCTTTACCTGGTCTGGTTTACGTGTGACTCCAACCCACAACAATGCAGATGACCCTGAACTGCCCTCGGAAATGGCCTAGAAAACCAATCAGTTCAAGGTCAATTTAGGAATGGGCAACAAATGGCGACCTTTCAGTGATGGTCACTCCCTTACAAGACAAAAAGTCCCATTCTTTATCAATAACCTTCTCTTCTTCAGGAAGACCAAATCCCACTGTCCTGTGACTTGTGCTCAAATCATGCCCTCTATTCAGAAATTTCTGAACTAAGTTCCGTAATCCCATGTCGATCTTTTGCCTTTATGCTTCTACAGAGGTTTTCGTTTGTTAGAAGAGCATTGTTGGAAAATAACCCTCCTGTGTATGAGCAAAGGAATCTATTCATCATCAAAGGGCACTGTACATATATTTATGATGCATCTCTCTGAGCCATGGGAATTTGTTCCTCACTATAACACATTTAGCAAAGCCACTGGAGAACAGAGAGACAAAACTGTCAGAAGTTCAATCCAATGTTGTCATCATTTCCCCCTCAGTACCATAACGTAAGTTCCACCCAGCTGGTCAGTAGTAGAGTCGTCAAGATATACAGTGCCAAAACAGACCCTTCGGCCCAACTCGTCCATGCCAACCAGATATTCTCCATTAATGTAGTCCCATTTGCCAGCATTTGGCCCATATCCCTCTAAACCCTTCCTATTCATATATCCATCCAGATGTCTTTTAAATGTTGTAATTGTACCAGCCTCCACTGTACCAGTTTATTCCATACATGCACCACCCTCTGCACGAAAAAGTTGCCCTTTAGGTCCCTTTTATATCTTTCCCCTCTCACCTTAAACCTATGCCCTCTAGTTTTGGACTCCCCTACCCTGAGGAAAAGAACTTGACTATTCACCCTATCTATACCCCTCATGATTTTATAAAGCTTTACAAGGTCACCCCTCAGCCTTTGACACTCCAGGGAAGATAGCCCCAGCCTATTCAGCCTCTGCCTATAGCTCAAACCTTCCAATCCCAGCAACATCTTTGTACATCTTTTCTGAACTCTTTCAAGTTTCACAATAGATGATGTAAATCATCGTTACGATGTCAATCTTCCAGCAGCAATTTGGAAAGGGCAATTCTCCAAGTGCTGAGAGTTTCTATATCACTGAACCTGACAACAGAAATAAAGAAAAGTCTGTCTCACCCTCATAATGGTTAATGTGGTCAATTTCAAACAGACAGTGGGGATCTTATTAAAACTTCTTTCCCTTCTGTTTTCTCTCCCTTCCTCCTCAATGCTGCAAATGACCATTCTACAGGGCAAGAGATCATCTACATTGTGCCAAATGAGTCAGCATTACACAGGTTTACCGTGAATCCCCAGTGCAGACCACTCCATGGGTCAACAGGTGCAAGGACTAAAGCATTCTTTAATGATATCACTGAGGAAACTGCCTACTATTAAACAACAGAAGTTAAATGTTGGTTAGACAGAGTGCAGGCATATATTTTTCCAGTCAGAGTCTTATTCCAGACCACATGGACAAGAAAACCTCCCAATGATGGTCATATATGCTCCACACCTTTCTGATGAATCAGTACTCCTCCATGTTGAACAACACTTGGAGGAAGCACTGAGGATGGAAAGGACACAGAGTGTGCTCTGGGTGGGTAGCTTCAATGTCCATCACTAAGAGTGGCTTGGGTGCATCACTACTGGTCAAGGCCTAAGGGACATAGTTGCTAGAATCAATCTGCAGCAGGTGATGAGGGAACCAACAAGAAGAAAAAACATGCTTGGCCTCAATTTTACCAATCGCCTGTCGCAAGTGCTTCTGACAATAACAGTATCAGTTAAAGTAACCACCACACAGTTCTTGTGAAGAGGAAGTCCCATCTTTATTTTGAGGATACCATCCATGATGTTGTATGGCACTGCCACAGTGCTAAATGGGACTAATTTCAAACAGATCGAGCAACTCAAGACTGGGCATCCATGAGGCGCTGTGGGCCATCAACAGCAGCAGAATTGTACTCCAGCACAATCTGTAACCTCATGGCCCGGCATATTCCCCACTCAACCATTACCATCAAGCCAGGGATTCAATTTTGGTTCAATGGAGAGTGCAGGAGGGCATGCCAGGAGCAGCACCAGGCACACCTGAAAATGAAGTGTCAACTGATGAAGGTACAACACAGCAGTCCCAGAGGACCATAGGGCTGCTCTCTCATTAGAGAGAGAGACAACTGGTGACGATTTAACCTGGGGTTCACCACACCTTGGGCAAGGGGAGATGTTGAGAAGGAAAATCCTTACTGGTAACCTCAGCCAGTGCAAGGAATCCTTTTGTAATTTCTGGAGATTAAGGTCTTTGACGAAGAAAACCTGTTCCCATGAATTGGGCTTATAGTGACTATCGGACACATATTTACATTTTTGGGCAAGAGTTAGAGGGGTGGACGTGAGAAAGAACTTATTTTATGCAGAAGCTGAGAATGATCTATGGCCCAGAGCTCCACAATGTGAAGAAGATGTTGAATGACCTTAAAAGGAAATTGAATCTTGAGAGAATTAAACTTAGTTAAATTACAGAGTTAGAACAGGATAATAAGATTGATTGTAATGCTTTGTGGAGAGCCAGGAGAGACTCAATGGGCCAAAATTCCTTTTTCTGTGTTGTTTTGATGCTATATTTCCAAGTGAAATTTCTAACCAAGCTGAGATCACAGCTCACTTGCACATCTCTGTGCCCTCGTGTTAGAACAGAGCTTCCAGCTGGCAACTTTCATTTTTGGTTCAAATGCATCAGATCTATTAGTTCAGCAAAACACTTCAAAGAAGGCACCGCACTGCTTTCAACATAAGTCATTGTTGGCACACTCCTGAGCTATTACTGTTGAGGTTGCAACTGTGTGATCTCATTACGCCAATGTGTCTAATGTCTTGTGAAGGTTGGATATGGTTCAGAAACCATTACAGTATTTTATTAACTGTGATAAATGTAAATCAATGGTAAAGCCTGAAAGGAACTTTGAGTAATTATGAAGATTTATTAATTATTCAGAACACTGAACATTTTCCTGAAAATATACTTTATTGATAAAAATTACAAAACATGTTACATGACTGTTCAAAGTTGATATTACTTAATGTGCAAACCAAATCAATTTTTTTCCCAAAATTGCTCACATTTCCAATTACAGTTCTAAATATTTAGTATTCTCATGGCCTAAACATTTAGTTTACAGGCTGAGGTGTTATTCATAAACCCTTGGTGCACTAAATGCTGAAAAACCTCAACCACTAGCTTGTCCCCAGTAAGGGAAAGGCCTGACATTTACATTTCACCATTTATTTGCAATCCCATACATCCAAGAGTGCTTCAGAGTCAATAAAGTGTAGTCCCTGTTAGAATGCAGTGCAACATGACAGGAAACATATGCAGAACAAGTTCCCACAAACAGCAAGGTAATTATCTGTTTTAATGGTGATGGTATGGGGATAAATATTGGCAGGTCACAAGGCAGAAATTCCCAGCTCTTCTTCAACATAGTGGCTTGGGATTTCTGTTTAAACTCTCATTGAAAGTTGGCATTTCTGACAGTGCAGTACTGCCATGCTGAGGTATGTTGGGGTATTGTTCTACATGTGTTGGCAGTTCTCCTCTATTGCATCCTGAGATCGTTCTTTAAAGGTGAACTAAGATAATGCACGATGACAGGCTCATCAGCTGCATAGTGCAAGGAAACTTAGCTGAATCCAGTTCTAAACAGACATTCCAAATAATTGGGGCCAAGTGTCCTGAATAATTGTTCAACTCATCCTTAGCACTGGGTGGCACAGTGTTAGTGAACCAGATGAACCTACCTCTGAACCAGATGACCTGGGTTCAAGCCCGACCTGCTTAAGTGATGTTGAATACAATATCTGATCAAAAATATCTCCCTAGCACTGGGAAGGCTTTTGTGGCACAGTGGTAGTGTCCCCACCTCTGAGCAAGAAGACCTGGGTTCAAGTCTCACCGGCTGCAGATATGTGTTGAAACAGGTTGATTCAAAACACCAAGAGCTGACTTCCTTTGGAAGGGAAACAAATAGAGCTGGCTTCTAGACCAAAGAAGGTGGAAATTGTCACCTATACTAAACTGGATTTACAATAAAATCCCTAGCTGAGGGGGGACGCAGCAGTGTAGTGGACTAGTAATTCAGAACCTTAGGCCTTTGCTCTGGTGATATCGGTTCAATTCCCAACAAGACAGATGTAATTTCACAAAAACTTTTCATCAAACAGCCGGCCTAATGGTGACCATGTAACCATTGTTAATTGCTGCAAAAACCAAACCATGTGGTCCCTCGCCCCATAAAACCTCAGGCTAATGTAACACCGTCACAACTCAACTATTTCTGAAGAAGGTTCCTGACCCGAAACGTCAGCTTTCCTGCTCTTCTGATGCTGCCTGGCCTGCTGTGTTCCTCCAGCTCCACACGGTGTTATCAGCTAACTCATTGTTGAGTAAGTATCTCTGAATCACCAGGACTTTGGTAACCAAGAAGAACAAAGACAACAGTCACATGAGAAACCTTCCCCTCTAAGCCATTCCCAACGTTAACTGGGACAAATACCATATGGGTCGTTTCATTCAAACAAAACTCCTAACCTGATTGGATTACCTTCAATACACAGACTACACAAAAGTCTTACTGCACATACGTTGCACGTACATTATTCTGAACAACAAATGTGTACCATGAAGGAAACTGAACAAAACTGGAGTCAATGGTAATCAACTCTCTGCTGATTGGAGACACTAAGGAAGATAGTTGTGGTTGTTGGAGGTCAGTCATCCCAGTTCTAGGACACCTCTGCAGAATTTACTCGGGATAGTGTCATAGACCAAACCATCTTCAGCTGCTTCATCGATGACCTTCCCTCCACCATCAGGTCAGAAGTGGGATGTTCACTGATGATTGCACAATGTTCAGCACAATTTGCAGTTTCTCAGATACTGAAGCAGTCCATGTCTAAATGCAGCAAGACCTGGATAACCAGTAGTGGTTGCATTGCACAAGCGCCAGGCAATGACCATCTGCAAAAAGAATGAACTAATCTTCGCCTCTTAATATTCAATAGCATTACCATTATTGAAAGCCCCAAGATCAACATCACAGAAATATAACTGGACTAACCACGTAAATACAATGTCTAGTGGTCACAAGAGCAGATCAGAGGCAAGAAATCTAGCAGTCAGTAACTCACCTTCTAACTCCCCAGTGTCTGTCCACCATCCACAAGACACAAGTCAGGAGTGTGATGGAATACTCCCGACTTGCCTGATGATACAACTCCAACAACATAGGAACAGGAGTAGGCCATTCAGTCCCTCAAGCCTGTTCGACCATTCAATGAGATCATAGTTCCATATGACTGTCTTTGGCCCATATTCCTCAATACCTTTGCTTAACAAAAATGCATCTATCTCAGATTTAAAATTAACAAGTGATTCAGCATCCACTGCCACTTGTGGAAGAGAATTCCAATCATCTACCACGCTTTGTGTGTAGAAGTGCTTCCTAAGTCTCTCCTGAACGGTTTGGCCCTAATTCTCAGACTATGTCCCCTAGTTCTAGAATTCCCAACCAATGGAAATCGTTTACCTTTATCTACTCTGCCTTTTCCTGTCAATATCTTGAAGATTTCAATCAGATCAACCCTTAAAGTTCTTTATTCTTGAGAAAACAGACCTCCCTCACCTCTCCTCATAATTTAACACCCTGAAGTCCAGCTTTCATTCTTGTAAACCTACATTGTACACATTTCAAGGGCAATATATCCCTCCTAAGATGTGGTACCCAAATCTGCTCACAGCATTCCAAGAGGAGTCTAACCAGGGCTTTATAATAATTGCAGCATAACTACTGCATCCTTATACTCTAGTCCCCTAGATATAAAGGTCAGCATTCCATTAGCTTTCTTGATTATTTTCTGCAGTTGCTTGTGATGTTTTAAAGATGTCTCCACTTGAACTCCAAAGTCTCATTGGACATCCACTGTATTTAACTCCATACTATTTTGAAAGTATCCTGATTTATCCTGTCTCTGTCTAAAATGGATAATCTCACACTTGCTAACGTTGTACTCTATCTGCCAAAGTTTCTCCCATTCATTCACTCTGCCAATATCCATTTGTAATTTTGGAACAGTCTGGACAGGCTGTGATAATGTTTTCTCAGATGCATTGCTCATTTCTGTGGGCTGAGTTTGCAAAGGAGATACCAAGCTGAACTTTGTAAAATGCCAGATTCATCCAAGTAGCACCCGGATGGTGAGTGTAGTCAGGCTCAAATAGATAACATTCTTTTGATGCTAGGTGCCTGAGATCTGTAATTAGTAGATATTTTACCGACACACCTACAACAGACTCTACGTATGTTTATAAAATATAATTATTCACATATATTTCCACAGATGCTGCCAGGCCTGCTGAGCCTCTCTAGCATTCTCTGTGTTTGTTTCAGACTTCCAGCATCTGTAGTATTTTGCTTTTATATAATTATTCCTTTGTTAGACTGGGAAATCCCACCTTATTCAGTCTGAGAAAAGGATGTGTAAGAAGGTCTGACTATTGAGTAAATGTTAACTATTTGGTTTCTGGCTGAAGCCAAATAGCAAAGATGTCGCACTCGCTTTTATTTTAAGGCACCCAATTCCTTCCTCAGTGAAACTGCAGATTCTTTCTGAGGGTACATTTTTGGAAGTTCCAGTACATCTGCCAAGCATTTATCCTTCTGTTATAAAACTGAGTCATACTGTACTCAGAACATAAATGCTGTTTCTCTCTCCACACACACTGCCAGACCTGCTGAGTTTCTCCAGCATTTTGTGTTAATATTTCTAGGTTCCAGCATCCACAGAATTTGGTTCTCATTTATCGTTCAAGTTGGGAATATGTAGGTGGAACATATAGCCTTGACAGAGGGCGGTGCGAGGGGCCTTGTCATAGCAATCAAGCTTTTTTGCACATCTTTCTCTCGCACTGGATAAGGCAAATGAACGAATAATTATATTAAAACAAAATGCTGCAAGTCTGAAACAAACACAGAGAATGCTGGAGAGACTCAGCATGTCTAGCAGCATGTGTGGAAATACAATGAATAATTATATTTTATAGAAATATGTACAATCTGTTGTAGATTATTAGGTAAAATATCCATTAATTACAGATTTGAGCCAATATCTTGGAAAAGGTGAACAGGAGGTTGATCAGATCTGAACCAGGAATGCAGGATTGCATTCAACGGAAAGATTGATCCTTCTCCTTAAAGCAGAGAAAATTGAGAGAAGATTTTGTTGAGGCATGCAAAGTTAAGAAAAGTTTTGATAGGGTAGATATGGGAAAACTCCTTCGAGTGGTATGTGGTTCAGTAACCACAGAACACAGGTTTAAGGTGCTGGGAAAAGAACCAGAATTACTATTACACAATGAATTGTTGTGTTTAGAAGGAACTCTGTTATTGTATGGAAGTTGTTTTTTGCCAGTTTGTTTTTTACTTTGTATAGCAAGAGCATTGTGGCAATTACAGTGATTTCTAACTCGGTAGCTGGTTTAGTTACAAGAGATTCAAAAGATATTTGCAATCACAAAAATGTAGGTACTCATGTTTCCATTTAGCTTTTGTGGTGTCTGGTTATTCTACTTGGAATCCACACCGAAGCTTAGGCAATCAAGCACAGTGAACATAGATCAGTTACCAGACTCACATATTTAAGCACAGAACAATACAACAGCTGCAGACATCCTGGAAAGTGGGGAGTATTTCATCATATACCTGATGTATCTTGAAAATGATGAGCAGACACTGGGGAGTCACGAGTGAGTTACTCACTATAGTCTTCCTAGCCTCTGATCTGCTCTTGTAGTCATTGTATTATACGGCTAGTCAAGTTCTGGTTCTGGTCAATGGTAACCCCCAGCATGTTGATAATAGGTGACTTCTCTTAAGAGGAAAAGTTGAGTAGGGTGGACCGACGCTCACTGAAGTTCAGGTGAATAAGAGGTGATCTCATTGAAAGGTAAGGGGACTTGACAGGATAGATGCTGAGAGAATGTTTCTCTAGTGGAAGTTTCTAGAACTAGATGGAAATAACAAGTAATTTCTGCTCTATGATGGTCACAAGTTTTTGGAATTCACTTGCACAGAGAGCAGTACAGGTTGGGTCATTGAGTATATTCAAGACTGAATTAGATTTTTGATCAACCAAGGGTCAAAATCCTGGAATCCCCTCCATAACAGCATTGTGGAGGATATCTACATCGTACAGACTTCAGCAGGTTAAGAAGGCAGCTCATTACTACTCTCTCAAAGGCACTTAAGGTGGACAATAAATGCTGGCCTTGCTAGTCATAATCACAATAAAAAAATCTCCTGCCCTTACCCTATCACACCCTCTTCCCTTTGTTGATTTCCTCTCTCTGTTTCTGCTCCAAAACTGTTAGTTCTCCCGCTTCTTCCATTCTGATGAAAGTTTGTCAAGCTGGGCCATTCTGACTTGGTAAGCTTATTCCAACATTTCCATCTTTTGTTTGAGATCATCAAGTGTATTCATTTCCAGAGTTGCGAGGCACCCGTCTCAGCTGCTCAATCACTTAAAAGTCTGCAGATGTTGAACAGCCATAATTTGTTCCTGGTTTAGTACTTGAAAGACTGGGCTATTTTCAGCCTACAGAATCTGATTGTGTCCCTCAACATCAGCGCATACAACATTGCTTGTTAATGATGTTTAATGAGATTAGCAGCTGCAAGCTGCAATTCTTCAATGATGGAAGGATGATTGTAACACATACCATAACCCTCACTGCTGGGGGGTGGTGGTGGAGGGGAGGGGGTGCTTTTGTGGTGAAATGGCAATGTCCCTACCTCTGGGACAGGAGACCTGGGTTCATTCATGTCAAACACAAACAGGCAGATTCAGTTGCCAGTTAGGAAGGCAAATGCAATATTAGCATTCATTAAATGTAGGGCTGAGACTGTAAAAGGCTCTGGTCAGACCACATTTGGAATATTGTGAGCAGTTTTGGGCCCCATTTCTAAGGAAGGATGTACTGGCCTTGGAGGGGTTCCAGAGGAGGTTTACAAGAATGATCCCAGGCACAAAGGGCTTGTCATATGAGGAGCGGTTGAGGACTCTGGGTCTGTACTCAATGGAACTTAGAAGAATGAACGAGTATCTCATATGAAACTTTCAGAATACTGAGTGATCTGGATAGATTGGATGTGAAGAAGTTGTTACCAATAATAGGAGAGACTAGGACCCCTGGGCACAGCCTCAGAATGAAGGGAAAACCCTTTAGAATTGAGATGAGGAATTTATTCAGGGTGGTGAATCTATGGAATTGGTTGCCACAGAGGGCTATGGAGGTGAGTCATAGAGTCATAGTGATGTAAAGCACAGAAACAGACCCTTCGGTCTAACTCATCCATGCTGACCAGATATCCTAGATAAATCGAGTCCCATTTGCCAGCATTTGACCTATATCCTTCTAAACCCTTCCCATTCATCTAGCCATCCAGATGCCTTTTAAATGTTGTAATTGTACCAGACGCCACACTTCCTCTGGCAGCTCATTCCATACACACACCACCCTCTGGATGGAAAAGTTGCCCCTTAGGTCCCTTTTATATCTTTCCCCTCTCACCTTAAACCTATGTCCTCTAGATTTGGACTCCCTGGCCCCAGGGAAAAGACCTTGTCTATTTCCCCTATCCATGCCCCTCATCCTTTTGTAAGTTCACCCCTCAGCCCTCAATGCTCCAGGGAAACTTGGTGTGTATTTATAACAGAGATAGATAGGTTCTTAAATAGTAAGGGGATCAAGAGATATCGAGAGAAGTCAGGAGAATGGGATTGTGAAACAATTCAGCCATGATCTAAAGTTCAGTGAAGAGTCATCCCTAACTCTGCACAGCTGGGAGAGCTGCATCCAGGTTCCTTTCAGCAAATTTCTATTAGAGGTTATTTTCCTTCAGCTGGTATCTCTCCACAAAATACATAAATCAAAATGCACACTAAATTCACTGTGACTTTTAATTTTAGAGTGATTAACTCTATTACCCAGTCAAGTTTCACACACCGACAAACAACACACTAGTTGACTTTCTGGATTGTTCTATTTCTGTGTGCTACTGGATTCCTGTCACTAGGAACTGTACAGATTTTATAATGAACCTCAAGAGTTTAAAATCTCTCTCAAGTGCATGCAAACAAAATAGATCTTGCACTCTCTTGATGTCACAGCCTCAAAGTTCCAAATGAAACTCTAAAAATGATTAAAGACATCTCCCCTTTCTTAACACACAAAATGTAATTTAATCCTAAAGTTATGCTTGCTCTTAACAATATTAGGTGAATAGATAGCATTAATGGTAAGAAACTATTTTGGCTGATTGGAGAATCTGAGAGTCGGGGGCAAAGTCTAAACATTACAGAGAGGAAGTCCTCTTGCACCTAAATGGCAGCTGAGGTTTGAAACTCTTTTCCACAAATTGTGGATGATGCTAAATTAATGGTTAATTTGAAACCAGAGATTGATAGATTTTCATTAATTTAGGAGGACAGTCAAGAGTCAGCCACCTTGCTGTGGGCCTGGAGTCACATATAGTTCAGAACAGGTAAGGACGGCAGTTTTCAGTCCCTAAAGGATGTTAGTGAACAAAATGGCTTTTTACGACCATAAGTCAGTCTAGTTAGAAATTCCAGATTTATTAATTGAATCAAAATTTCAGCAGTGGGGATTTGAACAATGCCTCCTGATCATTATCCAGTGCCTCTGAATTATTAGTCCAGGGCAATAACAATGCTACCATTTGCGAACCAGTTGGGTTTTTATGACAATTGAGCAGCTTTCAAACAAGATGGGGGTGGAGTAGCAGGGCTGTGTGTGGGCTCCTGAGCCTGGGTCTTGTCCAGACTTCCTTTTTGTTTCTTTTAACATCTGCTCTTTTTTTCTTTTTTTTTCTATTATTTCTGTCTTGTTTTTCTTTACTTTTGTGCTGGGTTAATTGGCGGCATCGGCACGGCAGCGAGAGTGGGCCACACACGGAATGGTGGCGACCAGCTGGGTGATCTGAGGTGGGAGTAGGGGGGAATGTGGCTCCTCCCACCGATTGGAGGTGGTGGGCACAAGGACATCCTCCTGGCATTCAGGGCTGATGGCAGCTCTTCCAGTGATCAGAGGCAGCAGTAGCAGCGGCGATGGCGTCAGTGGCAGACAGAACACGGCTCCTCCCTGCGATTGATGCGAAATGCGCAGACTGCCCGAGACTTCAGGCTGTGGCCAGGCCTGGGTGCCTGCACCAGTGGTTCCAAACAACCTTATGGAGATAAGTTTTAGACTTTGAGATATGGATGTTTTTCTTAACATTGGGTTTTCTTTTATTTCTGCTGTTGTTTTTTTAATTGAAATTTTAGTTTGTTAGATCTAGTTAGATCCAAGATGGCGGCTGAGAATGGCGATTTTGTGCCCTTTTCACCGCACCCATGTATTCCTGTACTTGAGTACATGTGATAATAAAATCTAATTCTAAATCTAATATAATGGGTACATGGAGTTGGGCATTAAATCCCACTGAATGAGAAACAGGCTCAACGGCCTAAATGCTCTCCTCCTGATCCTAAGGTAACACAATTACGGAAAAGTTGCCTACAGCACCTTTCATGATTGTAGAACATCCTAAAACACTTCATAGGCCAATAAAATATATTTGAAGCATGGCCGTTCTTCTAACATGGGAAATACACAACTCAGGGCATATTCAGTAAGCTCCCAAAATCAGCTATGAGATAATAAACAATTAATCTGGTTTATTGATACTAGTTAAGGAATCTGTATTGCTCTTGCCTCCACTGTATCCATTGAATAAAACTGTGGAATTCCTGTATCTACCTGAAAGGGCACATGGAGCTTCAACTTATTGCCTTACCTAATAGCACAACACCAAGTCAGTAGCCTTGTTTTTGGACTCAAGTCTCTGGAATGGGCCTTAAACTCACAACTTCCTGACTCAGAGGTAAGAGGGATGTTGTGATGTCACTTTAAGCAAGTACATGCTGGTGAGCAAGTAACCAGGATGTGGAACTCGTGACCAGCAACTAATGCACAATTTGGCTCACAGCATGTCGCATGGGGCAGTTCAGGCAGTGTTTCTCTACAACAAGAGTTGTTGAACCTTTACATTCAATCTGTCTGCAAAGTGATCTTGTAACGTATCATGGAATTAACTCAAACTACATTTGGTTTACCTATTTCTGGTGTGAGATAGGTAAACTTATCTTAGGCAAGCACGGAACCACTGAGTGGTACCAACTGAACTGCAGCCGATACTTGTAACGAAAGTATTGTCTTTCAGAGCTCAACAGATTTCTACCCTGCATTCACTTGTAAGGTCAGTCTATCAGCAACAGTCTAGACCAAAGTTAATAGGCAGAGATTACTTGCTGCGGATAAGTGACCTGTCATTTTGTTTTGCTCCATTTAAACCAAGGGAGACTTCAGAAGGAACAGACAGAACAAAGTGATGAAAGGTTGTATCTTCAATTGAGTTAAGTAACCCCCAGGTTTATGTATATGCGTTCAGAATTTCTTGTAGCTCTATCATAAAATCATTTTCAAAAATTGGAACAAAAGTAAACCATTCAGCCCATTGAGCCCACTGAACATTCAGATAGAACATATCTGGCTTCAGTTCATTTTCCTACCGGTCCCACATAACCCTTGACCCCCTTGAGAATCAAAAACCTGACTCAGGCTTGAATATATTCAAAAGCCTGGCAGTTAAAAGTCCACCACTTTGCTGTGGGTCTGGAGTCACATATAGGCCAGACCCAGTAAGGACAGTAGGTTTCCTTCCCTAAAGGACATCAGCAAACCAGATTTTTTCCACAATAATTGTTGATGGCTGTCATGGTCACAGTTACAGAGACTAGCTTTCAATTCAAAATTGTATTAATTCCCACTACTGACCTGGTAGGATTTGAACTCATACCTGCTGGAAAATAGTCTGAGCCTGTGTTGATCAATAATCCAGCGACATCATCCCTACATCACTACCTCCCCTCAAGTCTGAAATGATCAAACCAACATTTATCCATGGGAATTGCAACAGAAATATGCTTCAGGATTAATCAGGAAATTGTGCCCAAATAGCATTCTAGTTTATGTTTGTTTAATTTTCCACAAAATGTATTTGCAGACTCATGTAAAATCCTCCATGGAACAGCATTGTTGGCCAGTGTAATGAAATGTGGATATTTATTTTATTTCTGGCATTAATTGATTCATTAATTGGCTTGTTCTAAGAGAGGAGTCAGTAAATATTGCAGAGGTCTTTTGATATTAACTAACATGATCTTTTATTTAAACATGGTAAATACCAACTGCATACAGGTCAAGATTTCACCTCTGCCGTAAGACTGCGAGAGAAAACCAACTGCGAGTAATCTTATGATCGTATATCACTTCCTCATGATCTTGGAATTAATATTATTTGCATACTCATATTAGCACTTTACATTGTGCTCTCCTGGTGCAATTCTATTAATACAACTGAAAACTGTCACAACACAAAAGTTTGTTAAGAACATCTAAACTTTTCACTTGTGTGTAACCTGATCACAGGAAATTACTTAAATAAAAATACACCGAATCATTTACTAAGTTCCTTCTTCACTTCTGCAGAAGGGTCACTGGACCCGAAATGTTAACTCTGCTTTCACTCTACAGCTGTTGCCAGTCCTGCTGAGTTTCTCCACCAGTTTCTGTTTTGGTTTCAGATTTCCAGCATCCACAGTTCTTTGTTTCATTTACTAAGTTTATTGGTAAGGACCAGAAATTTCTCAGTAATGTAAGATGCACCAAATATTAGAAGGTGTGCATAATCTGAAAAAAAAACAACCTGAGTTGTAAGAGCCCCCAACTTGCTCACAAAGAAACTCAGTGGTCTGGTCATTTTGCGTTGATTTTGTTGGTTCAGCTGCCTTTTTATGTATTTTTAATTCATCTGTTTAGACATGTTATGACACACCTCTATGGTAGGTGGGATTTGAATGGGGATCTTCTGGTCTAGAGGTAGGGGCACCACCACTGTGTCACAAGACCCTCAGGACTGCCTTTTAATGTCAGCATTAATTTTTGCCGTACTTAAACTTGACATAATTGACAATTGATTTTCAGATCATTTTTGTGCCAGATTGACCCTTATTACAGGGGTTACCCTGGCACAGATTCTGCCCCAGTTTGTTTGTAACATTGAGATTGTAGAAGCTTTTCTTTCCTTCACCTACCAGAATCTGAGGCAACCAAATAAGACCATTAAGGAATAGAGCACAGATCCCAGGGAACAGAAGTTCTAATAATTGCTAAATATTTCAGACATTGGTTCATACCCATTCTGAAGTGAGTTGAATGCAGGAAACTTACGGTCTCTGCATAGGAAATAATGATGAGCCAACATAAATTAGCAAATCAGAACTTTGGCAGATACAATTCAAGTCTGGGCAAAGTGATCAAGGAAATTCACAGCTCATAGTTTATCAGTATAAGACTGTTGGTTTTGTTGGGCAGAGTGGAATATCTTCTACATGATAATGGTCCTAAAACCTAGCAGGCAAATCCCACTGTTTTACAGATCAAAAGGTGCATGTTTCCCAGAAGATGAGTGTACCGTGCCTGCCAATATTTATTACCAGGCTGTGAGGCTTTTTATTTGCATTAGGAAAGATACTTAAGGCTCTGTGTTAAATATAGACAAGCTGATGGAAGTACTTAGTCTGCTGCCCTGTACTTCAATTGTCATGTTATTCTCAATTCCCTGCTATGCTGAAGATGGAATCCATTATTACCATTCCATCATACCTGCTGTTCTCTTGAAGTGATTTTCTTGCAAAGTTGGATGTTTCCCTGTCGTGCCCAGCACAGGCACTGACAGCTCAACAGCATCAACTTCACACTTCACAGTCGAAAGCCTGATCTCTTCCACTGCTCTTAAAGCAAAACCAGTCTGGGGAATAGAAGCATCAATGACAAAGGCTAAGAAACATAGGGATTGGAGGAGGCTATTCATTCCTCAAGTTTATTCTTCCATACAGTTAGATCAAAGCTAAGCTGCATCTTAATCCTGTCCAATTCCTTGGTTCCGTATCACTTGATAGTTATATCTCACTATAATGTCTATCATCTATGTTACCATCTCACTTTTAACATTGCCGATTAACCAACTGGAGAAAGATATGGAAGCTAGGGATATTGGGGAAATAAATAGTGATGTCTAGAAAAGAGTCCACGTTACAGAAGAGGAGGTGCTGGAAGTCTTAAAACGCATTGAGATAGATAAATCCCTGGGGCTTAATCAGATGTATCCCAGGACATTGTGGGAAGCTAGGGAAGAGATTGCAGGGCTCCTATCAAACATATTTGTATCATCCACGGGTGAGGTGTCAGAAGACTGGAGGGTGGCTAATGTTGGGCTATTATTTAAGAAAGGCTGCAAGGAAAAGCCAGGGAACTACAGACCAGTGAGCCTGACATCAGTGGTGGGTAAGTTGTTGGATGGGATTCTGAAGGATAGGATTTACAGGCATTTGGAAAGGCGAGGATGGATTAGGGATAGTCAGCATGGTTTTGTGCATGGGAAACTGTGTCTCACAAACTTGATTGAGTTTTTTGAAGAGGTTACCAAGAAAACAGATGAAAGCAGATCAGTAGATATTGTCTACATAGACTTTAGTAAGGCTGTCAACAAGGTTTCGCATGGAAGACTGGTTAGTAGACTTAGATCACTTGAGATCCAGGGAGAGATAGCCAATTAGATACAAAATGAGCTTGACGGAAGGAAATAAATTATGATGGTAGAGGGCAGTTGTTCAGACTGGAGGCATGTGACCAGCAGTGTGCTGCAAAGGTCAGGGCTGGGTGCACTTTGTTATTCATTTATATAAACAATTTGGATGAGGATATAAAAGGCATGGTTAGCAAGTTTTTGGATGATACCAAAATTGGTGGCATAGTAGACAGTGAAGGAGGTTTTTTGAAGAGTCCAATGAGACCTTGATCAGCTGGCCGATGGGCTGAGAAGTGTCAGATGGAGTTTAATTCAGATAAATGCAAGGTGTTGCATTTTGGTGAGACAAACCAGGGCAAGACTTACACAGTTAATGATAGGCGCTGGGGAATGATATGAACAGAGAAACCTAGGGATTCAGATGCACAGTTCTTTGAAATTGGTGCCACAGGAAGACAGAATGGTGAAGAAGGCTTTTGGCACATTTGCCTTCATTGGTCATAACATTGAGTATAGGAGTTGGGACATCATGTTGTGGCTGTACAGGACATTGGTGAGGCCACTTTTAAATTACTGTGTACCACTCTGGTCACCCTGATATAGGAAGGATGTTACTAACTTGGAAATGCTACAGAAAAGATTTACAAGGATGCTACTGAGACTGGAGGGTTTGAGTTATAAGAGAGGCTGGTCGGCTGGGGGTTATTTCTCCCTGGAGCATTGGACTTCATAGAAAAGAAACCCTGCCGTGTGGAAACAGGCCATTCGGCCCAACAAGTCCACACCACCCCTCCGAAGAGCATCCCACCCAGACCCACTACCTTACCCTTTTCTGGTAACCCTATATTTCCAATAGCTAATCCACCTAAATTACACACTCCTGGATACTATGGGGCAATTTAGCTTGGCAAATCCACTTAACCTGCACATCTTTGGACTGAGGGAGGATAGCAGAGAACCTGGCAGAAACCCACACAAACACAGGGAGAATGTGCAAACTCCACACAAACAGTCACCCAAGGGTGGAATCAAACCTGGTTCCCTGGCACTGTGAGGCTACAGTGCTAACCACTGAGCCACCATGCTGTCCCTGTTGGAGGCTGAAGGGTGACCTTAGAGAGGCTTATAAAATCATGAGGGGCATAGACAGTGTTAATATCCAAGGTCTTTTCACCAGTGTTGAGGGGTCCAAACGTAGAGGGCATAGGTTTAAGTTAAGAGGGGAAAGATTTAAAAGGAACCTGAGGGGCAACAATATGATCGTGGCTGATCATCCAACTGAGTGCTCTGTTCCCACTCTCTCCCTAGACCCTTTGATTCCCTTAACACTAAGAACTACATCTAACTTTCTTGAAACTATTCAATGTTTTGCCCTCAGATGCTTTCTACGGCAGAGAATTCCACAGGCTCACTACTCTCTGGGTGAAGAAACTTCTCGTCACTTCTTCAGCTCCAAGTACCTCTGCTTTACCCTCTGGGAAAGAACATTAGAGAATCAGTTTATGGCAATTCAATAGCTGGTGGAATTTTGAACTTGCATACCGCCTGGGTTTAATTCCAGCCTTTGGATTACTCATTCAGTAAACATTATCTCTGCACTCCCCTAGTGCTCTCCTTATTTTGTAGCATTCCAAGTAGAGTGGCAGCACTAACTATAAATCTTGGATATTACACAATATTATCTTTGACATAGATTTTTTTTTCAGAAGCTATAATTAATCCATAAAAATCCAGGGTTATATGCAATATTCTCCTCAGACATAACCATTGCTGTTCTACAGAACCTTTTAGAAAACCCCTGTTTATGGAAGGACTGCATTATTAATGCTGCAGAACAGATTTGATAAATTGGCCTTTTTTTTAAAATAGTTACAACCTTATATAGAATTATGTAGATGCATTATTTAAATAGGGACTCACAGAGAGTTGGGACTATCATCTTCTGAAGATAAACTGCCTTCCAGATAAAACAGAAAGAAAACTGATGTGTTTTCATTCAGCCACTATTACTTTAATGAGATCTGTCTCTGTGCCCAAGTGTTGGGTGTCACTCAATATAATGGGAATATTTCTCTCTCTCTTGTCCATTGTGATTCATGTTACATCAGGTTCAGGGCACAGATGGAAGAAAAGATGAGGCTCTGCAAACAGGTAATTGGAGTAGAGACAAAAAAATTATTATCAATTATTTACAATACAGAAATAAAAGACTATTCTTTTGCATCTTGTTATGGAATGGTGAATTCCAGTTGAATTGTTTCCGAAAATAGACACAGTTCCTTTCATCAGAGATCTACTTAGTTTGTTTCTAGTGGAGTGTTGCAAATTTTAAATTTTAATATGTCCTGAGTTTGAGTTGCAGGATCAGAAGCCACCTTTGATGAGTGTTTGCATGATGTGTTGATAATGTGTGTGCTGGAGCTATCACTCACTTTGCTTTTTCCAACCGTCTGCCCCTTCTCTCCCTCGGTTGCTAAGGTCCATTTTCACAGCCACCACCCTGCCTGAGTGTGAGCCCATGCAGTCCTCTAACTTATACAACCAACAAGAGGATAGCTTCTTATCCTTTGTGTTCATGCCCTTTTCAAGAACTTACATTTGCATTGTGTCTTTCACACCCTCACGACATCCTGATGTGCTTCAGAGCCAATAGATAAGTTTTGACATGCAGGGATTGTTAGTATATAGGGATCGAGGTAGCAGCAGCCAAGCTACAGTCAATCCCCCATCTGACTCTGGGCAATGATGTTAATTAATCTATTCTTGGTTGCGTTCATTCAAGGACAAATATCAAGGAAGCTTACCTGTGCTTCTTCAAATTGTCTTTTACATTACTTTAGTGCCTAGTCTGAAAGAGAGTACTTCTGACAATGCAATACGGTTGGGGAAGGTTAGAACTGGAGACACAGCAGAAAAAAAGGCTCTGGAGTGAATTCAAGAAATATTTCTAAACACAAAGTCTGGGAGCCTGTAGCATAGAAGTAATGTTACCAGTCTAGTCATCTAGAGTCCTTAATGCTCTAGGTCAGGGGTTTGAGCCCCATCACAGCTGGTATTAAAATTTCAATTCAATACATAAGTACCTGGAATTAAAAGCTGGCTTAGTAGTGACCATATAACCCCTATTGAATGTTGTAAAACCCCATCTGGTTCACTAATGCCCCTCAGGGAAGGAAATCTGCCATCCTTGCATGGTAAACCTGTGACTCACAGCAATATGGTTGACTGTTAAATGGTCTAACAAGCCATTCAATTCAAGGGCATTAATACTGGGCACGTAACAACACTTGCATCTGATGAATAAAAAGGAAGTTAGGAACTCTCTACTGCAAATGGCAGCTGATGTTAGATCAATGGTTAATTTTTGTTTTGATGACAATTAAGGTGTAGGAGACAACAATAAGGGCATAGATTTAGGTCACAGATCAGCCAGGGTTTTTTTGAATGGTGGAATGGGTTGAATAGTTTGCATTGATCCTATGTTCCACAGTACTCCACTGAAGTGTCCGTCTGGATTTTGTGCTTAAGTTCTTGAGTAGGGATCACTCTCTTTATGGGTGGCACAGTGGCTAGCACTGTTGCCTCACAGCACCAGGGACCTGGGTTCAATTCCACCCTCGGGTGACTGTCTGTGTGGAGTTTGCACATTCTCCCCGTGTCTGCGTGGGTTTCCTCCAGGTGTTCCAGTTTCCTCCCACAGTCCAAAGATGTGTAGATTGGGTGGATTGACCATGCTAAATTGCCCGTAGTGTTCAGGGATGTGTAGATTAGGGGAATGGGTCTGGGTGGGATGGTCTGAGGGTTAGTGTGGACTGGTTGGACCAAAGGGCCAGTTTCCACACTGTAGGGATTCTATTCTTTCAAATTCCAAGCCAAGGATGTCAGCAGTTGAGCCAAGTGACCATTTCAGGAAGCAGAAATCCAAACCAATTTCCTCCACTCTCCCTCTTCCACATTTCTAAGCAACTTGCAGCAGCTCAGTATTGACGCAGCCAGTATGTAAACCCTAGGTGTTCTGGCCTTTATGGTTTAGGAACAGGCTGATCGTGACTTTGCTCACTTTCAGGAGATCTATGAGAATTTCCGGTGTCTTGAAATGTTTTATCTTCTGACTGTACTAATGGATAAGTAAAATGAGTGCATTCATGATGACACATTCAGTAAAGTTCTCTCAAAAAGCTGAAAGGCTCTGAAACTCAATAGATTCTGCAGGCTTGACAGACACATTCACATGAGGAGTGAAAAAAGCATCTGCAACTGTCAGTGTGCACAACATCCTATTTATTCTGCAGGCGAGTTTTTTTTTACATAGTTGCAATGCAGTTTAGAATCAAGCCATTATGTGTTGATTCACTGCAGTACCAAGTTGTGAAATCACTGTCTGTCACTCGAAAGAATTTAATTTTTCATTCCTATTACCGTGACTGTACTCAGTATTTCAGTGACATGATGTAGGATAGCAACAGTATATTCATCCTCATTTTTAAGACAGTAAATGCTATTGCTCAGAGAAGGAAGGACAATGGAAGAGCCTTATTACATTTTGATAAGACAAACAGAAAAGTATTACAAAGGCAGGAATGTCTTATATTTTAATGGTCCTGTCACTTTTCTTACATTACAAGAGTGTCCAGGAGGTTAATCATTGAGTCCTGGAAGATTTGGAGGGTCACCAAACCTGCTGTAAATGACAATAGATTTTTTGACTCACTTAACAGCACATACTCATGGCATTCCCTTCTCTAGTCCTGGGAACCAAACCTTCCAGCAAGTACTCATACCAGCAGCACAGTGGCACGGTGGCTAGCCCTGCTGCTTCACAGTGCCAGGGACCCAGGTTCAATTCCAGCTTCGGGCATCTGCATGTGTGGAGTTTGCATGTTCTCCCCATATCTGCATGGGATTCCTCTGGGTGCACTGGTTTCCTCTCACAGTGCAAAGATACGCAGGTTAGATGGATTAGCTGTGGGAAATGCAGGGATACAGGGATAGGGTGGAGGGTTGGGTCTGAGTAGGATGCTCTTCAGAGGGTCTGTGTGGACTCAATGCGCCTGCTTCCACAGTGTAGGGATTCTGTAACTCATAGTGATGTCAAGGGGCACTTAATCACAAATAACCTATCATCAATGCTCAACTTGGGGGTTGTGTCAGGACCACTCAGCTCCTGACGTTTTTACAGCCTTGTTCCAAATATTAACAAGGAAGCTGAATTCCAGACTTGTGGGTGAGAGTGAGTGCCCTTGATAGTTGAATGCCAGGTCAGCAGTTGAATGAGTATCGCATCAAGGGACCCAAAATCAATGGGAATCAGAGGAAAAGCTGTTCACTTGCTGGATTTGTACCAAACTTAATGGAAGATAGTTGTCATTGTTGGAGACCAGTCATCTCAGTTAAAGGATGTTCCTCAGGGTAGCTATTTCCTAATCAACTTGTTCATAGATGTTATTACACACCTCTGGAGCAGGTGAGACATCAACATGGGTCTCCTGGCACAGGGTAGGGACACTACCACTGCTCCACAGGAACCCCCAAGTTCCTTAGGTTATTGTCTCAGGCCTAATCACCTTCAGCTACATCATCAATCATCCTTAATTGGGACACCAGTCAGACAAGCGAAATATCTTCTTCAAGCAACTTCAAAAGTGTATCCAACAATGCCAAATGGCTTGAGGCAAGAGTTGAGCCGAAGTTGGGAGGCAAACTGTGGGAACTTCCATCAATTGTCCACAGGAAGGAGTGAATCTCTTCTTGTTCTGTATTCTATATGAGGAAATAAATGACGTACACAGATACATGCAGTCAAAACAAAAAGTTTGATATTAACAATAGCTCCCATTCTGACTGTGTAAATTTATTGCTAATAACAAGCTATTGCTCCCAAGCACTACCTGTGTTATGTGGGTTGCATTGGTCGGGACAAAGCACTTCTGGAATTGTAAAGAGATAAAACAGTCCATAGTCACAAGAGTGGTTATAATCACACAATGAGCAATTATCTGTAACATACAGAAGTGGAAGTAGAATCGATTCAATCTTTGAAAAGGAAATAAAGATTATTAATTTTTTAAAAAGCTTATGAGGCAATTTGGAAAATGGAAAGAAGTAAGACCAATAGAAGGGCTCTTTCACAGACACCACACAAGCATGATGGGCTGAAGGGGTTCCTCAGGGCTGTCATATTTTATAGTTTGCTCCAAACCAAATGGTGCAATTTTGCAAGTGATGTTTTCCAAAACACTGAAGCAAGAAGTGGGAAGTGATCTCAGCTCCTGCCAGGGAACTAACTGAAATAATTTAGATTGTTCACAGAGAGCTGAGTTGAGAATTGTCTCTCTCCCAGCACTGAGGTTTATCTGATTCTATCATGCTGGAGAAAATTGGAATGCACCAGGTGCAAAGCATCTCAGATCTGATTCACTTAAAGTGAGGAACAGGTCTGAACCAGATCTGTAACACAGTTGCATTCCCAGACCAGCTTCTGCAGCTCAAAATGTAGGTGGGCAGATATAATGGCTAAATATAGGATGCTCCAAAATCAACTGTACCTTGGATAACAAGGTGTAGAGCTGGATGAACACAGCAGGCCAGGCAGCATCAGAGGAGCAGGAAAGCTGATGCTTCGGGTCTGGACCCTTCTTCAGAAATGGGGGAGGGGAAGGGGCTCTGAAATAAATAGAAAGAGGGGGGGAGGCGATGATGGAAGGTGGATAAAGGAGCAGATAGGTGGAGAGAAGACAGACAGGTCAAGGAGGCGGGAATGAAGCCAGTAAAGTTCACTGTAGGTTAGGAGTTGCGATGGGGGTTGGTCAGTGAGGAGGGAGGGGTGGGTAGGTGGGAAGGAAGACGGACAGGTAAAGGAGGCGGGGATGAGGCTAGTAGGTAGGAAGTGGGGGTGGGGGTTGGTCAGTGAGGTGGGAGGAGCGGATAGGTGGGAGAAAAGATGGACAGGTCAAAGAGGCGGGGACGAGAGGGGCTGGTCTTGGGATGAGGTTGGGGGTGGGGAGATTTTGAAGCTTGTAAAGTCCACATTGAGGCCGTTGGGCTGCAGGGTTCCCAGACGGAATATGAGGTGCTGTTCCTCCAGCCTTCGGGTGGAGTCGTTGTGGCAATGGAGGAGGCCCAGGATGGACATGTCGTCCAAGGAGTGGGAGGGGAAGTTAAAGTGGTTCGCGACTGGAAGGTGTTGTCATTTGTCACGAACCGAGCGTAGTTGCTCCACAAAGCGGTCTCCAAGCCTCCGCTTGGTTTCCCCGATGTAGAGGAGGCCACATAGGGAACAGCGGATACAATTGGGTTCTGTGAGAACTAGCATGAGACAAACCCAGTCTAGACAAAAACCAGAAGAACTGCGGATGCTGTAAACCCCTGTTGTTAGTCACTAACAGCCCCATTAACAACTATTCACTCTCCCAGCCTGATCATTAGCAACTCCTTTGTCTGACCACCTGTCTTTCTCTCTCTTTGGGCTCTATCCTATCGTTTACTCCCTATCCCACCCACCTCCCTATTTTCTGCACATAAACTGACGTTTTCCCAGCCACCGTCAGTTCTGAGGAAGGGTCACCGGACCCGAAACGTTAACTCTGTTTTCTCCTTCACAGATGCTGCCAGACCTGCTGAGCTTTTCCAGGTGTGTGTGTGTGTGTGTGTGTGTTTATTTATATGGCACCCTTCAGTAACTCCGGTTCAAAGCCTAAAGCCACTTTCACAGTCATAGAGTTATAGAGCTGTAAAGCAGTGAAACAGACCCTTCAGTCCAACTTGCCCATGCTGACCAGACATCCTAAATTAAACTAGTCCCATTTGCTGGCATTTGACCCATATCCCTCTAAACCCTTCCTATTCATAACCCTTCCAGAAGCCTTTTAAATGTTGTAATTGTACCAGCCTCAACCACATCCTGTGGCAGCTCATTCCATACATGCACCACCCTTTGTATGAAAAAGTTGCTGTTTAGGTCTCTTATAAACCTTTCCCCTCTCACCTTAAACTTATACCCTCTAGTTTTGGACTCCACTACCCTGGGGAAAAGACTTTGACAATTCACCCTATCCATGCCCCTCATGATTTAATAAACCTCTATAAGGTCACTCCTCAAACTCTGACACTCCAGGGAAAATAGCCCCAGCTTATTCAGCCTCTCTCTACAGCTCAAACCCTCCAACCTTGGCAACATCGTTGTAAATCTTTTCTGCATCCTTTTGAGTTTAACAACATCTTTCCTGTAGCAGGGACACCAGAATTAAACAGTATTCCAAAGGTGGCCTAACCAATGTCCTGTACAGCCGCAAGGTGGCCTCCCAATTTCTATACTTAATGCACTGATCAATAAAGGCAAATGTACCAAATGCCTTCTTCACTACCCTGTCTATCTGCGACTCCACCTTCGAAGAACTTCCTTAAGTCAATTAGGTACTTTGGAAGGGTACTCACCATTTGACTGCGTGAAACACAGCAACCAAGTTGCACAGATAGAGGTCCCACAAGCAGCAGATTGCTAATGAACAAATAATTTGTCTTTGTGTTAATTGAGAAGCAGGTATTGGGCAGCATACAAGGAGAACTATCCTCCTCACCACTGATCCCTGCAGTGAGGCATATGAAGATAGAGCAGGAAAATGGCACCGAGATAGAGGATAAGCCAGGATCATATTGAACAGAGGAGTCAGCTTGATGGGATGAATGGCCTACTCCTGGCCTTATTTTTCTATGTTTCTATTTTCTTGAGCAATTATTGGCATCATGCTTGAAACAACCTGTTGGGTTTGTATGCCTTAATGTACATTCCAGTTAACCTTTGGTGCGAGGATCAGATATATTGGATGTGAGATAAATGTTTCTAATGTAGCTGAAAACAATAAATTATTCTGAATGCTACTATAAGCCACCACCATATCACAAGGATCCACGGGCTAGAAAATTTGTCTTTGCTCAGAACATTTTAAGCAAAAATTGTGCTTTGAAAATGACTTTGCTGACAAATTTAAAACAAAATAATCTGGTTTCATTTGCAGCAAAATCTATTCTAACGAACATAAAGACAGAAAGTCACTCAATTCTAAAAGTAGGCAGAGATAATAGGAACTGCAGATGCTGGAGAATCTGAGATAACAAGGTGTAGAGCTGGATGAACACAGCAGGCCAAGCAGCATCACAGGAGCAGGAAGCCTGACGTTTCGGGCCTAGACCCTTCATCAGAAATGGGGGAGGGGAAGGGGGTTCTGAAATAAATAAGGAGAGAGGGGGAGACGGATAGAAGATGGATAGAGGAGAAGATAGGTGGAGAGGAAACAACCTGTTCTCCCTCCCACCTATCCCCTCCTCCCACCTCAAGCCGCACCCCCATCTCCTACCTACTAGCCTCATTCCGTCCCCTTGACCTGTCCGTCCTCCCTGGAATGACCTATCCCCTCCCTACCTCCCCACCTACACTCACCTTTACTGGCTCCTTCCCCGCCTCTTTGACCTATCTGTTTCCTCTCCACCTATCTTCTCCTCTATCTATCTTCTATCCGCCTCCCCCTCTCTCCCTATTTATTTCAGGACCCCCTTCCCCTCCCCCATTTCTGATGAAGGGTCTAGGCCCGAAACGTCAGCCTTCCTGCTCCTGTGATGCTGCTTGGCCTGCTGTGTTCATCCAGCTCTACAACTTGTTATGTCTAAAACTAGGCATATTACTGATGCTTTATTCCAAGTTAAAAAAAAGTGTTTCGCTAATTTAATTTTTTTTGTTTTGCAGCTCCAAACAGTTTGCATTTTATGCAAATTTCTTTGAAAAGGCTCTTCAGCTTGGAAAAAAAGTACGTCAAATCCTGTTCTAGACTGAAGAAATGATATTGTATCTCTTAGCTTATTTATATGGTGATCAGGCTTCTTGTTCCCCTCTGCATCCTTTCTGATGCACCTATTTTATTCCGAATCACTGAGAATTTCTTTTACGTCATTTACAGATCAGAACAGAAGGACAAGCCACACTTGCCATATGATGATGTATTTGTCCTTGGCAAGTCATGTTCCATAATGTGTGATGATTAACATCTCCAACTTTCTGGCGTGTGCTGAAATTTATTTTCTCCAGAGACTGCGGATTATAACAGATGCAGAATGAGATGCACAGTGATAGTTGAGGTGAAGTGGAAAGTACAGATATTCAGGGAAGCTCAAATTGCAATCCTCAATACTGCCCTCGCATCGCCTACAGTCCACCCCATGCACCAGCAATCCAGTCTACAGAAACCCTCAGAGTTCGCTTGGTCCAAATATGTAAACTGAGAGTAGGGCGTCAGGATGTGAGTGTCACTTTTGGTGTGAATCTATGTCAGGGATCAGCAAAATTGGACAGTGAATAGGCAGGAAGTCTAGTCTTATATGGAGTTAAGAATGCCCTGTTTATGTTTTTATAGAAACATTAACCATGGGATTAAGCCATGAACTTATTCATCATTCAGTTGGATCATGAATAACTTATCTCTCATTTCCATTGATTCGTCATTGACCAATATCACTGAACTGATAATAATCAATCAATCTCAGTCTTGAAAGTTCCTAATTGATCCATCATCCATAATCTCCGAAGAGTATTCCAGATTTCAACTACCCTTTGTGAGAAAAAAGTGCATTTTGATTGCACTCCCAAGTGGCCTGCATCTGATTTTAAGATAACACCTTTTCTGTTCCAGATTCATGTATCTAAGACTTGTTGTCAAAATAAATGGATCAATCCAACATCAGATTACCGTGATCACTTAGATCAACAATTTGACTTAGAAAGGATGAACAAAGTTGACATATAATGCCTTTCGCATCTTTGGAAAATTCCAAATCATTTCACCGTCATAAGACGATAGGAAATAGGAGCAGAATTAGACCATTCAGTCCATAGAGTCTGTACCCGCATTCGATCATGGCTGATATGTTTCTCAACCCCAATCTCCTGCATTCTCCCCATAACCTTGATCCCCTAGCAATTGTTTCTGAAGGATAGCTACAACTGTAGACACTCTATCCTCTTTAGGGTCACAGAGGCAGGAAATAAAATGAATAATCCATGTGTATAGAGGATAGAATGTTGGTCAGCAACCTAAAAAAATTCTGTTATTCTATCGAAAGGTGCCATGCGTTCTTGAGCAAACTGGCCAGGTACTAGAAGTACTGATATATGCGATCATACCATTTTAGAATGTATTCTATTGTGAGTTATTTTTTCAAAGACGTTGTGAGACTTTACTTGGAATTGGTACACTCGATCAGAGACTTGGAACATTCCAACATTGCTAGCTCCCCAGAAGCAGGAGGCACACAAAGGTTTCTGAGTGTGATGCTTGCTGTGAAGGACCAAACAAGAGTCACCTCCCACACTGCGCTTTACAAAGCAGTTCATAACACTCATAGCCTTGGAAGAGATACCAGTGTCCACAGTGAAGCTGCTCATCATGTTGTAGGTATAAATGGAGTAAACATTCATCATGCTTCTAAGCTTCTCACTCCCCTTTGCTGGGATCTTTCTGGTGGCTCGGTCTTAACATCTTTTTTGAGCGTTGTTCTTCATTCCTTGAACAGTCAGCAGATAATTAGCTCATTCGAAGGTTATCTGACAGAAAGGACCTGCAGCCTTGCTCCATCATCACTGTAACTAAGTTTTCCCTCGCAGACCCTGTGCTCAGAACCTGGGGTGGGATTTGAACTTCACAGCTCGGAGGCCAACATGCTATATGCGAATTAATGGACGTATTCAGTTCAACTCTACTTCTGGCACCCCGGATTCAGTAGTATTTTCCCTGGTGCAGCACTAGAGCACTGTGGAGCTAAAATGGTTAGCCAGCATGTCACTGGGTCAAAATCCTAAAAGTCTCTGCCCAACAGTGCTAGGGGAGTAAATTCACCACACAGACCCATAAAGGACATGGCTCGCCACTTCATTCACAATGGCAGGTATGGATAGGCAATAAAAGCAAGCCATGTATGTCTTTTTGACCGTCTGATCCATTTGTGCTGCCACTTTCAGGGAACCGTGGACCTGTACGCCTAGATCCCTTTGTACTGCTTCTAAGGGTTCTCCTTCCATATCAGTACATCAGCTGTTTTGTTCAAGGTCCTGCATGTTTTTGTGGTGTTGACTGAGAGATATTTTTGGGAGTGTATTGAGTGCTAGTGCCCTGATATAGTTGGCTGCACACATAGATGGAACCTCTTCTGTGAAATTGAGAGTTTTTCCAACAGTGGGTAAGCAATCTTCAAAATTGAAGCGTGGGCCTGGGCTATGGACACTCAAATTCCTAAAGCAAGGACTTGAGCCCACAACCCTCTCACCCAGGGAAGGCCATTTTAGCCAGCCAGAAATAAATTAAGAAATTCACAATTCATCCATGCTTCATTGGAATATTTCTTGGAAAGTGCTTGGAATATTCATCAGAGAGTTTTTCTAGCCTTCTTTTTCAATTAATTCATGGGATGTTGGCATTGATGGCCAATCTGCAATTATTGAGAATCCTTGGTTGCCTTTGAGAAAGTGGTTGTGAGCTTTTTTTTTGCATTCCGTTTGGTAGAGGTACCACCACAATGTTGTTAAGGGTGAATTCCAGGATTTTGACCCAGTAGCACTGAAAGAATTGCAATATATTTCCAAGTCAGAATGGTGAGTGGTTTGGAGAGGAGCTTACAGGTCATGGCGTTCCCACGTTTCTGCTGCCCTTGTCCTTCTAGATGGCAGTGGTCATGGATTTGGAATGCGCTGTTTGAGGAGCCTTGGTGAATTTCTGCTGCGCATCTCTTAGAGAATACACACTGTTATCACTGCATGTCAGTAGTGGACAGAGTAAATATCTGTCGATGTGTTGCTAATCAAGTAGGTTGCTTTCTTGCTGTCAAACTTCTTGAGTGTTGTTGGAGCTACACTGATCCAGGCAAATGAAGAGTACTCCTGATGTGTGCTTTCTAGATGTTGGACTGGATTTAGGAAGCCAGGAGGTGAGTTACTCGCTACAAGATTCGCAGCTTCTGACCCGCTCTTGTAGCCACAGTATTTATATCATTAATCCAGTTGCATTTCCCTTCATACATTTTCATCTATAAATATTATGAGATTATCCAAACCTAAACTTTTTCCAGTAAAGACTAATGCACATGTAGTAGCCACAAAATACCAACAATCAGAGGATATTCCTATTGTTCGCAATGCTTCCGTCTCTGCTTGGCTTGAGAAAAAAAGGGTATCATGACTGTGCCAGCACAAAGTCGAATGAAGGGGCAGGTTGACTCTGAACTAATGGGCAGTTTGCTGTTGGTGGACTATTATCTTATTGAAACTTACAATATTCTTCAAGGGCATGACAGGGTAGGCACTGAGAGGTTGTGCTGCCTGAGCCCAAGGGCCTAGAACTAGAGGTCACTGTCTTAAGAAAGGAATCAGCCATTTAGAACCACAATGAGACATTTCTTCATTCAGAGCTTTGTGAATCTTTTGACTTCTCCACTAAATAGTCCACGGACACTGCAGAGTTGAGTATAATCAAGACTGAGATTGAAATATATTGGGGCATTAAGGAATTTAAAGGACCTGGGAATAGGGTGTGTAAGTATAGTTGCAGTAGAAGATTGTGACTTTGTTGATGGTAGAAAGGAGCCAACGGTTGTCCAGGCTACATCTGTGACAACAAGGTGCAGAGCTGGATGAACACAGCAGGCCAAGCAGCATCATAGGAACAGAAATATTTACATGTTATCACTCTGAAACAGCTGAGAAAATCAGACAATATTACTAATTTCTTATGTTCAGTGGCCTTTTCACAGGCAATAAAAACATTCACAACTAAGAAGACATATGACAACCCCATTACCAAAAAAATGTACGCTTGTTAGAATAAAGCTGCCATCGTCCTACTGAACCATAGCGCTGCTCTCTCATTAAAGAGAGAAAATTAGTGGAGGTCTAACCTGAGGGACACCATCCCTCAGACGAGGGGAGAGTTTTGGAAAGTGGGACCTTCCTGGTAACCCCAGCCAGAGCAGGAATTGAACCCATGCTATTGGCATTGCTCACCAGCCAACTGAGCCTACTGATACCCGTCTAAAATAAAGGGGCCATATTTCACAAAGCCAGCACAGCATTTTTTTGCTTCTCACTTTTAAAAATAAAATCTACCGTACTATTGCTGGAAAGCCGACTGCTTAAAATAGTTGCACATCCAGACGAATTGTTAAATCAACGCAGTGCGTTTGGCAATAAACACCAGTGACTGACCTCAGGATTTCAAGATGTGCCTGAAACTTACAGTCTCAACTACAGCACTTTCCATTCCCATGGCAACTTGCCTTAGGTTCGGGCATGCAAGAAACCATTCTCCTTCTATTAACTATAAATTGGCAAGGATTTTATAAGTAGGGAGGCCTGGTGATATTTATAAATTGCCTGATTTAAAATTTCAGAAAAATCTTTAAATTTTTTGCACACTGATTTATAACAACCTTATTAACCATACACGGTTCTGCATTAACAGTGCAGTGGCATCTCTTCAAGTCTTCCTACACACCAGATGTATTCTGCTAAGAATTCAATGAAGGTCTAATTGACTTTGTGTGCCTTATAAGGGCCATTTAAGAGATTCATGTTCACCGCAACAAAGCTCTCCCCCCTCCACCTCTATTATTTTAACTGCAGAAGGGGGAAGCCCAAGAGACATTGATAGTCCAGCAGGTTTTTGGGTCAACTGTCTTGGGCCAGGGCTTGAAGGAACCTCCATCGAGGGTCCCCTGTGCTTCATAGAATTTTGTCTCAATGTCCAACACTTGATTGGAAAATAGGACTTTCTGGTCTCTGAGGAGCAGCTGAGGACTTTGGGATGGAATTGATGGAGTTTAGAAGGATGAGGAGGGATCTGATTGAAACTTGCAGAATACTGAGAGGCCTGGATAGAGTGGACATGGAGAAGATATTTCCAACAGTAAGTGAGACTAGGACCCAAGGCACAGTCTCAACCTCAGAGTGAAGGGACAAACCTACAGAACTGAGATGAGGAGGAAGTTCTTCAGCCAGAGGGTGGTGAATCTGTGGAACATATTGCCACAGAGGGCTGTGGAGACCGAGTCATTGAGAGTATTTAAGACACAGATACCTAGAGTCTTGATTAGAAAGTGGTCAGTGTTATGGGGAGAAGGCAGGAAATGGGGTTGAGAAACATATCAGCCATGGTCAAATGGTGGAGCAGACTCAAGGGGCTGAATGGTCTAATTCTACTCCAATATCTAATGGTCTTATAGACTCAATGTTGAGAAAGGCCTCACCGGATATCTCAATCGATTTTCCCAAGTCCTTCACCTCAGCCCAAGCTGTTGATGAGCTGGGAAGATTCCGCCCAGCTGTATTGCCTAAATAGATTGCCATGTCTCTTTATTTTTTTTTGCGCTCCACAATTTGAACACATTTTTTGTAATAATACTTACAATTACATGGCACATTATCACAGCAAAACTTCTAAAAGTGCTTCACACATTGAATTACTTTTCAAGCACAGGGATGCAGAGTTTCCGTTTTTATGTGCCCGAGCTGCACTTTGAATTTTGCTGGTTAGGTCACGGTTCTGGATTCTAATAAAATTACCTTGCATAATCGCAAATGTACAGTTTTCCATGAATCCAAGAAATCAGGCAGGATAGTGTCATGTAATTGCTGATTCTCTTGATAAAGAAGTATTTCTCTCCGTATTTAAGACTGTAGATTAAGACTTCAAGCAAAATAATCATATTTAATTAAGATATCCATTCTTCTGCTGTGTGTAAGTTGAATTAAAATCATTGATAATGACTTGAAAAACAGCACATTCTTACCTAATAGACTCATTGGTGTTTACCAGTCTTGATATGTTAATATTATTTGACATAAAAGATCTTTGATTATGTGCCATCTATTACCTTTCCATTTCAGAAAATGAACCTAATTCGAGGGATATGCCTAAACTTAATTACTATAATGTATATTGATGGTTGTGTGGAAAAACAAGCTAACCAATTTGTTCAAGGCGAGGTCATACAAGGTAATTTGGCCCATTGAGCCTGCTCCAGAGTTCAATAAGATCATTCAATCCAGATCCGGGTTCCCACTTTCTCTCCATACCCTTCGATCTCTTTCGAATTATAGCTAACTCCTTCTTGAAAACATTCAACGTTTTGGCCTCAAGAGCTTTCTTTGTCAGAGTATTCCACAGGTTCACCACTCCCTGGGTTAAGAAATTTCTCCTCATCTCAGTCCTAAGTAGTCTACCCTGTGTCCTTAAACTGTGGCTTGAGAATGTATCACCCTTCCTTCAGTGTCACTGGGTCAAACTCTTTGAACTCTCTCCCTAATGACATTGTGGGTCTACCTACAGGACATGGTTCAAGAAAGCAACTCAAAATCACCTTCTCAAGGGTAATTATGTGTCGGCAATAACTGTTGGCCTAGCCAGCGACACCCACATCCCATGAATGCATAAAAGAATTAAGAGAAACCATTGCTCAACTTTTGAATATGCCACAGATCGTCAAAGCAGTCAGGGAGGGAAGCATGACTTCAGTTCAACATCTCAACCAAAGGTCAAAATTGTCCAAGTTAAGGTTGTGTCAATTCTCACAAACAGGAAATCGACCCTTCGAATTGAACCATTGTCTCAGCCCTCGGGTTTGAGGGAGGTGGGAAGATGGTGTTAGGATTTTAAATTGGAGCATTAACACTGACAGGGAATAATTGGTGATAACAAGGTGTAGAGCTGGATGAACACAGCAGGCCAGGCAGCATCAGAGGAGCAGGAAAGCTAACGTTTCAGGTCTGGACCCTTCTTCACAAATGGGGGAGGGGAAGGGGACTCTGAAATAAATAGAAAGAGGGGGGGAGGCGATGATGGAAGGTGGATAAGGGGGCAGATAGGTGGAGAGGAGATGGACAGGTCAAGGAGGCGGGGATGGAGCCAGTAAAGGTGAGTGTAGGTTAGAAGTTGGGATGGGGTTTGGTCAGTCAAGGGAAGATGGACAGGTCAAGGATGCGGGGATGAGCTTAGTAGGTAGGAAGTGGGGGTGGGTGTTGGTCAGTGATGTGGGAGGACCGGATAGGTGGGAGAAAAGATGGACAGGTCAAGGAGGCGGGGACGAAATGGGCTAGTTTTGGGATGAGGTCGGGGGTGGGAGAATTTGCAGCTTGTGAAGTCCACATTGAGACCATTAGGCTGCAGGGTTCCCAAGCAGAATATGAGGTGCTGTTCCTGCAACTTTCTGGTGGCATCGTTGTGGCACTGGAGGAGGCCCAGGATATACATGTCATCCAAGGAGTGGGGGAGTTGAAGTGGTTCGCAACTGGGTGGTGCAGTCGTTTGTCACGAACCGAACGTAGGTGTTCCACAAAGCGGTCTCCAAGCTTCAGCTTGGTTTCCCCGATGTAGAGGAGGTCACATTGGGAACAGCAGATACAGTATACCACATTAGCAGATGTGCAGGTGAACATCTGTTTAATGGGGAAGGTTTTCTTGGGGCCTGGGATGGGGGTGAGAGGGGAGGTGCAGGGGCAGGTGTAGCACCTCCTGCGGTTTCAGGGAGAAGTGCCGGGGATGGTGGGGCTGGAGGGGAGTGTGGAGTGGACAAGGGAGTCACAGAGAGAGCAATCCCTCTGGAAGGCAGATAAGGATGGGGAGGGAAAAATGTCCTTGGTGGTGGGGTCGGATTGCAGGTGGCGGAAGTGTCGGAAGTCTGTTCTGTACTGAACGTCCTTTGTATTCCCTATCCTGTTCATTTTCCAATCCCATTGATTTGCAGATAAAAGTTAAACTGATATTTCCTTAATGATATTGCCTCCATTTAGTAAAGATGAAATAAGCAGCTCATTGTACATGTGGTTTATTTTTGGACTTCTCCTTGCTGCAGCTGAGCACGTGAATTCCATTCGGTATTCAGAGGTTAACACTCCTGAGTATTTCCAGCAAACAATTGTATTCCCCACAGCACTGTCTGTTTGCTCATTAAATCTAAGGCAACATCTGCGCTGATCTTTAGCTTTTCTTCACTGGAACCAACTTATTACCTGTGTGAATGAATTATAAATCAAACTTTTAATCCCCAACTGGATTAGCGAGGAGAGAACAGCTGTGGCCCAGCTTCCTCTTACAAACCCCAATTAACCTTACACAAGCAGGTTACTGTGTAATCATCAATGCAATAGTGTTTGTACCAAAGAGCACATGCTCCAGGCAGAGTGCCTGAGGGGAGTTATTTCAAGGGCATGTCGTTGTAAGGAAAAGAAAGAACGCAAATGGAAGAGAAGTTCGCTCATGGGGATTACCCAAGTTTCAAACGCTGCTCACCCTTCAGAGTCAAGTTTGGTTTGCGCTGGAACTCCAGGGGATATAGGTTAACTCTCACAGGAGAACTGAAAATAGCTGTGTAACCTGAGGGACCAGTATCCTCTTGGTTTTGCCATAGAAGCCCCCTCAGATCAAAGGGAGAGATTCTGATGTGAAAACTGACTCTCATTGGCCCCCAGTGGTTAAGCTCCAGCATCATGACAGAAGAGGAACATCAAAGAAACACCAATATGCTCCCTGCGGATGTAGAGACTTCTTTTCAACTCTTTGTTTCATATTCCTGGATCTCTTCCATTGACTGCAGAATACCTAAGCACAGTGATGCTGTGATGGAAGTGGGGTGGACATAAGAGACAGGAGGAAATGACGGACAACAGCATAACAATGGTCAAGGAAAGAAGAAAGAGAAGGAGGGATTAAGAAAAGAATTTGCATTTATATGATGCCTTTTTGTGGTCATTGAGCATTCCTTAACCTTCTTCAACCAATCAAGTACTTTTGAACTGTAGTCATTGCTGTGTGTCAGCTCACCAAACTCGCATGCACAACATAATGGTCAGGACCGGATAATCTGCTTTTCCTGATGTTATTTGAGGACTGGACATTGGCCAGGACACCAGAAAAACTCGTCTGGGCTTTGAAATACCACACTGGGATCTTTTATGCTTATCCAAAGGGGCAACATTGGGCCTCAAATTAATGTTACAGCCTCAAAGGACAGTACCTGCAGTGGTGCAGCACTCCCTCAGTGCTGCACCAGAGTGTCAGATGGTGGGAGGTGGGGAGCAAGTCAGCAGGGAGAAAGGAAGAAAAGAAAAGGACAACTTCCACTAACCCAAGAGGGAAGACAGGACCTCGGTTTAATGTCTCATCTGAAAGCCAGGACCTCTCCAGCCATCCGTTGCGTGGGCCTGTGAGAAGCTGGCGTTTTCCTCCATCTTCTACCAAGGCTCTCAATTTTTTTTAATTCATTCATGGGGGATGAGGACGTCACTGGCTAGGGTGCCATATTTTGGCCTCCCCTAATTACCCAGAGGGCAGCTAAAAGTCAACCACATTTAACACAAAAATTTCCAAAGTGCCACCTTCGTGAATGTAATTTTAAACCATTTTGTTTAAATCAAAGTTGGTGTAATAGTAACATCAGCTGGTGTAATTGAATAAAAACAGAAGTTGCTGGAAAAGCTCAGCAGGTCTGGCAGCATCTGTGAAGGAGAAAACAGAGTTAACGTTTTGGGTCCGGTGACCCTTCCTCAGAACTGATGGTGGCTGGGAAAACATCAGTTTATATGTAATTGAATATTGGTTTAGACTTGTTTGGTTGCCTGTAACTCAACTACCAAAGATACTTTCATGAAACATTGCTCTTTTGACACTCAAAGCTGACTTTTATTTTCTGAATAAATCACCAGGGGATATTGACTCCATGTCACCTTTCTACTCTCCTTTGGCTCAGTAATTGTGCTGATCATTGTAGGGTGCTGTCAAAAATGAGTCCCAATTTTTTGACTCTTGATGTGTGTTACATTTCCTGATCATGGTCCTGGCATCTGTTGGGAAGGCTTGTACTGGTATCCTTGGCTGTTCTCCTATTCCAGATCATTTTCCAGTGTCAGAGGTCACCTTATGTTTACAAGCTACACAGCACCATAAACATATTTCAATCTTTCATCCCTATGACCTCCATCTACTTTTGTCGTCCCTGCCCTCTTCCCTTTTCCTCAACAGATGTTCTCAGGGAAATGCACGACAGAAATGTGGAGGTTGTTTAGGGAGCACTTGCTATGAGTGCTGGATAGGTTTGTCCCACTGAGGCAAGGAAGGGATGGTAAGGTGAAGGGTGGGTGACAAGACATGTGGAACATCTAGTCAAGAGGAAGAAGGAAACTTACTTAAGGTTGAGGAAGCAAGGATGGGACAGGGCTCTGGAGGGTTACAAGGTAGCCAGGAAGAAACTGAAGACTGGACTTAAGAGAGCTGGAAGGGGGTATGAAAATGACTTGGCGGGGAGGATTAAGGAAAATCCCAAGGCATTCTATACTTATGTGAGGAACAAGAGGATGGCCAGAGTGAGGGTAGGGCCGATCAGGGATAGTGGAGGGAACTTATGCGCAGAGTCAGAGGAGGTAAGGGAGGTCCTTAATGAATACTTTGCTTCAGTAATCACCAGTGAGAGGGACCTTAACGTTTGTGAGGACAGCGTGAAACAGGCAGATATGCTCGAACAGGTTGATGTTAAGAAGAAGGATGTGCTAAAAATTTTGAAAAACATGAGAATAGATAAGTCCCCTGGGCCAGACGGGATATACCCAAGGTTACTATGGGAAGAGGTTGCTGCCCCATTGGCAATGATCTTTGTGTCCTCACTGTCCACTGGAGTAGTACCAGATGATTGGAGGGTGGCAAATGTTATTCCCTTGTTCAAGAAAGGGAATAGGGATAATCCTGGAAATTACAGACCAGTCAGTCTTACTTCTGTGGTGGGCAAATCATTGGAGAGGATTCTGAGAGATAGTATTTATGATTATTTGGAAAAGCACAGTTTGATTAGAAATAGTCAGCATGGCTTTGTGAGGGGCAGGTCATGCCTCACAAACCTTATTGAATTCTTTGAGGACATGACAAAGCACATTGATGAAGGCAGAGCAGTGGATGTGGTGTATATGGATTTTAGCAAGGCTTTCAATAAGGCTCTACATGCCAGGCTCATTCAGAAAGTAAGGAGGCACGGGATTCAGGGAAATTTGGCTATCTGGATACAAAACTGGCTGTCCAATAGAAGACAGAGGGTGGTAGTAGATGGAAAGTATTCAGCCTGGAGCTCGGTGACCAGTGATGTTCCGCAGGGATCTATTTTGGGACCTCTGCTCTTTGTGATCTTTATAAATGACTCGGATGAGGAAGTGGAAGGGTGGGTTAGCAAGTTTGCCGATGACACGAAAATTGGTGGAGTTGTGGATAGTGTGGAGGGCTGTTGTAGGTTGCAACGGGACATTGACAGGATGCAGAGCTGGGCAAAGAAGTGGCAGATGGAATTCAACCCAGAAAAGTGTGAAGTGATTCATTTTGGAAGGTCGAATTAGAATACAGAAAAGAAGGTTAATAGCAGAATTCTTGGCAGTGTGGAGGAACAGAGGAATCTTGGGATCTACGTCCATTGATCCCTCAAATTTGGCACCCAAGTTGATAGGGTTGCTGAAAAGGCGTATGGTGTGTTGGCTTTCATTGGCAGGGGAGTTGAGTATAAGAGCCGTGAGGTTATGCTGCAGCTCTATAAAACCGTGGTTAGACCACACTTGGAATATTGGGTTCGGTTTTGGTCCCTCATTTATTGGAAAGATGTGGAAGCTTTAGAGACGGTGCAGAGGATATTTACCAGGATGCTGCCTGGACTGGAGGGCAGGTCTTATGAGTCTTATGACAGGTTGAGGAAGCTAGGCTTTTCTCATTGGAGAGAAGAAGGATGACAGGTGACTTGATAGAGGTGTTCAAGATGATTAGAGGCATAGATGGAGTGGATAGTCAGAGACTTTTTCCCAGGGCGGAAATAGCTATTACAAGGGGGCATAATTTTAAGGTGATTGGAGGAAGGTATAGGGGAGATGTCAGAGGTAGGTCCTTCACACAGAGAGTGGTGGGTGTGTGGAATACGCTGCCAGCAGTAGTAGTGGAGTCAGATACATTAGGGACATTTAAGCGATTCTTGGATAGGCACATGGCTGATAGTAAAGTGTTGGGTATGCAGGGTAGTTTGATTTTATTAGAGTAGGATAATAGGTCAGCACAACATTGTGGGCCAAAGGGCCTCTACTGTGCTGTGCTGTTCTATATTCTATGTTCTAACAGTGCAGCATTCCCATGAATACTTCATTGGAGTGTCACTTTAAATGTTGGTGCTCAAGCCGCGCACTGGGACTCGAATCCGTGATGTTCTGACTCAGACGCAAGTGTGGCGCTCACTGAGACTTTGGTGACGCTTGTCAAAAGGTATCTGTAAAATAAAATATGTATATCGATGTCATTACAAGGTAGCATGGAGACCAGATGAACATTTCCCCATGTTATATCATAGAGAATACACTGATTCGATTTAACTGGCACAACACTCAGGAATGAATAATTAATGAAATCAGGGTCCAAAGGATAAATGTTAGCAATGTGTGCCAAAGAGTCCAGAAAGCTCAAGGATTGGGCATAGCGCCATATCACACAACATTAGAGTTTTGCCTCTATCTCCTTTAATTAAACTGAACCAGATGACCTGCACCGAAGGGGAAACGTATGCATAAATATTTGTTGAACAAAGTTGAAGTATGTTTCTGTCAAAAATGAATGCACAGTTACTTTTTGTACCTAATGTTTCAGGGAAAAGTAAAATGAAATGTGAACCGCTCAGCCAGTTTGGGAGGATGAATCACCCAGGACAGGCCTCTCTAAGGGTCATCCTCTGAGTGGTGAGTAAGAGGTCTCCTGATTATAAATAACAAGAGTCCCACTCCTCATCAAGATCCCGCCCCCCCCTCCAACATTGCAAAGCAAATATAAAAGGAAAGCCCTACATTTTTATAGCACCCTTCTTGACATCAAGCCAAACCAGACCACTTTAAAACTGGTGTAATACTTTTGTCATGGCTGTAATACAGGAAAAATTCAAGCTCCTTTCACACAATAAACAGCACTGTGATAATGACCAGACAATCTGTTGTAATGATGCTGTTTGTGGGAACAAATTGGCTGCTGTGCTTCCTACATTAGAACAGTGACTGCACTCCAAGTGTTCTTTGTTGGTTATAAAGTGCTTTGGTGTGCCCTGAGGTTTGATAAGGCACCCTGTATGTGTAACTCTGCCTTTCCTCATGATCTGCTCTTAACAAGTAATTTTCTGGAGTTACCATTTACTGTCTTAGCCATCGCATTTCTTAGACTACAATGTTTAGAATCATAGATATCAAAGTAAATTTATGATATAGATGGAGGTCATTCAGCTTATAGAACAAAGAACAGTACAGCACAGGAACAGGCCCTTCAGCCCACCAAGACTGCACAACACATGATGCCTTTTTAACCTAAAAACCTTTTGCCTTTGCACGGCCCATATCCCTGTATTCCCTGTCTATTCATGTATCTGTCAAGATGCCACTTAAATATTACTATTGTGTCACCTCCACTACCTACACTGGCAGCACATTCATGGAACTTACTAGACTGTGTAAAAATTACTTGTTTCTCACATTCCCTTTAACTTACCCTCTTTTAATTTAACTCTATGGCTCTGAGTAATTGATATTTCAATCCTGGGAAAAAGACTCTGACTATCCATGCCTCTCATAATTCATAGAAGATCAAGATCATAGAATCCCTACAGTGTGGAAACAGGCCCTTTGGCCCAGCAAGTCCACACCGACCCTTAGATCATCCCACTCAGACCCATCCCCCTATAACCCACCTAATCTACTCATCCCTGAACACTACGGGCAATTTAGCATGGCCAATCCACCTAACCTGCACATGTTTGGAATGTTGGAGGAAAACAGAGCACCTGGAGGAAACCCACGCAGACACGGGGAGAACGTGCAAGCTCCACACAGACAGTTGCCCGAGGATTGGAATCGAACCCGGGTCCCTGGTGCTGTGAGGCGGCAGTGCTAACCATTGAGCCTTCTATAATGTTATCTATTAAGATGCATGGGACCCACGGTGACTTGGCCGCATGGATTCAGAACTGGCTGGCTCATAGAAGGCAGAGGGTGGTGGTGGAAGGGTGTTTTTCTGGTTAACGTCTGAGACTAGTGGCATTCCACAGGGATCCGTACTGAAACCTCTGCTGTTTGTAATATACATAATTGTCTTGGATAAAAATGTAGATGGGTGCGCTAGTAAGTTTGCAGACGATACAAAGATTGGTGGAGTTGTGGATAGTGCAGGACGTTGTCAAAGGGTACACGGGATATAGATCAGTTGCAGATATGGGCGGAGAAATGACAGATGGAGTTTAATCCGGGTAAAGCTGAGGTGGCACACTTTGGGAGATCAAATGTTAAGGAAAAGTATGCAGTTAATGGCAGGGCCCTGAACAGCATTGATGTTCAGAGGGATCTTGGGATACAAATCCATAGTTCCCTGAAAGTGGCAACACAAGTAGTTAGGGTGGTAAAGAAGGCGTTTGGCATGCTTGCCTTTATTGGTGGAGGAATTGTGTACAAGAGTCAGGATGTCTTGTTGCAGCTTCAGTGAGTTGGTCAGTGAGTTGGGAGGAGCGGACAGGTGGGAGAGAAGACGGACAGGTCAAGGAGGCAGGGATGAGAGGGAGGACTGGTCATGGGGTGAGGCCGGGGTGGGGAGATTTTGAAGCTAATAAAGTCCACATTGAGACCATTGGGTTGTGGGCTCCCAAGGCGGAATATGAGGTGCTGCTCCTCCAGTTTCCAGGTGGCATCATTGTGACACTGGAGGAGGGCCAGGATGGACATGTCACCCAGGGAGTGGGAGGGGGAGTTGAAGTGGTTCGCGACTGGGAGGTGTTGTCGTTTGTCACGAACCGAGGACAGGTGCTCTACAAAGCGGTCTCCGAACCTCCACTTGGTCTCACCGTTGTACAGGAGTCCACATGGGGAGCAGTGGAGCCTACAACCCAATGGTCTCAATGTGGGCTTTATTAGCTTCAAAATCTCCCCACCCCCGGCCTCATCCCATGACCAACACTCCCTCTCATCCCCGCCTCCTTGACCTGCCCATCTTCTCTCCCACCTATCCACTCCTCCCACCTCACTGACCAATCCCCACCACTGCCTACCTGCACTCACCTATCACCATCCCACCTACCTTCCCCAGCCCCACCCCTCCTCTCTCTACTTATTTCAGGGCCCCCTTCCCCCTCCCCCATTTCTGAAGAAGGATCCCAACCCGAAACATCAGCTTTCCTGCTCCTCTGATGCTGCCTGGCCTGCTGTGTTCATCCAGCTCCACACTGTGTTATCTCAGACTCTAGCATCGGCAGTTCTTACTATCTCCTTCTGAATGTTGATGCTTCTAAGGGTTCTGTCATTTATTAGATACTTCCCTTCTGCATTAGGTTTTACAAAATGCATCACCTCAGGTCTCTCTATTCCTAGCAAACTACAACTACAAAGCATAAGTATATTATCTCTCTCCAAGCACTACTCACTCAGGCTGCAAACCTGGTTCCTGAGCAGTGAAGCCTCTGTCCATGACCCCCTTATCAATTGTGGTGACTATGTTGACTTCTCCCAGAATCTTCCTCGGTTGCTTCTCACTAGCTCCCTCTCTTCAACTTGGTTTCTACCGGCTCATCTCATCTTTACCAATTGACAAGGATCTAGCAAGTCTAATCCCCCCTTGCAGATCTGCAATCCTGCAGGTCACAGTTTTTCAAGTCGACCTCCAAATACTTTTGAGATTTGATGAGAGTTTTTTTTTGCCTCCATCACCCTTTCAGGCAGTGAGTTCCAAGTTCTTGCCATCCTCTGGGTGGAAATGTGTTTGCGTCTCTCTTCTCCGAGCCTTCCAATTACTGTTAATGCATTTCCCCTGCTTCTGACCCCTCTGTTAAAGTATGTAGGGCCATCCCTATGTAGGGCCTTTATAATTTATACACTTCAATTAAATTACCCCTTGTTGCAAGGAAAACTACCTCAGCCTATCCAAATCCTCATGGCCAAAGTTTTCCAGTCCTGGCAATATCCTCATAAACCTGCTCTCCACTTGTTCCACCTTTCCCCTAAAGTCAAGACCAGAACTATATACAGTACTTTTGTTCAAGAGCAACTAGTGTTGCGTTCCAGCATTACCTCTGTTCCCTTCATTAAAGTTCAAGCACTGCAATCGAACAATAGTTAGATTCATTTTTTGTTGCAATACTTTCAGTTGTACAGAAATCTGTCTTTGGAACCAAATCTGAACTCCCCATGGACTTTGTGTTATGAAAAATTAATGAGAACCAAAACCTTGTTAAGCAAATCTTGTGGAGTCATTCAACAAAACAGCAAGCTTGTTACAGCTTCCCCCATGCAAACCCCCACCTTCATTAATGAGACTGTAAACATACAGGTTTGAGCTAAATGCCTACAGGAGAATAGTAACCTACATTTGTATCTACAGCATTATTCTCTCTTAATGCATAATTAATAAAATTTGTGTGGAGTTGGCATCCAGCAAACAGATGTAAATATAACCTCACACGCATTCCAATATAAATTTGAATTTCAAATAAATTGATTTCTTTTTTATATAGAAGAGGAAAAAAGTCAGCACAACAAGTTGAAACAGGATTTTCTCTTCATTTGTAGGAAGGTATCTGGAGCCTAAACCTGTATGTGCTTCTTTTCAATGTCATTGAGGAATGTCATTGGGTCACAGACCAGTGTACTGGGACTGGAAGATGAGCTCATTTCAGAACTCAGAATGGGGGAAGTGTTTGCCTAATGGTATTCTCGCTGGACCAGTATTCCAGAAACCAGGGTACTGCTGTAAGGCCCTGAGTTCAAGGAAAGTCAATGATTAAAAACTCAAATATGACCATGAAACAAGTGCAATTAAAACCCATCCAGTTCAGTAAAATCCTTTAGGGAAGGAAACTGCTGTCCTTATTCCAGATTCACACTATGTAGCTAAATTTTGATTGTCTTCTGAAATGGCCCTAGCTAGTCGTTTAAGTAAAAAGGAATAGAACAGGCTGGACCTCATGACATTATGTGTCTATCTACATCCCATGGACTGCGGTGGTTAAGCTTCTCAGGGACATCTAGGAATGGGCAATAAATGCTGGCCAAGCCAGCAACACCCATAGAATCATACAGCTGTACAGTATGGAAACAGACCCTTCGGTCCAACCTGACAATGCCGACCAGATATCCTAAATTCATCTAGTCCCATTTGCCAGCATTTGACCCATATCCCTCTGAACCCTTTCCTATTGATGTATCCATCCAGATGCCGTTTAAATGTTGTAATTGTACCAGCCTCCACCACTTTCTCTGGCAACTCATTCCATACACACACCACCCTTTGTGTGAAAAAGTTGCCCTTTAGGTCCCTTTTAAATCTTTCCCCTCTCACCATGCCCTCTAGTTTTGGACTCCTCCACCCTGGGGAAAAGACCTTAGCTATTCACCCTGTCCATGCCCCTCATGATTTTATTAACCTCCATAAGATCATCCAATTCTCCAGGGAAAACAGCCCCAATCTATTCAGCATCTCCCTATAGTTCAAGCCCTCCAACCCTGGCAACATCCTTATAAATCTTTTCTGAACCCTTTCAAGTTTCACAACTTCCTTCCTTTGGCAGGGAGACCAGAATTGAATGCAGTATTCCAAAAGTGGCCTAACCAATGTCCTGTACAGGCTCAACATGACCTCTCAACTCCTACACTCAATGTCCCACCCATGTCCCATGAATGAATAAAAGTACAATAAAGGTTGACTTTTAAAAGTGGAAGAGAAAGTTGTTGCAAAGGTGAATTAAAGAAGAAATTAGTCTGTATAGGTGCAATAAGTTTTGAGAGAGTAAGAAAGAAAATGACATTTTCATTTATGTAGAGCCTTTTACAGCTATTGGATGTCTCAAAGTGCTTTACAGCCAATGAAATTCTTTTGCGCTAGCAATATAGGAACTGTGTGTTCCTCACTAGTATAGCGTGTTCCTTGTTAGTATCCCTGCCTGCTCTGTAGGAAACCAGGGTTCAATGCCCTGATGGGGAGAACCATTTAGTAATGACGGAGCAGACCTGGCGGGCTGAATGGCCTACTTCTGTTCCTACATCTAATGGTCTTATGGCAAGAAAGACAGGATTTTTAGGTGTCAGCTTTGGAAAGACAATAATTAAAGATCATAAAGTTAATAATCAACAGAGGCAGTTAGGAAAGTTTGTGATGGATTGACATAAACACAACAAATGGTCCAATAAACAGTAAATTAGTCAAAGTCCCCGGTTCTTTCCCCATAGCCCTAGGAAACAAAAGAAAAATTCAGGGCTTTGCAGTAGGAGCAGAAGAATGTAACTAATCAGCAAGCTCATCTGAGACAGCACTCCACCACAATGTGGTATTCTGTATTGCATAGTTCACTGCTACCAATGCATCTTTCTCCATGATGAGTTTAGGGCATATGTCACAACAGTGATCGAGGATAAACCATTACTGAGACTAGACAGAAATAGGCACTTGTACAGTCTATGTTACTGGTCACGGATCATTACCAAGAACTCTCAGGAGCTGGACAGGATACATCTGCTCCTATCATTCTAACTTAGCTGTCTCCACCCAAAGACTGGATAACATAATCAGATTGGGTGGAGCTCAATGTACAATAATCATTAACTCTTTCAGAACCATTACCTGCTCAGATATAGGCTGATAGGTCCTCTTTCTCTGTAAGAATGTATTAAGTCCAATGATTGATATAATGGGCCACAAATATTTCTGATTAGGTTTGAAACCAGCCTGGGTTAGTAAGATGAAATTACTTTCTATCTACAGCTGCCAGCACACAGCCTGAAATTTTGGGCGATTCCGATTTAGTTTCTAATAATTGTGAACCCACAGCACAGAAATATCCTATAAATTCCCATTAAAGTGGCGATCAAATTAAAAGGACACAGGATGTCTGGTATGGAGATAGAGAAACATCATATTGGATTAGTACAGTTCTACTTAGATTGGGTATTAAAAAAACAAGTAACTGAGTAAACTCAAGAGGGGTTTGCTATATGAAACTGTTTCAAACCTGACCTATGGATGCCAGCACCAGGTAACAATTTCGGAAAAACTTCTCAACACCAACATCCCTCAGGACCAAAAGCACTCTGTTGAAACAAATATAAAAACAAACTCATAGCGAAACTTATCACAATTACACACAAATAGATAGCTTGTAAAATCATGGAGGTGACTAATGTCAAACTGCATGTATGTTAGAAGAAATCTGCACAGTATAACAGAGGGTAGACCTAGGATTACGCCAAATTGCATAAACATGGAATTTAATTGACTTTTTTGACCTATTAACATCTCTGCTTATCAGAAAGATCAATCAAGGTTGAAGTGTTTTGTCTGAACAGCTCAGGAAGAATGAAAGCTTACCATTGCTTTCTTTCTTACAGTCCTTTTTCATGTCCTACATACCCTTCAGCCAGCATTTGCATTCACCCCCTGTGCATTTTTGTAGCATTCATTATCTCACCACCAAAGTGATACAAATCCAATTATCTTTGCAATTTTTTACTTGTCAACTTGGCTGCAAACAGACAGTGCAAAGAATGTCCAATGTTCTCCTGCCTAATGTCATAGTGTTCAATGGGATTACATGCAAGTGACTTGAACCAGAGCCTATTGTGGATATGTAGAGTGGAACTGAGATGTGAATGCATAAATGAGTGATCCACTTTGGTAAGATTTTCCCATTTCAATGTGAAGTGTTTTTCTATTGCTGATCTATCTTGTCATCATTGTCATTGTCAGTGAAGATAGCAAATTGAAGATGGCTCAGCGCTCAAACCTGCCCCACCCCTACATACCTATTTGATTTATTCCCTAACTCTTTTCTTAGGATGTCCTCATAAGGTTTCCAGTGTGACCAATGTCTGCCTTCAACCAATTTGATTCATTTCTCAAGTTATCAAGAAATGGCTGAAGACATTGATACTGCAAAGGGCAAAAGACCTGGACAACGTTCCTGCAATAGTAATAAAAACCTTTTCTCTCGAATCAGTTACAGCCCTAGAAAACAGTACAATTACAACATTGGCATCCAAATCTACTCTCAATCAATGGTAAGGTGAAAGAGCTTGTGGACAGTGCTATCAAACAGTACTTGATCAGCAATAACCTGCCTGTTGATACTCGGTTTGTGTTCTGTCAGGACAACTCAGCTCTTGACCTCGATACAGTCTTGGTCCAAAATATGGACAAAAGAACTGAACTCAAGATGTAAGGTGAAAGAGACTGCATTTGATGTCAAAGTAGTACTTGACCGAGCGTGGCATCGAGGATCTTTAACAAAACTATCGTCAATAGAATTGGAAAAAACTCTGTTAGTTGGAGTCTTACATAGCACAAAGGAAGACGATTCTGGTCTTTGGAAGCTAGTCATTTCAGTTCCGGGACATGTCTCCAGGAGTTTCTTAAGGTAATGTCCTAGGCCCAGCTGCTTCTTAAGGTCAGAAAAGAGAATTTTTGCTGAAGATTGTGCTGATTTGTGACGCCTCAGATACCGAAGCAGCCTGTATCTAGATCCAGCAAGACTGGGACAATATCCAGTCTTGGGCTGATAAGAGCCAATTAACGTTCATGCCATTCAAGTGCCAAGTAAAAGCCAGCTACAACAAGAGAGAATTGAATGATCTTCCCTTGACATTCAAAGAGATTACCATTAAGGAATCCCACTACACAGGCACATTCGTTTCCCTTAATGATTACACACCTCCCATCAACATCCTGAGGTTACCATTGACCACAAATTGGAAAAGAAGGACAAGGGCAACTGATGCACGGAACACCATGATTTGGAAGTTCCCCTCCAAGTCACACATCATCCTGACTTAGAATTATTTCGCTATTCCTTTACTATTACTTATTCCAAAATCCTGGAACTCCCTTCCGAACAGCAATGTAGGCGTACCCATGCTGAAGAAGGGTCTAGGCCCGAAACGTCAGCCTTCCTGCTCCTCTGATGCTGCTTGGCCTGCTGTGTTCATCCAGCTCTACACGTTGTTATCTCTGTACCCATGCTACATGGATTGTAGTTCGCCAACATCTTCTGAAAGGAAATTAGGTAGAAACAATAAATGCTGGCTTAAGCAGCAATGATACCAACGCTCATCGCCACCAGGAAAAAGGGTAATGTCACTGGACGAATAAATTCAGACTCTCGAGTTAACTTCCTGAAGACAAGGATTGAAATCTGACCATGGAATCTAGTGGAATTTAAATTCAATTTACTAAGACCTGGAATATAAAGTTAGTCTCAATAATGGCGAACATGAAAGTATCATCGATTATGTTAAAACCCCATCTGGTTCACTTAGAGAAGAAAATCTACCATCCTTACCCAGTCCGGCCTACATGTAAGTCAAGACTCACAGAAATAACTGCAATGCCTAGCAAGCCAATTGAGAGACCATTTATGGATGGGTAACTAATGTTGGCTTTGCGCAGTGAGACCTGCATTCCATTTAACGATAATTTAGGAATAACCTTTCTGTCAGTACACTGCAACTTCAATATTCCATTGTTATTAACGCCTATGTTGTATATGGCAGAAAAAAAATCAATTTTTTAATCCAAGCCTGGGCACCTTGCCATATATCAGAAAATAATGTCTCAGGAAAAGCCCAGCATCCTAAATCTCCAAACAATTCTTGTCATGATTCTTCTAATCTCTTCATTATTCAAAGCCACCCTCTTTTCAACACCCCTCTCCCCACTTCTGTGATGTCCTCCAGCCTCCTAACCCTACAAGATATCTGCAATCCACCAATTCAGGTCTGTTGATTTACATTGCTGCACTCTGGTAGCCATGCCTTCAGCTAATGGGTCCTAAGCCTTTGAATTCCCTTCTTAAACCTTCTCCTGTACATCTTTCAGTTGTATCTTGAAATGCACTAGGTCAAAAAGTGTGCTATACCTTTATATCCCACTTTATACCTCTTTGTTTGATAAAGCTGCTGTGAAGTGTCTTGGAATATTATGCTATGTTGAAGATGCAGTATAAATGCAAGTCAACATCGTACTAGAGGTATTCAAAGCTGAACACCTGAAAATATGTTAAGGGATTCCAATTCACGAGTCACATCTGGCTGCCTACATTACTCTAATACTTCCACCACTTCCCTGACCTAGAAAATAAGCCAAGAAGTAGCAGAAGAATATCTGAAACCCACTGAGAGATTTCAGCCCTTAACTAAATTACATCGACTTGGAACTAGTTCAACAACCCTCTCATTTAACTCCAGAAACCAATTAGTTTTCCAGCTGACTCCAATTCCCTTCTTGTTTAAGGCTTACAACTGGAGTCTGTTATGCTCTCTCATCAAAGATTAAAGAATTTAGCATAACAAAACATGTTTGAGCAGAATTATTGCTTTGCACATTCAAAGCACAAGGAAAATGTTCAGGGCTAGCAAGAGTAATCTTCTCTGATGCTTCTGTTACAGAGCTTCTCCTGTATATCTCCTACAGTCTTTTACTTTTATATCTAGAAGTGCTCTTACATACAACTGAATGGTTTTATTTCCCATCTATTAAACATAAAATCACTTGTGTTTCCTAATTGATTAATTTACATGCAAAGCCTGTTAAAAGCATAATGAGAATGCATATCTTAATATCATGATGATAAGTAAGGTTAAAGTCTCAGTAGTCCTGCTCTCTTATTAGAGAGAGAGAGAGAGAGACAACTGGTGGTGGTTTAACCTGAGGGTCACCAAACCTCAGGCAAGGGGAGAGGTTAGGAAAATAGGACTGTCACGGTAATCTCAGCCAAAGCAGGAATTGAACTGTTGCAGTTGGTGTCTCTCACCAGCCATTCAGCACATTGAGCAAACTGACACCCGCCCCACCCCCAACATCATTCAGTTCCATATGTAGAAACAGCAGGTGTTTGCAGTAATACGCTCTCCCTGGCCCAGACTTTTTATTTGCGGAATTGAATGACAAACTTTCTGCTACTTCCTACCACCAGCTCTTTGAGTTAAGAAGAGGATCTGGAGTGAGTTGCAAATCAGAAATTGCTGGATGATTTTTACACATTTCCCCCATGAGCTTTGTAAAAACAGGAACTCGCCCTCAATTTTCCCATGACCATCAAAGAATTGTTGTATTTGCTTCATAAATGTGAACTAAATGTGCCGCAGAAATTTATGACTGCAATTTAATGACATAGGATTCTTTTCTAGTGTTAACGGTACCTCAGTTGAAAGCATTCATCTTTGAGTCACAAGTCCCACTCCAGTACCTCAGAATTTGGGTACAAAGTAAAGGTTATCCCTCCAGTGCAACAATGATGGAGTGCTGCACTGTTAGAGGATCTGTCTATAATAAGACCACAAGAAACAGGAACAAGCCCCCAAGCCTGCACTGCCATTCAATACGGTCATGGCTAATCCAACATTCCACACGTCCACTTGCTGTCCTTTCCCTATAACCCTTGATTCCTCCACTGATCAAGAATCTATCCAACACAGCCTTAAATATACACAAGGACTCTGCCCCCACAGCTCTCTGTGGCAAGGAGTTCCAAAGACTCACAACCATCTGAGAGAAGAAATTCCTCCTCATCTCAGTCTTAATTTGGTACCCCTTTATTCTGACACTATGCTGACTGCTCCTGGACTCTCCCATGAGGAGAAACATCTCTCAGCATTTACCCCATTAAGCCCACTACGAATTCTAAATGTTTTCATGAGATCACCTCTCATTCTTCTTAACTCCAGTGATTAGAGTACCAACCTATTTAGCTTTTGCCCATAAGACAACCCTCCATACCAGGGGTCACTCTGAACTGACTCCAATGAAACACTATATTAACTTGAATATGGAAAACAAAACTGCTCATAGTGCTGCAGATGTGGTCTCACCAGCACCTTGCACCGTAACAGTAAGACTTCCCTACTTTTATATTCCAACCCACTTTGAGTTGAGGTGTTAAACATGCCTGCTCTCTTAGGTAAACTGAAAGGATTACATTGCTATCGTTAAGAAGAGCAGTAACTGTTTACCCAGTGTCCTAGACCAATAAGTGTCCCTCAAAGAACATCACAAAAGTTGACTGTTTGGTCATTATCACATTCCTTTTTTTCCTGGCATGACATTGGCGAGGCCAGCATTTGCTGGTCATCCATAAGCTAATTTGGCTTACTAGGCAACTGCAGGACATGGTTAATAGTCACCTACATTGATGTTGGGTCTGGAGTCACAGACTGGCCAGGCTTCCTTCCATAATGGAAATAAGTGAACTAGCTGAGCCTTTATGACAATTTATTATGGCTTCATGACATCATTACCAAACTAATCTTTATAGCCAATGTTCAGTAATTGAATTTAAATTTCAACAGCTACTGTGCTGGGGCCTGAATCCATGTCCCTGGAAATTGCTGGAGAACTTCAGCAGGTCTGGCAGCATCCGTGGAGAGAAAGCACAGTCAGTTCTGAAGAAGGGCCACTGGACCCGCTACATTGACTCTGCTGTCTCCCCACACACGCTGCCAAACCTGCTGAGGTTCTCCAGTAATTTTTGTTTTTGTTTCAGATTTCCAATATCTGCAGTTCTTCATGTTTTATTTCCCCCTGGGATTCGCCTGACCCTCTAGATTAATAGTCCGGAGACATTACCACTATGTTGCTGCAGTCCCTAATTGTGGGAGCTTGCTGTACACAGATTTGCTGGTGTATTTCCTACAGGACAACATTGCCTTAAATAAAATGCGTGTCTTTCATGAATTTGCTTATCCATGCCAAGCATTGTGTACACTATTTCACATTCTGTGGGTCTAATGTTCATTTACCTTCAGGTTTCAGGCAAAGAATCAAGGAAGACTTGCAGAAAATGACAAAAAGTGAAAAGGCACCTAAATGAATGAAAGATATAGAAGGGGTTGCACAGTGGCTCAGTGGTTAGCACTGCTGCCTCACAGTACCAGGCACCTGGATTCAATTCCACCTTCAGGCGACTGTGTGGAGTTTGCACATTCTCCTCATGTGTGGGTTTCCTCCAGGTGCTTTGGTTTCACCCAACAGTCCAAAGATGTGCAGTTTAGGTGGATTGGCCATACTAAATTGCCCATAGTGTCCAGGATGTGTAAGTGAGGTGGATTAGCCATGGGAAATGTAGGGTTATAGGCAAAGGGTAGAGGGATGGGTCTGGGTGTGATGCTTTTTGGAGGGTTGGTGTGGACTTGTTGGGCCGAATGGCCTGTTTCCACATGATAGGGATTCAATGAGAAGGTGTCTATAACATACTGAAACTGTATTTCCCCTGGACTAGAAAATGTACAATGCATATGTGTCATCTGCCATGTTGCTTACTACAGTATTTGCGAATGGGTGTTCATTGTTGATGTGATTTAACTTGCAATTATACTACTGTGCATTACTGCACAGGCATAGTATCTGACCAATCCTTGTCAATCGTTATCGATGTATTTTTAATATTTTTATAAGTCATCATTGCTTTAAATTGAGTGAATCTGAACAAAGCAGTAAACATCCTAGAAAATGATGATACTTGCCGAAAAAGTGATACTATTAGTTAAGCTGAAAAATGATGCTAGTGTTATCATGTTGGACAAGTAATAGAGCTTTAATGAATGTTCAATTTAGTGCATTCAGAAGTCTGATGATAAAATAAGGGCCAGTGTTAATGTCTCTGTTGTACCCGCTGGATTAATTTTTGTAAGCAGGGACGATCCACAGAGAAATGTAAAAGTTACTTGGTTAGAATACCAGAACAAAGAAAAAAATATTCAAGGAAATGGCCCGATTATTCAAAATAATTGACCTGAATTGTACCATCAGGTAAGAAGTATTACAGAACATATAATGTATGTGCTAATGATGACGATATTGATGATGAAGGAATTGCAGGTGGGTTGTAACCTTTATTTTTCAGAGAATTTTCAGCCAGGACAGGATAGTTTAATTTAAAACGTATCTTCATGATGTAAAGTTGTTGGGGGAGATTGCATCAGTCGACCACGCAGCTATAGAAGTGTAGTGAAGGGTGAGGGTGCCGGGAGAACGACTCTCTATGATGGACAAAACAGGTCTATGCTGGAAGAAAATGCCAGCATTGTTGCCCAATCCTAATTGTCCTTGAGAAAGTGGTGGTGAGCTGCTTTCTTGAACCGCTGCAGTCCATGTGCTGTAGGTAGACCCTCAATGCCATTAGGGGGCGATTTCCAATATTTTGACCCAGTGAAGGAATGGCAATATATTTTTTATTCAGGATGGTGAACGGCTTGGAAGAAAACTTGTAGGTGATGGTCTTCCCATATGTCTGCTGTCCTTGTCCTTCTAGATGGCAGTAGCCGTGGGTTTGGAAGTTGCTAGCCAAAGACCCTTGATGAAATTTTGCATCTTGCAGATGTTGCACAAGACTGCTACTAAGCATCAGTCATAGAGCATTAAATGTGCTTGGATGAGGTGCCAATCAAGTGGGCTGCTTTAGCCTGGATAGTGTCATAGTAATTATCCCTATCGAGACAAGGATGTTGAATTCCTTCCAGCAGTCAGTGGTTTAAGGGTTTCTTTACACATGATTGAGAATGTGGCTGGAACATCCACAGATTTGGCAAACTTTAAATGGTGCAATGTACAAGAGTCAGAATGTGACTGAGTACAAGAGCCTGGATGTCATGTTGCAGTTTTATAAGGCTTTGGTTAGGCCACACATAGAGAATTGCCTTCAATTCTGATCAACACATTACAGAAAGTATGTGGAGGCTTTGGACAGGGTGCAGAAGTGGATAGTGCCTGGATTAGAGGGTATGAGCTATAAGGAGAGGCTAGAAAAACTCAGTTTG